>NC_090935.1:373259321-373562352 GCF_040938575.1 Ambystoma mexicanum
TGTCATGGGGTACACTGCCGTGGGTGGAACAATTGCAGCAGCCGTGGCCTCAGAACTGGTGTGTAGAACTGGTGCTCTTGCTGCCTTTGCCCCTCTGCTGCTGATCACTCCTCCCGGTTCCCCTTGTGGTGGTGGCGGTGTCCTCTCTGTCATGTGTCCTGGGATTTTTCTTTGCTGGTGGAGCAGGTGTCACAGTGCCCGGTTCATCAGTGTCTGTCTGTGACCCTGTAGGGGACAAAAATAGGGAATATCATCGTTTATGGTTCTACGTGCCTTATGCAGAATGTTTACGTCATGCCGCTCTAAGCATTGGGGCCTCTTTATTTTTCATTCCGGTAATGGGGATGTCGGGTGGGTCAAGCATGAATGGGTCTGTGTTGCACATGTATGTGGTGATGCGTGCATGTAGGTTTGTGGCTGGATCGATGGCCTGATTATGGACTCATATTTGGGAGGCCCATCACCCTTCACTGTGCATTGTTTGATGTATACACTCACCTCCATCTGATGAAGTGGGCGCACCATGTTCCATGTCTCCGACACCCTCAATCGTTTCCACACCAATTGTGGTGGCGCAGGTCTCCTCCCACTCCCGGAGTTTTATAGGGGAATCAGCGCCACCTCCTGTGGCCATTGCCAGCTTGCGATTCACAGACAGGATGTTTCGTACACGGACCCGTAGGTCATCCCACCGCTTTCAGCAGTCCTTGACAGTGCGGGTGGTGGTGCCCAACGCACTGACTTTGTGGGCAACCTCTGCCCAGATGGCCTTTTTCTTGACGAGGGTCTCCCGCTGCATGTCATTTGGAAATACTACATTGGCATTTGCTGCAAGTGTCTCAGTAAGCATGATCAGCTCCTCGTCGCTGAATTTTTCTTTTCGCTGGCAATCAGCGCCTTTCTTGACGGCCTTGGGCACCATCGCACTATCCTGGATGATTTTGTGTTGGAGTCTTGTGGAAAGAGGTCCTGGATGCAGAGGATGGCAATGGATTGTGTTTTTAAAGATGGCCGCCGTGCTCCTTCCTGTTCCTGTGCGATGACGCTATTTCCGGTTCTGCAATTTAACGGTCACCGCCGCTAATAGCGGTGACGGCTATTTGCATGTAGAGTGAGGGCGGAGGTGCTATCTGCACTTTCGTCAAAGCCGGTAAGGGAGTTTTTGGGGACTTTAGCGGCATGGTGGTAGGGTCATTACCGGCATGGCGCTATGCTCGTGTCTGCGTACTCGTAATGGTACGCTATTAGCGCCCTCGTACCAAGGCGGACACGTTAATAGCGCCCTGCCGTAAATGTTGACTTTTACCGCACAACGTGTAATGAGGCCCAAATTCTCTTACATCCTTGTTGCGGGTAGGCCACCTGAAATACTGGGAAGTGAGATCCAGCGTAGCTGCTTAGCCCTTGTGACCGGCACAGGGTATATCATGGCACCAGGACAAAGCATTAAGTTGAAGGTCCTTTGATGGTAAGAATAATGCCTTCTCCTTGAATAAGAGGTCCTTCTTTAAGACGAGCAGTAGGTCAAGATTGTAAGAGGACTTAGTGGTGGCTTGCTTGACTTCCTGTAAGAATGAGTTCACTGTTCCTATAAATGTTTTCCCTGCGAGGATCCTTTCTTCTCCCAGATAGCGTCCTGTGTCTTGTCCGTAACTGCGGGACAGGGCATTGGCTAAAACAATCTTATTTCCAGGCAGGTACGAAATGGTAAAGTCAAACTGCGAAAAGAAAAACTCCCATCAGGCATTCCATCTGCTGTAATATGCCAAGATTTTGGCGGTCCACACGTACTAAAATTGGATGGGCAGCCCCTTGCAATAAATGACGCCATTCTTGGCATGCTTGTTGGATTGCCAGAGCACCTTTTCTAATACTGAATAGTTCCTTTCGCTTACAGTGAGGGTCCTTGAGTAATAGGCTATCGGATGTTCAAGACTGTCTTCCTTCTTCTGCAATAGGACTGCTCCTAAGGCGCCGCCGGAAGCCTCGGTTTCAACAATGAATGGAGCCGCTTGGTCCGGTTGACACAGTATGGGGGCTGAGACAAAAGCAGCCTGTTACGCTCACCTGGTATCCACGGGGACGCCACCCAGCCAGTTGGCGTTGGTGCCCTTCCCAATGATTCCCTGGTGTGGTCTCGGTGTCAATGGGATTCCGAAATGAAGACTATATTAGGACTGGGCGACCAAGGTAAGTTTTCCCCCACCTCCCTTGGGTTTCCAGCCCCTCCAGGTTCTCTTCTCACCTGGTTGTCGGAATCGGTGGGCTCTCCGTCCTGCTCCCTGGGCAGGGGCGCGTTGTCTTTTGTGGGCGCGGGCAGTCCAGTTACTTCACTGACTGCTGCCCTTCTAGTGTCTTTCAGGTAGGTCTTATTGCGATTGATGGCGTCGTAATTCTTGAATGCCTTTTCTCTGTTCAAAATGTCTCTTTTTTTATCTCCCTAGGAGCGTGGAGTGTCCACTTGGAGAACTGGATATGCTGGTTCTCACCGGGAGATGATGGCGCGCTATAGCGCTATGATGCGGTAAGGAGGCGCTTTGCGTAGCGCAGCGATGTCTTGTCCTCACTGACCTGTGCTTTTCTCTTTTCGTAGGTCGCGGTGAGTTCCCAGCGCAGATGGAGTTCCGGAGCTATGCCGGCCGAAGAGCAACCAACCAGGTAAGTCTTTAAGCGCTTTGTGGTTGTAATGTCTTCACTACCTCCTTTAATGATGTCTTTCTCCTTTTCTCAGGTCCTTCGATCCGGGTGGTGAACTCCACCAACAGAGCTGCCCAGGAGCTGCGAGCAGTGAAGGATGATGAATGCAGGTAAGATTCTGCTGCTAACGATGCTCTTGGTTTTTCTACAGGTCCGGAATTCACCAGGCTCGTGAGAAAGCTGGACACGGTGAGCGTCACGTTTCTAGAAGCAAAGTAACGCGAAGCTTGTTGTTTTGTTCGGGTGTAAAGTAGTCCAGGTAAAGTAGTCCCTAGGCCACCACACCCAAAACACTAGACCGCATAGCATGGTTCTAGGAACCAAGCTATGTGGATGCCTCCATGTTGGCTGAAAGCCTAAATAAAGTAGTTCCTCAAGCAGATGTCTTTCCTTACTGATGAGCCTGGTGCCCAAGAGGGCCTGAGAAGTGGATGCCAGGCCTTATTAGTGATCCGAGTCCTGATTCCACCTGACCAATGGGCTTGCCAGTGGGGATCAGGGCTGAAGGTCGTGACAGCAACCCCCCCCCCCAAGGCCCCTCCCGAGGTGTGTCTCCTGCCTGGTCTAGGTTTAGTTGGGAGGTTCTGATGAAACTTCTTGATCAGACGTGGTGCATGGATGTTCTCACTGGGTTCCCAGGATCTATCTTGAGGCTCAAACCCCTTCCAGTCGACGAGATAGTACAACTTGGCTCTAGAGTACTTAGAGTCCAGGATGCCTTGACTTCGAATTTTGGTTCTCCATCTATTAGTATAGGTTGAGGTGGTGTCTTGATTTGTGTATGGTTGCATTGGTTTTAAGAGGGACATATGGAATACCGGATGGATTTGTAGATTAGGTGGTAAGTCCAATTTGACAGCTGCTGGGTTGATAATTGCCTTGTTGGTATAGGGTCCCAAATATCAAGGATGGAAGGTCCGGGTCCTTTTGATGGGTACGTATTTGGCGGCTAACCAAACCTGGTCTCCTACTTGATAGTCTGGGGCCTTTTTCCGATGCTGGGCCTTTTGTTTTTCTTTAGCATGAATAAGATGTTCCTTCGCCTTTCTGAACGCCTGAGTGATGGTTGTATGAAGAGTCTTTACTGCAGGCATTTCCAAGCTGGCAGGAGGGTCAAGTTCTGATGTACGTGGATGTCTGCCATACAACGTGTAAAAAGGTGTTTGACCCGTGCTAGAATGTACAGAGTTGTTATATGCGTACTCGGCTATCCACAGTAAGTCCTTCCAATCTCTCAATTCATGGTGCAGCATGCACCGTAAATACTGCTCGAGGGTCTGGTTGGTCCTCTCAGTTTGGCCGTCTGTCTGGGGGTAGTGACTGGTGGATAGCCGGACGTCAATCTGTGCCATTGCGCCACATTTTCTCCAAAAATTGGATACAAATTGGCTGCCTCGATCAGAGACCAGAACTGATGGAAAGCCATGAAGCTTGACGTTTTCCAGAAATACTTCTGCTAGGGTGGATGCGTCCGGGAGGCCCTTGAGAGGAATAAAATGTGCCATCTTTGAGAACAAATCCACGATTACAAGAATTGTGTTAAAGCCTTGACTCGGTGGCAGATCAGTGATAAAGTCGAGGGAAAGAGTATGCCATGGAGCGGGAGGGATGTCCAGTGGTTGTAGGAGACCGGATGGTTTCTGTTTCTGTGATTTATTTTGTGCACAGACGCCGTAGGACTGAACATACTTGACAATGTCCTTACGCCAGGTAGGCCACCAAAAGTTCTTTTTTACCTTGGCTAAAGTTTTTGTGATTCCAGGGTGTCCTTCGATCAGAGAGTCATGATAACCTGAAATGATATGCTGTTGTAACTCCCTCTCAAGTACATATAGCCGGTCCCTGAAATAAGGTAACTGATCCTTGATGCAGTATTGTTCCCCTTGAGTTTGCCATGCGAGGAAATCATCTGGGTTCATTGACTGTCAAATTTTGTTTTGTAATTCGGCTTGTGATAACGCTGTTGTGATACCCAAGAGTTTGTCTTCAGGTATGATGGGTACCAGGTCTGGAGTTGTATACACTGTTTCATCGATGCCCATTCAAGATAAGGCTTCAGCTTTCACATTCTTGACCCCTGGTCGAAAGGTGATCACGTAGTCATATTCGGCAAAGAAGAGGGCCCACTGTAACTGGCGTGAAGACTGGGCTTTGGCTGTTTTGAGATATTGCAGGTTCCGGTGGTCTGTGATCACTGTAATGGTGTGTCTAGCTCCCAGAAGATAGTGTCACCACGCCTTGAAAGCGGACTTGATGGCTAGGAGTTTTTTGTGTCACGCTCACCTGGTCTCCACGGGGGCGTGCTCGTGTGCGAAGGATGATATCTGCACTGGTGTTGTTCTGCTTAATGAGGGCCTGCTTGCGTCTTCTCTTCTGTCTTGCCTCAGGAGATGTTCGTCTGCAAGTTGAAACAAGATATTAGCCAACTGTGTAGAGCTGGTTTTGGTTTTCACCTCCTTCCGTGTTATCCTTCTTTTTCCCTGGCTCACCTTGTCTATTATATGGGTGAGCTCTCCGTCCTGCACACTCTCTGGCAGGGGTGCGGTTACTCTGTAGTTCCTGGATCGATTTACTTCACTGATCCGATGGAGGTTGCTGAAGTGGATGGACCGAAGTAAGCAGGTAAGTCTCTATTCCAATAACTCCTTGAAATAGCTGCCTTAAGTCCTTGCATGCAAGATATCTAATATTCATCTTCTTGTCTTTCTGGTGCGGCACAAAAGCGGTTTTCGGATGATGGATGACTCTCCTGACAATGATGTGCAGGATTCTTGCCGGTAAGTAGAGCGCTGTGCGAGATGCGCTAATAGTTCACTTTATTTTAGCCTTCTTGTTGTGTGCGACTAAGCTTCTTTGTCTTTTGTGTTCGGCAGGTGCAGCGCTTTTCCAGGAAGAAGATGGAAGGTCCGACTGACGGTGTCGAGATGCGGCGCTGTGCAGAATGATGGAGAACTGCTCGCTGGAGTTCCTGGAGGAGGCCAAGTCAGGTGCGTCGCTACCCGAGAGGCTACCTTCTGTTCTGATCTTCTACAGATGCGGCGGCTCTTGGATAAGCGTAAAGGCGAGGCCCGGATGTTCTGCAGGTAAGGCCTTCAATGCGTGAATAACTCTTGTTCTTCTATTTTCACAGGTGCCGATGGATAGAAGACTCTGGATGGGCGTGGCAGAAAGGAAGCAAGAACTGACACGGTGAGCGTTACGCTGCAGGAGTGCAGATAAACGCGAAGCGTGTTCAGTTTGCAAGGTGCGGTTTAAATAGCCTTGCAAGTAGTTCCAGGAAAATAGTCCCCTTCATCGTATCCTGTCTCTCTGGTAAAGTAGTCCCAAGCCACACCCTGTACTGAATGGGCTCAGCATCTCAGAGTCAAATAAATGGACCATGTGTTTAACACTTACTATGAGCCTGGCGCCAGCGGCGCCAGGACTGAGCCCAGGTGAGCCTAGCTGTGGCCTGGGAAGTCCCAAAGGAAGCCAGAATCTGGGCTGGACTCGCGGGTTTCAGGGTTTTGGGGGCATGCACCATGACACTTTGTCTGTGATAGCGTAAGGAATTTCCGGGGGTGAGAATTTTTTTGACCAGAAGGCCACAGGATGCAGCTGGCCAGTTTCTGGGTCCCTCTGTGAAAGGACCGCTCCCATTGCCATGCTGGAAGCATCAGTTTCCACGACATAAGGGAGTTCTGGACACGGGTGCCGCAGGATTGGAGCGGAGGTGAACCTTTGTTTCAGTTCCTGAAAGGCTCTTTTTGTTTCCTCAGTCCAAGCAAACTTTTTATTGCTTTTTCGTAGCAGTACTGTGATCGGGTGCACAACCTGAGAGAAGTCTGGGATAAACCGGCGGTAAAAGCGTCAACTTTATGTACGTCCATTCTGATGCCTTTCGTTGAAAGGATGAAACCAAGGAATTCTACTTCGGTGACGTGAAAAAAACATTTCTCCAGCTTTGCATACAAACGATGTTGGCGGAGCTTGGTGAGGACTGAACGAACATGCCTGATATGATATTGTTTTGAGGCTGAGTAGACCAAGATGTCATCAATGTACACTAAGGCGCAAACGTCAATAAGTTCTCTCAAGACATCATTCATGAAATATTGAAACGCTGCGGGAGCGTTACATAAGCCAAAAGGCATGACTTGATATTCAAACAACAATACAATAGATGGGTACCCCCTACATCGCTGGCAAGAGGGGAAACAACCAGAAACAAGGCACAGAAATCAAGCCAGGGGATATAAACAAGACCACTATATGCAACACAATCCCACCAGTATTAGGGGCGGTCCCTCAAACAACCCCTCAGATCACTACACGTAATGCATAAGCAAGTTTTTTTGAAAAATGTATTTATTTTTCTTTATTTAATTAGAAACATTAAAATGATTATTAAATAGATCAGAGCTCATATAAGAGTAAGTATAAATATAGGACATACAGTTATACAACATGAATAAAGTGCAAAATGTGAAGAAAAATGCTAATATCACAATAGAGCTGCTGGGAACTTGCTGCCCAATTACAAACTGGGTAATAATCACCATCGTCCAAAATAAGTCCAAGTCAATGTCGAAGGATAAAGTCCACTCGAGAGAAGGGAATCCCTCGGGTGGAAAAAATCCTAGTCGAAAAAATCCTAGTCAACCGAATATAGTCAGGATGGTTTCGAAATGAATTCGAAGATGGATTAAATCCTGATAGTGGCAGCAAAAAAAGTCGTTAGTTCAGAATCTAGCAGTTTAAACATTGCAATAAACAAGAAACTGAAAGGTCTTCACAAAAATGATATTCATAAACCCATACTCTAAAAAGTCTAACATGGGATGCTATACGTCAACTACTAAGGTGACATGCGAAATGAACCACAAATACGTAAAACAGTATCGTGAGCATGGCGCCTTAAACCAGGTAGTTTCAATGGAAAACACATCTAGCTGGATTACAGATGATGTCCATCTTCATCAGGACGTAGCATTCCTGTATACACATTCATGAAGATTCATCTGTGTCTTGAAATAAAGACAAAAATACAAAAAAATAAAAAAAGAAACGAGAAAATAGTAATGCTAACATCAAAGCAGCCTTTCATATAAGCCGCACAATCATTCATACATAATGACCATAAAAACAAGTGATCTGAGGATCCCGATGAAGGACCCGGTCCCCAACACTGGGTTGGAGTGTGTATAGTGGCTAGTAGGGGAGAAAATCTAATTACCATGATCTCAGACCCTTTGGGGGTGGGCCCAGACACCTGACAAAAAAATCCAGGAAATAGCAATCCGGCCACACCAAAACAAATCACAATTGAATTAGATCTGTAAAAATGAGAGGAAAGAAGGCCACAAATTGGTCATAAATTTCTCTGGTTAACGGATTCGAGCAAGATACAAGCAGCCAAAGAGAAAACCAGAAGTAGAAAAGTAGATAAATGTAACTCTAATGAAATAAACATACAAAAAAAAAAATTCATATGTATAGAAAAGAGGAGCCCAAGTATGGGACTGCCCATATGTAAAAGATAAATTGAAAGAAATTGAGAATTAAATTGAAAGAAACGAATAATGATGCAGTAGTATCCATAAAAATAAATAAAGGAAGATCCTGCACCCAAAAAAGAAGGATAAAACCAACATCATAGTTGTCATTATGCTCACCATTGATCAAGCCCAGATCTGCCAATCAAGAACCATCAACAGATGATTCCTTAATGTGTAGAACGACCTCAACTACATGTACAGAATCGGATGTAGAAAGGTTCCCTAGAAGGGTGAATCTCCAAATGTCATTAAAGGATAAGCGAAGTCTGTGGGGCATTAGAAAGTACAACAAACTAGTAAGACATGTGTAATGTCCCAAAGTATCACATACATAGAATACAACACTGCGCTATATGGAATCAAGTCATGAAGCGTAATCTGAAAGTTTGTGAAAAAACTGAACATACATCAGTCCAAACAGGATCTGTGTGTCTGTTGTATAGCCTAGGTGGCAGTACTACAAGGTACCAACATATAGGTAAATCTATATAGATGTTTGACAATGAGAAATAAAGCAAAGCCAAAAGCGTGAGAGATTCCGCCTAGCTACCCGTTCAAAGTTACTTACCTCAGCGGCAAAGGCAAAGTCGGTAACCGAACTTCCTGTGTTGGCATTTGTCCGGGGTTAAATACGTCCATGGGCGTATCAGGACTGACGTCTACAACGTCTCTAGTGCACGTGACTATTGGCACAGAAAGGCACGTATAATATCGGGCCGCATACCGTGCAATGGAAGGGAGTCGAATGGATGTAACCACGCCCCGTGAAGGTGTACAGGCGGCCCAGCGTTACCCGTTCCACGGCCCAAGCGTATTGGGCGCGCCCGAAGATACCCCCCGCCCGACAGCACGCAAGTAAACGCGCAGCAAGGCCAAGGAGCCAATAGAAATCAGTCCCGTGACTAACCACATGGTTCAATATAGAACACGTGTCAGAAGGAGACAAGCTGTGCGCTACAATCGAACAAGGCCGAGTCAAGAGGCAGAGACAGATAGTCCAGGTAGCGAACCAAGGAAAACCAAAGCACATAGAAACAAAGACACCTGCATGGCATGCCCCAACAGCTCGGAGAAAGAACTAAAGCCAACAAAAAGAATAAAAATAGATGCACTGTCCACCGACATGGTAAACTTGAGATGGTCATTCAATGAGTTAATCCAAGTCAGGAATTCTTCATGATCTCCCGTCGTTTTGTCCCACACAATTATGATGTCATCTATTTATCTTTTATAAAAAAGAATAGATGGCAAAAAGGGATTAGAGGTATCAAAGATAGAGACCTTCTTAAAAGCCCACATAAAAAGGGTCGCGTAATTGGGTGCAAATGCTGCACCCATTGCGGTACCTTTAACTTGTAGGTAGAAACTTTCTTTAAACCTAAAGTAATTCTTGGTCAGGGCAATTTGGAGGAGATCCACAATGAATTCGCTTGGGACCAACTGCGGGTCATCTCTGAGATCCAAGAAACATTTAATAATGGGCAATAATTCTGACTGTGGGATATTCAAATAAAGGGATTCGACATCAAGAGTGCTAAACAAATTTTTGTCTGGATCAAATGGAAAATTTTCCAAATGGACAATGGCATTGGTGGTATCGGCCAGATAGGTCGGTGTACTGGCTGCCAATGGTTTGAGAAAATAATCAATGTATTTTCCCATATGTTCTAAGATAGAGCCACAAAGAGACACTATCGGTCTACCTGGAGGATTTAATATATTCTTGTGGATTTTTAACAAGATATAGAACTGAGGTATGCGTGTTCCTTTACCAGTAAGAAATAAAAATTCTTTGGTACTAAGGATATCCGCATCTTTAGCCCGTGTAACCAGGGCTAAGATTTCACCTTGTATAGTCTCTGTAGGGTCCCCCTTGAGTTTAAGATAGAAGATCCCATTGTCCAATTGTCTAAGTACTTCTGAATCATAGAAAGTTGCGTCACAGACTACCACTCCTCCACCTTTGTCTGCCTGTTTAATGATGATAGAAGTGTCTCTTTTAAGGTCTTGCAAGCAGGCCCATTCTTTTTTAGAAAAGTTATAACATCGATTAGAAGTGGGAATAGCCTGTGCTGAGAAAATGGAATGGAAATCACGAAGAACGGCACGTTCAAAAGTGATCGTTTCACTAGAGACCATCTGTGATGTGGGCATAAAAGTCGATTTGGGCCTGAACGGAGTATAGTTGTTTTCTAAATCACAGCCGTTTGTGCCAAAATGGTCTCTAAGCCGAATTTTTCTAAAAAAGCTCCGAAGTTCTAATTCAAGGTCCATCTGGCTTGGATTGCGCATAGGAATGAAAGAAAAACCTTTCTCAAGTACTGCAGTTTCGTTGGTGGTAAGTATCCGGTTCGAGATGTTGTAAACTGCCGATGTGTTAGTTAACGTTGGTAAGACCTCCTCCTTGTCTGAAACATGTTCTCTATAGGCAGAGGTCCTACTTCGGCGGGAGGAAAAGGGAGGTTCGGGGGAGGAAAGGCCTGATAAGGTACAAACATGGGCATCTGCATGTATTGTTGGTAAGGCCAATTTTGGCGTCCTCTTCTCCCTCTATGTGAGCCTCTATTCCATTGGCGACCTCTTTAACCGCGTGTATTTTGGTTAGGAAAAGAACCACTCCCGTCTGAAGAACTATCTGAAAAGGTAACTCTTTTTCTATAATGCTGCGGACCCTGATTAGGATGAGACGGATCATACCAAAGGCCTGGACCCGCATAATCGGGACTAATACCTAAATCTGGTGGGATTGTGTTGTTTATAGTGGACTTGTTTATATCCGTTGATATTCAAACAAACCATATTTGGTACGGAAAGCGTTTTTCCACTCATCTCCGCTTCTGCCCCGGACCAGGTGGTATGCTCCCCAAAGGTCTAATTTGGTATAGATCTGGGCATCTTTGACTTGGTCTAGCATTTCCGGGATAAGAGGCAAGGGGTAGCGGTTCTTCACGGTTATTTGGTTTATTGCGCAGTAATCAATACAGGTCCTCAAGTCCCCTTCCTTTTTCGGTACGAAGAACAAAAGACTGGCTGCTGGGGACTGAGATGGGCGGTTAAATCCGTTTGCAAGGCACTGGTCTGTTAGGGAGTATTCTCCTTCTAGGGCTAATTTCCCTCACCTAGTGAGTCCCCCAGCAGCTTTGCTGGATTTCTGGAGTTTATTTTTTCCACCTGGTAAGAATGTACATCCTTTTTCCACTCTTACATGTGTTTTGGCCTATGTGTTTTTACTCATTGTGTGATCTTGGGCACTGGAGCACACCACTCCAGGTGCCCCTGTTCTTGTATGGGTTACACAGCACCTTTAGTGTAGTAACCCAGGGTTGTCTTTAAGACTTCCCTCTGACTCCATTTCACTGGGGATGACTACTGTCCGCCAGAGAAAGGTAAAGTTGCCATTTACTTTACATAGGCCCTCATTACGACCCTGGCGGAAAGTGACTGACCGGACCGCCATAGCGTAACTAGCGTTTCCGCCCATTGCACGAAGGAGCAAAGTGCGGCCCATTCCGACCCATCGGGCACGAGCACCACGGCATGGCGGAAGTGCAAAGTCCGCGATGGCGGAAATGACCCCAAAACGGCCCACACCGCCGCCGTACGGCGCCCTAGGTGCAATACCGCCACCCATCTCAGCGGACACCGCAGTGTGCGCCTACCGGAAAGTACGGTGACCGGAAATATACGGAAACGGAAGTTAAAACATGGGCCCGGAACGGGAAACATCCCGCCGTACACCCATAAAACCACGAAATCCACACAACCACTATAAACACTACCCTGAGACACACCCCAACCCGTCATCCACCCTAGCGAAACCAAGAAAAATGGGAAAAGTAGCGAAGAAAGCGTGCGACCGCAAGCGGCAGGTCCACTTCTCCCGTGAGGAACTCACCGTGCTAACAGAGACCCTCCAGGAGAATGCCGCCGCCGTCTTCTCCACGCAAATGACCAGGACGGCACTTGCGAACAAGAAGGCCATATGGGCTCTGGTGGCACAGCGGGTAAGTGCGGTGGGGACCGCACCCCGCACCCCACAGCAATGCCGTAAGCGATGGGACGACCTGCGGATACGCGTCCGCAGCATACTCTCTGCCAACCGCAACATTGCCACAGCCACCGGGGGAGGTCCTGAATCACCCATCAAGTTGACCCCCTGGGAAGAAATCTGTGCCTCCACCATCGGAATGGAGAGCATAGAGGGAGTCGGAGGGATGGAGAAAGGAGTGCAGACATCCGAAGATTCAGGTAGGTGGCCCTAACAAAACAATGCCAAATCCACAATGTCCAATCATGTGAAGTACCATGCGTCCACATAGTGCAACAGAAACACATGTCCAGGAGAACGTCCACACACATCGGCCTGATAGCGCACGTTAAAACCCACAATAAATACATAAATAATTAAAAACCCCTAATACACGCACTACACGTGCAGCAGGCACACCCTAACTGCAGGCTGCCACACAACTGCACCCTCACTCCACACACAAATGAAACCACCTCCAAGGCCCCGACCCAAATCACCCTCAGGTACCACCCCAATGCATGTGACACAATGCCATTCCAATTCCCACAGACCCATCAATAACCCTCGGCCTCCTTTACTCCACCACAGGGTCCGATCCAAACGACGAGCTCCAGGACACCCCTACCAGCACACCTGCAAAGAGGGCCAAGACCAACGGCCAAAGACCCTCCACCTCAGCTGCACGCATCAAGACACGGCAGCAGCACAAATCAGGTGGCAGCACACAGGAGGGAACATCAACAGGCACCCCAGCAGCCAGCATGCCCACACCACCACCACCACAGGTCCCCCCAACGGATGCCACAGAAGGCACTGGCTCCGGTGGCAGCAGCACCATAGGTGACACCCCATTGATGGCAGCATGCTCCGACACAGAAGACGGGGATGCCGAAGTCAGATCCATCCATGACCTCTCCCAATCCCCCTGTCTGTCCGATCCCGTACAACCTGAGGATACCACGCAGGGGCACCCACAAGACGACGACCGGCCATCCCCCACAAGCCCTGTGGCAAGGCAACATGAGGACAACAGCCCCTCTGTGACACCCCCGCAAATGGCCATGGCCCAGCAGAGGCAACAGTCCCTCGACCAGTTAATCGTGCAACAGCAGCAACTGGCCACGCTCCTCAAGGACCATGCCGATGAATGTGGGGGCACTAAGGCAGACATAGAAACATCAACTGAGACACTTAGGGCAGAAATGGAGAGAGGTACAGAGACACTAAGGGCACAAATGGAGAGTAGCACCGAGAGCCTGAGAGTCCAATTGGAGAGAAGCACCGAGAGCCTGAGGGGGGAACTGCATGCGACGTCCAAAGACGTATGTGCCGAACTAGCCGCAGTGCGCCGTGTGCTCACTGAGCTCTCACAAACCCTTAGGGACATGCATGGACGTGAGCAGGCAGAGACATCATCCGTTGCAAGTTCCGTCCAGGGCAGCCCCCAACGTAGATCTGGGAGGAACCTGCGCTCCACAGGCAGGGGTGCCCCTGATACCCGCAGAGGGGGCTTGCAATAGCGACTGCCCACTGACAATGAGCATCTTTGGACACTGGTGTTCGGGGGGAGGTAGGAGGGTGGAGGGGGGGTGTTGGGCTCACTTGGGTGGCGGGTCGATAGGGTGTTCAACATGATATCACATATGCCATAAACAGTGCACGATCAACCAATGAGATGTGTGGACATTGATATTTGTGTACTAGGCCATCATAGGCGTACAGTCCATATTGTGCATGTCCCAGACACACACAGTGCCACGAGTCCCGTGTCCATGTATCAGGCACCAGGCGTGAGTGCTAGAAGCATACATCAATGAGATGCTGACGAATTTCACGGGCCTCCTGTGCCTCGCCGACTCCTTGAGGTGCTGCCACATCCCCACCCTCATCCTGACCATCTTCAGGTGCATGCAGTTCTGCGTCAGGGGGCATGGGCACATTTCTACGTACGCACATGTTGTGTAGCATGACACATGCCATGACCATCTTTGCAACCTTCTCATGGCGGTACAGGAGTGCCCCGCCAGACCTGCTGAGGCAGCGGAAACGACCCTTCAGTAGGCCGAATGCCTGTTCAATGACTACACGGGTACGTGAGTGGGCATGGTTGTAGTCCTCCTCATGCTGGTCCCGTGGGTTCCGGACTGGTGTGAGGAGCCATCTCTTCAGTGGATATCCAGCATCACCTGTATGTGGATGAGAAACGTATGATGTGGAATGCCATTGCTACGTACGCACACCCCCCCCCTTCCTGCCAGGTCATTGCCGAATCACATAGCCCACATTATCATGCATGTAATGAGACTCACCGAGTAGCCAGGATCTGTTCCCTGCGTGTCGCTCCATGTAGCGTGGTATTGTAGAGTTCCTCAAGACCATAGAATCATGGGTTGATCCAGGGAATCGGGCACAACAATGTGTAATGATCCTGTTGGTGTCACACACCATTTGTACATTCAGGGAATGAAATTGTTTTCGGTTGCGGTACTGGGCCTCCATGGCATGTGGGACGACCAATTCCACATGGGTGCACTCGATGGCACCAATGCAACCCGGTATGCCGGCAAGTGCATGGAATCCCACTTTTGTGTTCGTAATTTCCTGCTCCGAGCGTGGTAGGGAGATGTAGTCGTCTGCGTGCTGCAGGAGGGCATCGAGCACTTGCAATAGTGTCCGTGAGAACAGTGGCTGAGAAATGCCATGCAACTGTCCGACTGTGTGCTGGTAGGTGCCTGTGGCCAGGAAGTGTAGTACAGACACCACCTTCAGTAGGGGTGGGATGGCGGTTGGGCTATCTATCATGCTGACAAGGTCAGCCTGTGTCATGTCCACAATGGCGGCTATGGTGTCCCGGTCCAGACGGTAGAGGGTGTGGATCTGCTCATCAGTGAGGTTGAACGGATGTGCTCGGAGGCGTGGGATTGCGGGCTGCCTGCGTGGTGGTAGTGGCTGTGCTGGCGGCCCTTGCTGGCCCTGCCTTGGCCTCCTCCTCCTCCTGCGTCTCCACCGTGCGGCCGGTTGTAGTTGGTGTTCGTCTTCTTCTTGGAGTTGGAGTACTTGCAGTGCTATCAGGTCCCCCAGGGCCAACATCGCGAGTCCTGCCGGTAGCATTTCGGTGTGGTTGTGGGAGGAGACTGGGTGTGCAATTTATGTGTTTTAAGGCTGTATGGCCTCCACCTGTGGTGATTCATTCCACCTGTGCAAACTGCTCTCCCCTTTGGCTGAGCACGTCCCGCGCACAACGCTGCAAATCGGGGAATGGCATCTTGCTATTGCAATCATGTATTTGTACCCGATGGCCGTGTAACATTGGTTGACATGTTCATTCTGCTGTGGTCCCATTGTTTCACATACTATCTGTGCAGTCGCGAACAGACTTGTGAAGGGTCAGTGGAACGTAGTACTCGAGTAACGGTGGGCCCTCATGCATCACTGTTCCGAGTTGCAACGACGGGCGGGGCGTCCCATTTGTGGGTGAAGGCAGTTGCCATTTCCACACACAGCCGCACTCGATGGATTAATTAGTGATTTCAAGCGGCCACAGATGCCTTTTCGCCGTGATGTTGCAAATGAGGAATTCGAAGGGCGGCGCTTTCGGTTATCAGCTAGCGGCGAGGAGATGCCCACAGGTCTGACTGCAAATATAACGTTCTATTGTTCAATGTCCTTGAGACAGGGGCCATGGCGAGGATGCAATGATTGATATGAATAGTTTGGGATGCGCAATAGCGACGTGGGCGATGAGGCCGGCCGTTCCCAAATACATGTTACTTCACAACACTGGAATTACGGGCTGGGGCACTGTGGATTTTGCAGGCTGCATAACGCACAGACTCAATGGATGTTTCTAATGTTATGTGAGTAATTATTCAGGCGTTTTGATTCCGGGATGAGGGAATGATGAATGGATGCATGGGCAGGTGATTTGATACAGAGTTTGCCATGTACAGGGCTTCTTGGGATCTATCCGCCTCCCCTACGCTATGTGATGCAGGGCTGCCATAGTGGGACCATCGTCTATCTGGCCTTGTTGAGCCCTCCCTGTCTCGACGCGCCCTCAGACACTTGTGTCCATGCACGTCAACATTCCCATCTGATGGATTATGTTTTGACAGACGCATGCACAGGTACACTCGTTTGTGATGGTGTTTGCACCTCGATATAGATGGTAATGAGTCGCTAGTGGTTTTGGGGTGATGATGATCCTTTGGAGTGGGCTAGCATGCATATGGCTGTGGATTTAGTGTGATCATTGAAGTGAGTTGTTGGAATGTAGTTCTGATGGCCATTCTGTTCTTTTTCTTTTCTTTTGGTTGACAGGTATCTCCTCCCCTTTTGCCACTGCCATCTGTATGCCACTCCTGCAGATGGGTTTTACTCCCGACACCTGCTGCTTCGTGTTAATCAGTGGAGCAGCATTACGATCTTATGGGACGATCGCCAATGGGCCACATGCCCTTACGCAGTACTGGTGGCTCGGAGCAACATTTCGGCCTTTCAGCTGGACTAGTGCCTCCTCATTGGGACGGCCCTGCGGTTCTGTGCGCTTCCATGTTGCCTTTTCGTACGTGAATGTGGCTCTGTGTACCATGAGGGAACAGGGCGTCACACAAGTAGTGGCTGGTCATTTCTTGCGGATGCAGCCCACAATGGTGAAAAGTGTTTTGGAGTTCATGGCCTGATGGCTGTATGGGCTTGTTGATTTTGATGTGCATTAAATTTCTATTCTGATTTGGCCCGTGTAGCGTTCTTTTTTGCAAGTGATGTGGCATATGCCTATTTGGGGGCCGATGTATTGTGAGGAGATCTGCATTGGGTTCCAGCTTCGGAGTTTAGTTGCGTGGTACTGTACTGGGCGCGTTTGCCTACGAAGCCCGTGAGGTCAGGGATGGGGGCTGCCAATATGACAGTTTGAATGTTGTCATGCTCAGGGGCGGGGGATTGGGTTTTGTGTAACAGATGCCGGTCAGCCAGGTGGACTGGTGGAATGATGTGATTCTCGGAATATTGCTGGTCACAGGTGCCTGTGTTTGCGTGCGTTTCTTGGTGGGGGACTGTGGTCATGTCCATTGGGATGGCTTCTGTATTCGTGCCATCTGTGCCCTGCAGCTCCCATTGGCCCCTCTTGTGTTTCTTTTGTTCGTTGCCATGCATGGGTGACTTGTACATTTCAATGGTTGCATTGTGACTTCATTGCACCTACGGGGAGTTGTACTTTGTGGGCAGGGAGCGGTGTACAGGCACTCAGTGGGGCCGTTTACGGTTGGTTCGCGATGCCGTACTTCTCACCATGGCGGTATGGTACATTCCGCCATGCTTGATGGCGTTAGGTACATGTCCGCTAGGGTCGGAATTGGCGTACCCTTGCACCATGGTGGTTTTTGCGGTTTGGCATGGCGCGCGTGCGCGTACTTGGTGCAGTTAGCGTTGGCGTTCACTACGGTGTCGCTAATGGCTTCGTACTTTGCGGTGACGGGTCATAATCGCACCGAGCGCTATTCGATGGCGGTCTTGCATTTCCGCCATCGTTTTTCGATTTCCGCCAGGGTCGTAATGAGGGCCATAGTCATTTTTACCACAGAGCCAGTACACCCCATATTACATGGAGTACTGGAAAGCGCTAATCTGTACCCCTTTTCTGTCTGTACCTCCCTGAGCATTGTTTTGCTCTTTTAACATTTAGACTTGGCTGGTGGCAGTAGTATCTACCCTAAATTTTCTACCGCGATTATATTAGATAAACGTGGTACTGTTCTTGGCTATTATATTAGCCTCGAACATAAACCCGCTTGACCAAATCGTCTTTCTTTTGGCTCCGGTTGGGTTTATTTACCATTTCTTTTTGTTAAAGTCCTTCTTGTGTTTTACTTTGCGCGGCAAACTAGGTTTGCCTTCTTTGTTCACCGTCTTTTGACGGGCTTTTGCAGAGAAGCCCTCCTCAAGGCGCCTGGGTGTCTAGGTAGACTGAATGTGGGGAAGGGGTGCAGTCACCCCCTGCACAGGGTATCCTAGGAAACCCAAGTCGCACTTTGCCATGATTGGCTCAGGTGGTTGTCCCGGCTGGGCAACCCCCTGCTGCGTGATTGACAGCCAGGCTGTGTGAATGGGGTTTTTGCACATAAAAGGCAGGTCTCTTGGGCTAGAAGTCAGAGTTGCCTCTGGAACTACAAGGAACCGAAGAGAAGCGGAGAGAACGACGGCTGCTGCAACTACCCCGTCCCGGTGAAGCCCTGCTGCAGTCCTGAGCTATCTTCCCTTCAACGACTAAGAGGAGATCCAGTCTGGAGTCTTCTTCCCTTGAGCCTGGTGGGGATAACCAGCTCGTCTTCTTCGGCCAGATATCTCCGCCGTGGTAGAAATCGCTGCACACTGCTGTAGTGGTCCGGATAGCCACCTGCTGAGTCTCTCCTGTTTTTAAGGAGCACACCTTTTCGTTGTCGCTGCTGCCGGCTTCATCCCTGCGTGGTGCAGACCCCATTCAGACGTCCTCCTTCACAACGAAGCTCCAGGAATTGTGGATCTGCGGGAAACCAACAGGAACAACTGCCAGGGCACCAGCTGCATCGTTGGAATAAGGTCTGTGTCCTACTCGAGGAAACTGGGTGAATCCCTTTTCTTCATCTTCAAGGCTCGTCCTTGGCTTCCTTCCTTCTTATAACTTTTGCTTCCGAACATTTGACAATATCCAAGTACATTTGGGCTACGCTGAATCGTGAACTGTCTAACGGTGTGATCTTCGGTACAGGTCTCTGGTGTCACCTTAACCTGGCTCCGACCCTTTGACTTTTGAACTCCTGTTTCTGAGTGTTTCTCGATACTGCCTGCCTAACCTAAATATTGCCTGTGATTTTTGCCTCCAACTCCCTCTGGGTATCTCAGGTGCTAAGTGTGCTTTTGCCCCGGTAGCATTTCATGTCACGGATACGCGTTTATTAAGTAGTCCGAACTGTAAAAAAGGAATCGCAACCGTATCCGCGGTATCGTGTTTTGTTCATAACACCGGTTCATTCAAACACAGGGTACTTACCTTGAGACATACTGTACAAAGTGAATTGGTTAGTTGTAGTATATTTAACGTGTGGTTTTGATAGAGGTGTTGTCTTTATAACTGATGGTGTAAAAATAAATGTACTTATATTTTTTACCTGAAACCTTGAGTCAGTGTTTGCTTGAGTCAAAGTAATTGTGGTCCCTTTGTGTAATCTCTGCTACTGCTCATATACTCTTGAGATAAGCCTGGCTGCTCTGCTACTGCTACCACTATAACTTAGTAGTACAGGTTTGTACCAAAGGTAAACTTGTATTGCCACCTGTAGTCTTAATTGTGTGTAGTGGTCCCTAAGGGCACTGCACAGGATTCTGCCTAACATGGTCCAAATAGGATTTCAGGTGAAGGTTTTCTGGTTCGGTAAGAGCGTAGATCCTGCCGCAAGGGATTTGTGCCCCAGGAATAAAGTAAATTTGACAATCATAAGGCCTATGCGGCGGCATTGTGTTAGCCTGGTCTTTTTGGAATACGTCCTGAAAGTCACGATATTCATCTGGCAAAGTATTAGTTACTCCCAGAGTAGAGGCTCTAGTATTGGAAGTCTTGGAGACACAGGAGTCGGGTTCCGGGTAGGGAGAGTAGCAAGTCAGGGAACAGTTGCTGGAGAAGGTTAATTTCCATGCCTGCCAGTCTTTCAAAGGGTTGTGAGCAACCAACCATGGCATCCCTAGTATCAACCGGAACTGAGGTGCCTTTATAAGATCGAACGAAATACACTCCCGATGTCCATCCTGGCACAGCAAGGTTACTACTGCTGTGCACTGGGTGCCGGTCTGGAGGCGAGTTCTGTCCCATCCATGGTAGTCACCTTGTCCCTGGTAGACTTAGAACACAAAGGGAGCCCCATCTCTGCTGCCAACTCTTGATCGATATAGTTCTCAACTGCTCCGCTGTCGATGTACGCTTCTACGGCATGCATCTTTGACGATTTTTGGTGATTTATTAAGATCACGGGTATCGCAAAGTGTGACGTCAGTGGCTCTTTCTCATCACTCGACAAACTGACCTCTATGGTTGCCGAGCTTGGTAGTTTTCCGATTCCTTAACTTCATCCTTTTCTGTGGCCCCGACTGTCCTCCTTGGAGGTTTTATTGGGCAGTCTTTCAGAAAATGTCCTGGCTTTCCACAATACAAACAAAGTTGCTGTTGTCTTCTTTTATCCCGCTCTTGTTTTGTTAATGGAGGTCGTATCCCTCCGATCTGCATGGGTTCTGTGGCGTTGTCTGGCCCCCGTGGCACATTGTCTTTAGGCCGAACATAAACTACTCGAGAGTCTGCTTTGGACCGGTCTGCTTTTCGGTCCTGCAACCAATGGTCTAGCTGCACGACTAGATTTATGAATTTGTTACAGTCTCTGGGGGGATCAACTACCTGGGCCAAGACGTCCTTTAATTCGCCTCGTAAGCCTCAATGGAATAACGTGGTTCTTTTTTTTTCGGGCCACCTGGCTTCAGCAACCAGTCTACTGAAAGTCGCAATGTATGTTAACAAGTCTTGGTTCCCCTGCCGGAGGGATAAAAGTTTGTTATCCACTGCTTGTTCCTGGGTATGGCGAGCAAACAGTTTTTCCATTTCTCTCTGGAACCCCTCATAGTCCTGTAACAACGGATCATTATGAGTCACCAACGGCACTGACCAATCCGCTGCACTTCCACTCAAGTATGATAGGATGAAAGCTGCCTGAGCTTGGTCATTTGGAAATGCCCGAGGGCGACAAAGGAAGTGAAGGCAACACTGATTTATGAATGTTGCATACTTCCGTGGGTCGCCCAAAAACCTTTCTGGTGGTGCCAGGGGAACGGTGGTGCCAGGGGAACTGTTCCAGGCAGCGTGATTTGTACTGGTGTGGGGGTATAAAATGGTGAGATAGGATTTTCCATCTGTGGATTTCCTCCAGGCAGAGGAGTCTGCCCTACCTGCGATTGCAAAAATTGTCTGCTGATTTCGTCGGTGCGCTCCTTGGTCACTATTAGGTCTCTCCAGAGTGCATTAGTCTCTCGTCGGGCTGAATGTACCTCAGCACGAAGGTCCCCCAACAATTGGGCCAATTGATCAATTTCAGATGTTTCCATGACGCCCAGGCGGATTAGTTATGTGAGGCTTTGTGTTCTGTTGCGCTCACCTGGTATACACGGGGACGCCACCAAGCCAGTTGGTCATTGATTCCCTGGTGTGGTCTCGGTGTCGATGGGATTCCGCCTGGAAATGAAGACTATATTGGGACTGGGCGACCAAGATAAGTTTTTCCCCACCTCCCTTGTGTTTCCAGCCCCTCCAGGTTCTCTTCTCACCTGGTTGTCGGAATCGGTAGGCTCTCCATCCTGCTCTCTGGGCAGGGGCACATTGTCTTTTGTGGGCACGTGCGGTCAAGTTACTTCACTGACTGCTGCCCTTGTAGTGTCTTTCAGGTAGGTCTTATTGCGATTGATGGCGTTGTAATTCTTGCATGCCTTTTCTCTGTTCTAAATGTCTCTTTTTTTATCTCCCTAGACGCGCGGAGTGTCCGCTTGGAGAACTGGATATGCTGGTTCTCACCGAGAGATGATGGCGCACTATTAGCGCTATGATGCGGTAAGGAGGCGTTTTGCGTAGCGCAGCGATGTCTTGTCCTCAATGACCTGTGCTTTTCTCTTTTCGTAGGTCGTGGTGAGTTCCCAGCGCAGATGGAGTTCCGGAGCTATGCCGGCCGAAAAGCAACCAACCAGGTAAGTCTTTAAGCGCTTTGTGGTTGTAATGTCTCCACTACCTCCTTTAATGATGTCTTTTTCCTTTTCTCAGGTCCTTTGATCCGGGCGATGAACTCCACCAACAGAGCTGCCCAGGAGCTGTGAGCAGTGAAGGATGATGAATGCAGGTAAGATTCTGCTGCTAACGATGTTCTTGGTTTTTCTACAGGTCCGGAATTCACCAGGCTCGTGAGAAAGCTAGAAGCAAAGTAACGCGAAGCGTGTTGTTTTGTTCGGGTGTGTTTTAAATAGCCACTGTAAAGTAGTCCAGGTAAAGTAGTCCCTAGGCCACCACACCCAAAACACTAGACCGCATAGCTTGGTTCTAGGAACCAAGCTATGTGGATGCCTCCATGTTGGCTGAAAGCCTAAATAAAGTAGTTCCTCAAGCAGATGTCTTTCCTTACTGATGAGCCTGGCGCCAAAGGCGCCAGGACTGGCCCCAAGAGGGCCTGAGAAGTGGATGCCAGGCCTTATTAGTGATCCGAGTCCTGATTTCACCTGGCCAATGGGCTTGCCAGTGGGGATCAGGGCTGAGGGTCGTGACACAGCCTTTAGTTCCTGAAATGCTGCTTCTGCCTGAGGATTCCAGGAGAATATTACTCCCTTTTTGAGGAAGGCTGTGATGGGTAATACCTTTTTGGAGAAGGTAAGGATGAATCTCCTATAAAAATGTGCTAGTCCCAGAAACCTCTGCACATCCTTTACCGTGGAAGGAGTGGGCCACTGCAGTATTGCCTTGATCTTATGAGGGTCCATTTGGATCCCTTCTTTGGACAATATAAACCCCCAAATAAGGGACTGAGAAGGCCTCAAGGTACACTTTTCAGGTTTGGCCAGTAACTGGTATATCCTGAGTCACTGGAGTACTTCTCTGACATGATGGCGGTGTTCCTCTAGTGTCTTGGAAAATACTAGGATATCATCCAAGTACACTACCACAGAGGAGAACAGGAGATTCGCAAAAACCTTATCCATGAACTGCTGGAATATGGATGGTGCGTTGACAAGACCGAATGGCATGACTTGGTATTCATAATGTCCCAGAGGAGTGCGAAACGCAGTCTTCCATTCATCCCCCAGCTTGATTCTTAATAGATGATAGACCCCTCGTAAATCCAATTTAGTAAAGATGCAGGCGTCTTGAACGGCCTCAAGCACATCTTCAATGAGGGGCATGGGATAGCAGTCCTGGAAGGTTAGACTGTTCAAACCATGCTAGTCTATGCAGGGCCTAAACTCAGATGATCCCTTTTTGGGAATGAAGAAGAGCGAAACTCCTGCCGAAGACTTGGACTCACGTATGTGCCCGTTTTGCAAGTTGGACTTGAGAGACTCCTTCAAAGCTGGCTTTTCCGGAAGGGATAGGGGAAACATCCTGCCAAAAGGAACTACAGAGTCTGGTTTAAGCTTAATGGCACAGTCTTCCCTTCTGTGAGGCGGTAGTTTCTGTGGTAAGATGTCTTTAAATACATCCGTATAGTCCTGGTAAGGCAACGGAATAGAAAGCACAACCGACGCAGGGAGCAGAACTGTTGTGCGCACCCAAGGTCTTTCATCGCATTGTTCCAAACAATACAATACTGGGACTGAAAGTGTATGGTATTTAGAGTCCAGTTGATGTCAGGGTTGTGTTTCCTTAGCCATGGAATGCCTAGAATCACCGAAAAGTGAGCAACCCTAATGAGGTTGAAGCTAATGAGCTCCTTATGACAATACAAGTCCAGCTCCAGGTCCTTGGTTTCATGTATGATAGGTCCAGACGTAAGAGGCGATCCATCGATTCCTTCCACGGGTATGGGTGTTTGTGTCACAATACAGAGAAGGTCCCTGTGGCAACGCTGGCGCCAGAGTCCCAGAGCATTCCCAGCTGCATACTACAGTTCACGCAAGATTGTGCCGCTACGCTTCTGTAGGCAGCGGTCTAGTCTTTTTCCAAATGGCCGCCACCTGTAGCAGGGGAAGGCTTATATGTAAACCGCTTCAGGAGCCCAGTGCGTTGCAACCCTCACAGCTTGCTCCACGGGTAAGATGCTTAAGTAATTTCTCTCTAGTGCTCGTTCTCTGGTACTTGCTGCTTTTTACACCGCTACCGCTATCCTTCTAGCGTATCTGTGTGCTCTCATCTCTTTGTCTGCCATTCGGACTGCCTCTCTTTCCCTTCCTTGCTCCTGGCAGCCGGCGCTCCAGCTATTCCATACCTCCGTTCTGGTTCCTGACTGGAGAGCTGAATCCTCTCCTGGGATTCTTCTTGTACGAGCACCGTACTGTGGCTCGGTCTTTTCTTCTGCTCCTCCCAGAGTTTTGTTATGTTTGTAGAAGACATTTCTTACCAACTCAGCATTATTGTGTCTTCCTGATATTTACGTAGCCTTAGTTCTGCTTGAAGCCACACTATTCCTTGCTGTGCTACACCCTCCCTCTCTCCTTTCTGGTGTGGCACTTCCGCGCCTTCAGATACCAATACTCCAACCTTTACCACAGACTTTCTTGAGCATTTAGGACTCCGGGGAAGACTTCACCACACCTGCCGGGATTCTACATCTGAGAGGGTCTTTGTGCCTCCGGGCCTTTCCCTCGATTCCAGGACCTATCCTCCCAGACCGCCACGGCTAGCTCCCTTTTTGTTTCATAGGTAGTCGGGGTGGCGGCTGGAGAGGATAGACCCTATCTCTTCAAGGATCGTCTACGTGACAACTTATGAGGGGTGGAAATTTGTGTCCATATTAAGAGAGAGGCAATCCCCAAAAGGTGACAGAGAATTGGAACCCCGGGTAATGAAGTCTCGCTGAGATGGAGGACGCTCTGCTCCAGGCCCCGTTAGTTGATGCATGATCTCTGTGCCTACCTGCCTCGTGACTGGGTAGTGTTGTCGTGGCTGAGATTAACATTTCTCCTACAACTTCACTAACGGTGACGTATATTCTTTGTGTATATTCTTGTCTATGTATTCATGTGTGATTACTTGCATTCATTCAATAATGATATGTATGTTTATGGAAGATAAATAAAGGGACTGTACAGAGCCAATTATTTTCCAACCATTGGTCGAAGTGTATATTATTGCCTTCCTGAGTCCAAGAACTTTTAGGGCCACATTACGAGTAGCGCGGTAAAACCGTGGTCATTACCGGCATGGCGGAACGAGTGGGTCCGTGCTCGAATGATGCCGCTAATAGCAGATGATTACGAGTGCGCAAGCACGCGCGAGCCCCCATGCCAGTAATGGCCATACCGCCATGCCGCAAAAGGCCCTCCAACCCCCAGATAGCGGCATCACGGGACCCGCCGATACCGGCACCGCCTTGGAGGAATCCCTAAATACCGACCCAGTAATACCAACATGCTAATACCGGGCTCGTAAAACCGGACCCGGAAATAACGTCATCGTGTCGGAACGGGAAATTGGCCGGCGGCCATCTTTAAAAACACAATCCATTGCAATCCTCCAAAACCACAAATCGATTCGTGTTGTGCTCTGTGGAAAAACCCTGAGGATCTCCAAGGCCACCCGGAAGACCACCCCCCGGCAGTGGAAACAGCGTTTCTCCGACGCAAAGCTAAATATGTTGGCGGACTCTCTTGCTGCACATGCAGATATCATGAAAGCTAATGACATGAAGCGTGAGGACCAGATGAGGAAAAAGGAAATCTGGCAGGAGGTTGCCCGGACGGTGTCGGCCGTGGGGACCACCCCACGTACTGTGCGTGACTGCCGCAAGAGGTGGGGCGACCTCCGCTTGAGGGTCAAAAACATCCTGTCAAGCAACAGGTGGGCGGCCATGGCGACAGGCAGGGGTACCCACTCACCTGCAAAGCTGATGCCCTGGGAGGAGACTGCTAGCACATTCATCAATCCTGAGTCGATTGAGGGATTTGGAGAGATGGAGATGGGTGCGGCATCATCCCCAGAAGGAGGTGAGTGACCCTGCACATCCCTACAGGGGAAACCATGACGTAGCACAAGTGATGTGGAAGAGAGACTAGAAAAGGCAATGCATGTCCCTACACCCACATCAACATATCCAAGTTCAGATTGCGGCCCAAACCCTGCCACACAGAAATGCATGCTGAGTGCCAATCCCATAACCAACACACGGCCAACACACCTGGACCGTGCCCATGTAACACATCACACAAACCCCATATCAACAGCATGCCACCTGCCATGCAGTGATTGCCAATATGCCCCCTCAGAACACCAAGTGCCACACACCTGTAAGACATGGATGCATGAATGTATGAATATTGAACAGCACAATTGTATGCCGCTGGCATGTGACACCATCACTGATGACCTGCATCTCTTCTAAGCCCCAGGCACCGATGAGGAAGATGCCAGTCAGGAGTGGACCGCAAGGGCATCCACATCACACCATAAGACAAGGGCCACCACCACCCCCCAGCCAGACAAACAGGCCAGACCCACAGGCAGTGTGCCTGACCGAGTGGAAAGACAGCCAACAACACCTGCTGCCAGTGTGCCGGAAACACATCAGGACCAGCAGCACACACCCACAACAGTCGGAGGGGTGTCCCTTCCTGCGCCACCCACCACCGAGGACGTTTTGGATGCCAATGTGGACCGTGAGGGAGTCACAGTAGTTACTTCTACACCCACCCCAAGCCCCCTGCCCAACCCCCCACCATATGGAGCCCTCATCCACCTACAGCAGTGATGATCCCTGCCTCCATGACTCAGACCTCAGGGATTCGGACCGGTGCCCCTTCGAGGAGGACAGCGCCCAGGATGTAGGCCCCTTGCCTGCACCATCCACCACTCCAGCTCCCACCACTCCAGCACCCATCACTCCAGCTCGCACCACTCCAACTCCCACCAACACCCTGGAGTCACGCCTGTCGAGGGTGGAGGCCCGACAGGAGGCCATGCTGGATCTCCTGCGGCAGTATATTGCCGATGGTGAGGGGTACAAGATGGGGTATTACAACTGCCATTGAGGAGACCACAGCGGCCATCGCAGCGAACACAGCCGCCGTGAATGCGTCGGCTGTGCTCATGAGGGACTGTCTGGGTGCAGTAACACAAGTCCTCCCCTCCATCCTACTCCATATGCAGCGGCCCCGCCTTGGAGCGGGCGTGGAACCTGCCTCGGACACATCCACAGCCAGCACACCTGCATCCTCTGTCCCCGCAAGCCCTATGCGGCCGACCTGGAGGAGAGCACGGCACTCAGAGATGCCACCCCCAGACAACAAAAAGTCCCGGAAGTAGAGTGCTCAGACAATGGGAGTGGGACACATGGTTGTGGGTGAAGGGGGACATTTCATGAAGTACATTTTGGGACTTTTGGGGTTTGTCGGGAGGGTTTGGGAGTGCAGTTTTTTTTGGGGGTTTGTTGGGTGGGTTTGGGAGTTCACTGGGGGTTCAGGGGGAAGTGGTCAAATTCTTCTCTATTAGAACAAATAAACCCGTTGTGTGGCTGGACATTGTTCATTTTGTGTATATCCATATAATGTATGACGGTGTTCAGTGGCCAACTCCCAACAATCCCAGTGTGCATGTCCACATGGACCCAGTGTGTCAGTGACAGATGTCTATCATGTCCCTGTGGTTCAGATGTATTTGTGAATCAGTGCTTGGCGTACTGCATGGCCATCCTGTGCATCACGTACTGGCAGGGGGGCTACTTCACCTCCATCTCCATCCTCATCATCCTCACCCGGTGCATGCATGCATATCAATGTCAGGTGGCAGTGGTACATTTCTCCGGACGCACATGTTGTGCAGTATGACACAGGCCATGGTGATCTTTGCCACCTTCTCAGGACTATACAGAAGTGCCCCACCAGACCTGCTTAGGCAGCGGAAACGTGCCTTCTACAGGCCAAAGGTCTGCTCAATGACAACACGGGTACGGGTTCGCACAGGGGTAAGTAGCCACGGCCTCAAGGGATATCCTCCATCACCTGCAAGCAAAGACAAATAGGTGTGTGTCACTCTGAGCTGCCACCTCCAGGTGGCACAATCATGGCCGCAGCTATTTGGTGTGGACATGCACATGTCCCTGTACGTATGCAAGATTGTAACCTTGATGCATACTATACTGTTATGAGGCGTGGTAGTCTTGATGGCGTTCAATATATGATGCATGGTGTAATGATGCATGCTGAGGCGGATGTACTGTTGGAGAACAATGTTTAGCCTCCCGTTCATGCTGTGTATTCTATACTGTGCATGGTCACACTAGCCACATTGGCACAGTTGCAATCCTGTTCAGTCATGCATTGCTTGTGATACCCATGGTGGCCTGGTCGTGCCTCGTACTTATTGTCCTCGATATGCATGAATAGTAAAATGTGTGCCAGTGATGTGTCATGTCCTGTTTGGGGGGTTCAGGTCAGGAGTGTTTAGCTCTGCATGCATTCTACAATCACCGTCATATCCCACCCAGGTAGAGTATGCATCCCCCCCTTTCCCAACCAGCTGGAGTATGCACCCCCCCTTTCCCACCTAGGTGGAGTATGCACCCCGCCCCCCTTTCCCTACACATCAGTGCCACAAAGCACTGCCATGGGCCAGTTGGCCAACTCACCAAGCAGCAAGGCATGTGGTCCAGCATGTCGCTCCATGTGACGGGGTAGCGTGGAGTTGTGCAGCACCATGGCATCATGTGTTGATTCGGGAAATTGGGCGCAGCAATGTGTGATGATCTTGCTAGAGTCACATACCATTTGCACATTGATGGAGTGGTATTGCTTGCGATTGCGGTACACCACCTCTATGGCATGGGGGGACTACCAATTCAACATGGGTGCAGTCCAGGGCACCAACACAATTGGGCATGCCTGCCAGTGCATGTAGGCCTACTTTGGTGTCAGCTATCTCCTGGGCAGTTCGTGGTAGGGATATGTGGGTGCTTGCGTGCTTCAGGAGGGGATCCAGCACTTGGTTCAACATGCGTGAAAAAAGTGGTTGTGAAATGCCATGCAGCTGCCCCACTGTGTGTTGATAGGTGCCTGTGGCCAGGAAGTGGAGCACGGACACCACCTTTAGTAGAGGGGTGATGGCAGTGCGTATTTCTATGAGGCTGGCAATGTTGTTGTGTATCATGTCCACTATGGTGGTGATGGTGTCCCGGTCCAACCGGTACTCACTCACAGGGTGTGGATCCACTCAGGGGTTAGGTTGAATGGCCTGGGGCTGATGCGAGGGATTGGCGGCTGCCTACGAGGCACTGCTGGCTTCGCTGGTGGTAATTGCTGGCCCTGTCTCACCCTCCTTCTCCTCTTGCGTCTCCTCTGTGCTGCCTGTTGTTGCTGCTGTAGTTGTTGTTGTAGTTGGTGTTGTTGCTGTAGTTGTAGCAGTATTGGAATGTCCTCCAGCGCCATGATTGTAACAGCTAGAGGTAGCATTTTGGCATTTTGGTGTTGGAAGGGCTGTGGTGTGTGGGTGTGCTCATTTTATACTGGCCCAGCCTCCATTGACTCCACCTGTGGGGATTGTGTGCACCTGTGGCAGTTGGCTTGATTGCTGATTGCTGTTTGCGGGTGGTCCGCGATGCCTGAATGGCCGGCATCGTGCAGCCCGTGATTACCGGCTTCTCAATGCCAGTATTTGCATGTCCGCGTGGGATGTCCTCCTATTACCGGCATGTCAGTATTTGCTCCCCAAAGGGGTGCGTGTACGTGGCCATGCCGCTATTAGTGGCACCGTTATTTAGGGTGCCGCTTATAGCGGGTTGCCGGGTCATAATACACCGGAGCGGTAGGCGATGCTGGTAATCCTTTATCGGCATCATTTTTCCATTACCGCCAACCTCGTAATGAGGCCCTAAGTCTGTGTAATAGGGTGAGTAATTCTGAGGTCATTAAGCGTGCCTGAAAAGCAAAATAGGCTGAAAAAAAGGGCCCTTCTCCTCCTCCCTCTGCGCTTGGCTCTCCTTTCACGGCTACTCCACCAAGGCCCTGAGTCCACGGGGGGCCAACTGCGCCCCTTCTCGCTCCACCACTGGATTTCTCCCCAGGGGTTCTGCCGATATCTGCCGACCCCCGTGTCTGCTTACCACGGGTCAGCCTCCGCAGTGTTTCTATGGAGTCCCCAACTCCAGGTGGGTGGTATGTTGTTCCCGCCCTGCAGCTGCTGCATACAATACAGTCGGGATTCTCCTGCTACGCCTGACTTGGGGCCGCAATACGTATGCAGCAGGACTCCCACAGTCCCACCTCCTCCTCTCTTCCTCCGCTCCTGCTTTCATAACGTCTGGTTCTTCTGATATTTCTTTATTATGTTAGGCACCGGTGGGCGGGAGCACTTTCAACATGCAGCTCTCCCCTGGGTGGCTATCTTGGATTCCCTAAAAGCAACTTTTAAGGACTAATTACTCAATGGATGGGCAAAATGAGCAGGAGCTCACACACAGGGGCACACTTACTAGGGCTCGGGCAGCTGGTGGTAATGCAGCGCCGAGAGCCTGAAACGAGGTGGTACCCTCAAAGTGAAACTACACAGGCACCTTGCCCAATCAGGGGACGGCTTTGGAGCGGAAGGCGGGATCCAGGAAAAGGGCTCCGGGGAAGGGGGAAAGTGAGCGCACACGCTTCAGATGGGCTAAAAGCAACTTTTAAGGACCAACTACACAATGGATGGGCAGGAGCTCACACACAGAGGCACACTTACTAGGGCTCAGTCAGCTGCTGGATATTATTATGGAGTGTTTTAAAATGTATTTGGGTCTGCCGGAACACCTACTGGTCAAAATGGGATACTTCATTGCCCAAAACCTATTGAATTAGAAGTGCAGGTATTACTACCACTAATAACTGCACTTCCTTCCCCAATATGGTAACATGAATCTGGGTTAATGGGTGCCCTTCTGTTTGACCAAGAACACAACGTATAGCTCTTTGTCCTGTGGGTTTGCAGCCCTGAGAAAGTAGACTTGCTTGTATGGCACACACCTTACTTCCTGTATCTAAATGGGCCCAAACTGTTTGTTAGGGAGAATTCTCTGTTTAGGCTGAATGTTCTAACCTAGTGAGTCCCCCAGCAGCTTTGCTGGATTTCTAGAGTTTGTTTTTTTCTCCTGCCAAGAGTGAGACTCTTTTCCTCACACTCTTGGACATGATTTGAGGGGTTCCTTTGACTGTTAATGTGTTTTATGGGCTATGGGGTCTTTTACTCCATAGGGTCTGTGTTTTTACTATGTGTGTTACACAGCACCCTCAGTGCAGTGACACAGCGGTGTCATAGTGACACCCCACCATAGACTCCATACCCTGGGACTGACTACTGTCTCCCAGGGCATGTAAAGTCACCATTGGCTTTACTAGTCCCAAATTATGACCAGAAACCAGTACAAACCATCATATTGTGGTGCAATTCGATTGCCCCGGGGTCTGTTATTCGAGGGGGCACGTCTCTGTCCACCCTGATCGAGTTTTGACTGGTGGCAGTGGATACTACTTTTTATATTCAACGGCGAATATATCTCTATGGGATTTTCCCATTGTTCGAGGCTACCAACTTTAATTATTTAATTCCTATAGCCTCGAACATACTTCCGGGTTATTTATTTAATATTAATTCACCGGTTGGTATTTTTTGCCAGAACTCGATTCTAAAATGGCGTTTGTGTTCTCTTCTGTGACTCCAACCCAAATCGAGCCCTTTGTTCCACTTTTTGGCGGGCTTCTCCACAGAAGCCTCCAAAAGTGGTGCCACTCTGTCTGGGTACCACAGGGGGTGTGGGAGGGGGTTTAGGCACCCTGGACTGAGTTGCTGTGGCAACTCAAGTCGCACTCTTGTGTGATTAGCCCAAGTGGTGAGCGGGCCGGCTCACCACTTAGCATGTTTGATTGACAGCTAGGCTGAATGAATGGGGGTTTCTTGCATAAAAGCAGAGCTTTTGGGACTGGAACTTCAGAAGTCGGCACAGGACCTGAGAATCGGAAGAGGGAGAAGCTGAGCCGATCTGCAACGACGACACCACCGGTGGAGCCCTGCTGCACCGTCTCACCACTTCCCGACGACAGAGGAGATCTTCTTGCCGGAGAGTCTCTTACCCTTGAGCTGGTGGGGACAACCAGTTCGCTTTCCTTTTCGCCTACCAGGACGTCTAGTGGTCGAATTGCCCGTGCCAAGAACCCCGGCAACCGGATAGCCACTTACCACTGAACTGCGAAAGATAGGACCGCTCCTTTGAATCGAGAAACTCTGTGGCTGGTTTCTTCCCTGACAGCACAACGACCTCCTGCTTTCCTCCCCGACGAGACCTTCTCTTCTGCCGGACGAAGCACCGACTCGCAACCGCTGCCAGGAACAACTGCCCCCGCTGGAGTGTTCTCACCATTTCAAGGTACTGTGTCTGCCTGACCTCCCTTTCTATAGATTGCTACAAGGTGACAGTAAATCCTTAACCTTCTAGACTGGGCTGGCCTCTTGACCATCTAACTGGTCCCATTCTTTTGGTCCAACTTCTTTCTGAACCTTTTCAAGACTTTTGTGCACTTTTCAACCGTGTGACCTTGGACACATTTCGATCTGGTCCTCTTAAAGTGGATCCGGCTTTCTGAACTCTAACTTCACGGTTTGATTCTGCCTTCCTCTCCTGCTGTGTTCGTTTGAAAGTGTTGGGATCTGTTTCAATTTATGCTCTGCCTTTCTCTCCCTTTTAAACCGAATTATTAGAGTGCCCGTTAAGCGCTCACCGCTGTCTGAAAATAAGTGGTGCTTTACTTAAGACTTGTCTAATATTCTTTTAAGGGAGTGTATATACTTTAGTGACCGTGTTTTTGAACTTGCTAGATATTAGTGCCAGTGTGTTTTCATAGATGTGTTTTTAAATAAATAATTATATATCTTTTACACCAAAGCTCTGGTCAGTGTTTGCTTTTTCTACTGTGTTTACCTGCCCTATTGTGTATGCTCTGTATACTGCCTAACTCTTCTTGAGAGAAGTCTGACTGCTCAGCCACAGCTACCAGGTAAATCTGGGTGGTGCAGACTGCTACCAATTGGGTTTACTGCTAACTCCTGTAGTCCTAAACGTTTTGCAGTGGTCCCTAAGGGAACTGCACAGGTTCCTGCCTAACACTGTTTTTACTACCAGTTACTGGGTTTCAATACAGACTATTATCCCCAGTACAAAACATGACTTTAGGTACTTGTAAAGTCGCTGCTTCTTTAGAGTGAAAAGACATAGGGCTTCCACAGTAGAGCTTAACACCTACTTTTATTCGCCTTTCTAATTTCCTGGGGATTTTCGGATAATGCAACTATTGGAGGGAAATTCCCAAAAGATTTAGGACCTTCCCAAGAGAAATCCGATTTCTCAAAACATGAGACTTCAGGATTTAGATTTTCAGATTTGAAAGATTTTTGAGGAGCCCCCTCCAGATGGTCTGTTATATATAGAGGTCTCGCTTCTTATCTCGAAGTGTACCCTCTGTTTATTTGACAACAAGGTTCTCCTGCCATTGCATAAGGAGATAAATATTCTGAAATATTATGTCTCGAACAACTCGTAGGCTTGTCTTTAGATGGTTCTGAATTTCCAAAAACATCTGTGTCTTGATTCGCAGACTTTATGGATTCTGGCAAGGCCTTCTAAAAGCATGTTAACATATTAAAAGATACAACTTCCTCTTCTCAAGTCTTTTCTTTAGTTAATTTACAAGTAGATTATTTTACTACTAGATGGGGAAAGTAAAAATCTGGTTGATTGTTATCCACATAATTTGTAGGTTTATCTCTGCTCCAGGACCCCCATGCCATTTCATATACCAAATCTACCACTCTATCACCCCTATTGATTTTAAGAGATACTGGAGAGGGATTTAGGAAAACTAACCTCAATTCCCTCCTACAAGAAATAAGAGGGAACAGTCTTCTCTCTTGTCAATGACTATCATAGAGACACATTGGTAGGGTATTTTGTCCTGATCTGTAAAGAAACTATAATGTTATCCTTTCCTGGGACTACAGAGTCCTGGGAACAGACAGGGTGATACATATTACACCCTTGCACAGCTAACTGTAACAAAGACACTTGTGACTCTCTCCCCTGGGCATCAGGAGGCGGCCCTGCACAAAATACCTCCTGAATATGGGTTTCATGGGACAATGGCAGGAACATTGGAGAATCGGTCGGCTCCACCAGAAGCCTGCCGCACCTCCATCAAGTAACCCGACCATCCATGATAACATAAACTCACCAGACCTCTGTTTCAATCGATTCATGATTTCCCCAACCTCTTGCTGAGAGTAATCCTCCAACGTTGTCAAATCTACCAGACCACCTCCAGGATTATTCAGATGTGGCACAGCTCATCTATGCGTAACCGGTTTAACTGTCACTTCCTTCCTGTCAAGCTCTAGTTTAGACGGCATCTCCCTTTCGGAACCAGTCTCTGAACTAGTACTGTCAAATACATCCCCATCCATTTGTCGGGATCCAAATCAACCCCTGCGGAGGCAATCACTGTTGCCACCTTGCGGGTATTCACTCTTCTTTTCTTTTTCGATATTTGTATCAGGCAACTCTTACAGCTGCTCTTTCTGCCACAGCCTGTTATTTATCTGCCTTATGATGATACAATTTCATCTGAAGTTGCTGCATTAGCGCAATCTGTTTCTCAGCAGCCAACTCATTTTATAACCTCAAAACGTTCACCTGCAATTCTACATTCTGCTGATGCATCTTTCTGAACGCATGCAACAAAATCCAACCTCGTCTGCCCAGCGCTGAGCACTTCTTTCCCTTCTCTATGAGTACCTGTTGCAAGCAATCTGCCACCTCGGCCGGACTCGCCTCTCATATACTCGTATCCCAGGTCTCACTCAAAACTGCGCCACATGCCTGTCTGTGCCAGTTTGTTATATGGACTCTTTGTCCACCCTTGGATCATCACCTCGGGACAATCTCCACCTGCGGACTTCTCTTTTTCCTAAATAAGGAACTCATAATTTTAATAGATGTTTCACGTCCTTATCAAGATACTCCGAAGGCAATCGCGCAAATCACAAACACATAAAAACCTAGGTAAATTGCCTTTCTGTCTCCAAGCTCTAGATTCATTTGGCATTTGGAACTAATCTCATTACATATACCCTGCTCACAGCCCCAATATGTTCTGCTTTTCAGACACATGTAATGACCTCAGCACTTACCCTATTACACAGAGTAAATGTTTTTTGACTCAGGAAGGCAATGATGTACACTTAGACCATTAGTTGTAAAATAATTGGCTCTTTACAAGCCCTTTATTCACATTCCATAAGTATACATATTACTACGAAATAAATGCAACTGGTTATACATGAATACGGGGGCAGTGGCTACAGGGCCATGTGAGCAGACGTGTCTCTGGGAGAGCTAAGTTTGATCCGACTACAATCTGTGTAAAAAGTGCATATGAAGTTGCCCGAGATGAACGAAAATATGTGCACATGCATATGAGCACCTTGTACTGAGCTGGAGAAGTTTTCGAGCCGGAGAACGCAGAGGGTTAAATTCCCCGAAGATTGCTAGGGCCGCGGACGAGAAGAACAAAATGGCGGATGGCACAGAACAATAGAGCCGACCAGCGAGGCACAGAACAGGACTGCGGAGAAGTGCAGACAGACCGCACGTAGTGGATTGCAGGAACGGAACGCTGCAGGGGCCCGGTGCAGTAAGGCGGGCTAGACACAGAACGTTCCTGGCTGCCATGGAATGAACGGATGATCAAAGGACTGCAGCGTATCAGTCATCCGAAGAGCCCAGGAGAGAGACCGCAGACTGCCAGACCCGAACAGCAGAGCATTGGGCAGTGAGCAGCTGCTGCAGGCGGAGAACACAAACGCGTCGGAGAGGAGCGAGTGATACAGTAACACGGGCATCAGAGCCTGAGTCAGAGACCGCCTGATGTGATACATTGTATCAGGCGGATATGTTGGGGATGTGCGCCACCCGACCGGAGGCTGAAGAAAGGAATAAGTAAATGGACACAACGGGACATAATGTGCGTTACCGCATATTGCGGCTTGAAGTTTGCAGAAGCCAACAAGCGGATAGAGATCGGCAGCATAGCTTGAGAGGCTGCCTGAAGCAGGGAAACTACACAAATATAACAGAAGCAGGCAATCCTAAGAAGCACAGCAGTAGATCGCAGGCTAGACGTTTGCCCATAACTCTTGCAACGGAGGCTGCACCTCACAAGGTTTCAAATAAAGGTAGCAGGCGCTCCTCTCCAGAAGGAACATGGCATGATAACCAGTTATGAGATGAGAGTTTGCAGCACACGCGTTTTGCTCACTGTACCTTTCATAGATGTGAAATACCATTTGCATATCAGTCTTTGTCCCGTCCACATTGGCAGTCCAGCACCGAAATGCTATGGCAATTCCTCTCTGAACAAGAGTACCAACAGCAACCCTATACACGTGTTTCAGGCTTGTTGGGCCTCATCAGTGAGGTGAAGCTGCGCCTCTCTGAGCACAGTGAGCAGGGAGTCCACGTCTGGTTGCCCCCAAGTAACTCAGGGTGACCAACCCCAAGTTCCTTACAAATATTTCAAAAAAAGGTAGCAGGCGCTCCTCTCCAGAAGGAACATGGAATGATAACCAGTTCTGAAATGAGAGTTTGCAGCACACGCTTTTTACTCACTGTACCCTTCACAGATGGGAAATATCCATTTGCATATCAGTCTTTGTCCCACCCACATGGGCAGTCCAGCACCGAAATGCTATGGCAATTCCTCTCTGAACAAGAGTACCAACAGCAACCCCATACACGTGTTTCAGCCTTGTTGGGCCTCATCAGTGAGGTGAAGCTGTGCCTCTCGGAGCACAGTGAGCAGGGAGTCCACGTCTGGTTGCCCCCAGGTAACTCAGGGTGACCAACCCCAAGTTCCTTACAAATATTTCAAAAAAAGGTAGCAGGCGCTGCTCTCCAGAAGGAACATGAGGAGCGAAAGATCATAACCAGGGTGCCCACGGAGAAACACACGACAACATTAAGATGGCACCAAACAGGTTAAAGCCAAGGCCAAACAACCCACGCTGGACGAGTATGCCAGAACACCGCTCATGGCAGAAGGAGCCAGGAGCAAGGAGATGACCCCCACCACGGGTCCTGACACCAGGAGCAAAGATCAGCAAATCGTGGAAGCAATAGTGGACCTGAAACTGGCGTGGGAAACCAAACTGGAATCGGCCATGGTCGAATTGAAGGCGGCACTAGAACTCAAAGTTGGTGCGGTGCAGGAAGAGGTGAACCTCCTCAGACAAGATGTCAGAACACTAGCAGAACGCACAGGCGAACTGGAAAAGGAAGTAGCCCCGAACACAGCTGCAAGTGCGTCCCACAAAGCAGATATCCACATTCTCCAACAGCACGTGAGTAACTTAGAAAACAGAGCGGAGGAAGCAGAGGTTTCGGGCCCAGAGGAATAACGTCTGCATTGTGGGTCTGCCGGAAGGAGCAGATGGACCAAACCCCACGGAATACATCGAAACAATGCTGCTGCAAGAAATAACCAGGGGGGTGCTGACCCAAGGATTCACGGTGAAACGGGCGCACAGAGCCCTGACAAGGAGGCCACCACCAGGAGCCCCCCGAGGCTGATAATAGCCAAGATCCTGAATTATCGATACAGGGAGAAAATCCTAGAACACTTCTGGAAGGGTGGCACGATACAGAGAGCATCAGCAAACGGGTATACACAATGGTGTATAGTCCGGGTATAACGTAATACCCGGTCTATAAACTGCTGGTACAAAGAAGATGCATGAACTATGGCTCGGTGAAAAGAAGATTGCGGGAAGCAGGATACAAATACATGTTGATATACCCGGCAAAACTGAAGGTGTACCACAAAAACAGGACACTGTTCTTTGACACCCCGCAGGACGCGTCGGAGTGGCTAGATACACGGAGCTATCTGCCGGAAACGGATATCCAGAAGGAAGACGGCGTAGATAAGTAGAAGGGAGTCTGTGGCGCTGACGGTGCAGCAGACTCAGACACTGGGACTTGAATATAAAATAGGGCTATGGTTGCTGGGATAGGTGCAATAAAGGCCATTTGAATATGATCCTTGGAGCACGGGAACATAGTGCTAGACATAGGAGCCTAAGGGAACCTGCTCTAATACCCCCGTAAATAGATTAGGTAGGTGACCGGTAGTCCGGTGACACCCTGCTGGGAACCTGATCTCGGTATTCCGAGTGAGGACCAAATGCGGGGGAGCCTGAGATCCAGGGATGGAGCTGGGCATCAGTTGGGGTCGGGTAGGGAGGCGGGAGGGACAGGAAGGTGTGTTGTGAATCTAGTGGGGGGAAGGGGGAAGGGTAAGTTGGGGAGTTATTGTTGTATTTGGGAGGGGGACGAGCCCACATTCATGCCAAACGAGACAGAAGGGAGGAACGAAGAGGGAGGGACAGGGGAGAGACCACACATGGCGATGGGTAGTCTCAGAATAGTCACCTGAAACGTGAGAGGCCTAAATAGTTATCTGAAGAGGAATACGGTAATGATGTACTTGAGAAGGCTGAGAGTGGACATAGTGTTGCTACAGGAGACCCACCTCACTAGAGAGAAACTGGAGGTGGTAAGAAAAAAGTTGAAAGGGATCACCATAGGGGCGACATACTCTGCATATGCTAGGGGGGTAGTTACCTGGGTGGCACCTCATGTGCCATTCCAGATGCTGCAGGCCACAGCGGAACCAGATGGGAGGATGTTATTGATGCGTGGGTTGCTGGAAAATAGAGAAGTGAGCATTATAAATACCTAGGGGAGATAAACCAGGAAGGCTGCTAGCATGGCTATATAAAAATGAGACACCCAGATCAGTTGTCAGGGAGATAAGGGGAGAGGAAGGTCAGATCTGGGACACCCAAGAGGGAGTAAACGAGGGGTTCCTTAGTTTCTATAAACGCCTCTATGAGGACTCGGGGGAGGAGACGGGACGGGATATTCAGGAAACATTGGAAGATATAGGATTACCCAAATTAAATGCTGAAGAACGGGAGAACCTGGAAGCCCCAATCAAAATAGAGGAACTAGAGACGGTGGTTCTGCACCTACTAACATGCAAAGCCCCGGGGTCGGACGGGCTCCCTAGTGAATTTTATAAAACATATAAACAGGAAGTACTCCCCCGCTGCTGGCCATGCTCAATGAAGCGTTTGAAAAAGGAAGGCTGCCGGAGTCTCTGAGAGAGGCGGTGATTATACCGCTACAAAAAACAGGCAAGCCAAGCACAGATTGTGGGTCATATAGACCCCTATCCATGCTGAATCAAGACAGCAAAATTTGAACGGCAGTGCTGGCAAACAGACTTAAAAGGGTAATTGGTAAACTCATACACCCCGACCAAACAGGCTATGTCCCAGGCAGGAATATAACGGACAACCACAGGAGACTGCACCACATTATAGAACAGACAGAGAAGGACCCAGGCAAAATGGCTATGTCTCGCTGGATGAAATAAAAGCCTTTGACTCTGTGAGGTGGCCGTGGTTGTTGGCGGCCCTAAAAGAATATGGGATGGGATCAGGGTACCTAAGGTGGGTTAAGATGATATACAGCTCCCCAATGGCCAGGGTCAAAACGGGTGCGATAATCTCTAATAAATGGCAGCTTGGTAGGGGCACCAGACAGTGCTGCCCCTGGTCGCCCATTAGAACCTCTAGCGATCTGTCTTAGACAACAGTACGGGGAGTTAGGAATCATACAGAGGGGGGCCACACCTGATATAATTGTACGCCGATGATGTATTGCTGTACTTGCACTTCCCAGAGGAAAACTTACAGTATATCTTGGAAGTGATGGACTGCTATGCGACCCTTTCGGGCATAGCGGTAAATCCCAAGAAGTCAAGCATGTTCCCCCTGGGGAGATACAGAGGGGCCCCGCATAGGCACCTACCTGTTTTGCCGATACCCTGGCAGACCAGGACATTTCGATACTTGGGGGTCAACATATATCATATGGCCGCGGACAAACATAAACACAACACGGAAAGGGCAGTGGAAGGCATCAGGAATAGTATGGGGTTCTGGGCAAAGCTCCCCCTGGCTATGATGGGAAGGGCGGCCCTGATTAAGATGGTGGTTCTGCCCAGACTATTACATTTTTTCACGAATATCCCATACATGCTCCCCAAACACTTTTTCACGATGCTCCATAGCTTATGCAGGGGCTTCCTGTGGCATAATTCCAGGAAGAGGGTGGCCCTTTGGAAGTTGCAGAACCCATGTGATAAAGGGGGCATACACCTACTGAATTTTGAGATATACTACCTGGCGGGAAAGCTCCAGTATGTGGTAAGGTGGCTGTCTGATGAAGAGACGGCTGAAGCCAGGTTTAGGACGTTTTGACCGCATGCAAAAGTTTGCATGGTCAAAAAGTCCTAAAAATGCTACCACTGGTGGCATTATAGATAAGTATATAAAAAAAAAGACTGCGGGGGTGTCCCCCGCAACACCCCGCTCACTATACTGTGTGGTATAGTGAGCAGGGTTTTGTCACACTGCCAAGTAACAATTTGCACTGCCCAGCCCCTGCCACACTCCAAATCATACTCCCAACTCTCACCTTACACTCTACAATTCCTGCCGCAATATACAGTCCTTCATTCTTTTGTGCTGCTTCTGCATCTTGCATCCTTTCACCCATTCTATCGCACTCTTCTCTCAGCCTTTTTCCCAATCTGCAGCTCACTGCCTCTTTCTGGCCAACGCTTCCTCTCTGCTTTCTGGATCACTGACCACACGCTCCCTCTACTTTCTGTACCTCTGCTCGCTCTCAGATTTCTGGCCCACCGCATCACTGCTTCCTCTGCTCTCTTGTGCAGCGCCTCCTCCTCTGACCCACTGCTCTCCCTCTGCTTTCTTGCCTATCACTTCACATCTCACCCCTCACGCTCCCTCTCTCTCATAGTGTAAACATTTTTTTTTTTTAATGTAGATTTTGACCCAGTTCCTCAAATAATGGGGCATTTAAAAAAAGAACGGAGGATATGCTATTTTTAAGACAACCCATTTTTGGAAATGAGCAGGTCACCTTATTCTCAAAGGTGATCGGCACATTTCCACAGGCTTGAGCTGTAGCACAAATTGTGCGCTGGCCAGCTGCCTTGAATGGTGTTCACTCCAGACCCCATTAGTTGATGCATGATCTCTCTGCCTACCTACCTCAGGACTAGGTAGTGTTGTCGTGGCCGAGATAAAGCTTTCTCCTACAACTGCACTAACGGTGATGTATATTCTTTGTGTGTATTCTTGTCTATATATTCATGAGTGAATAGTTGCATTCATTCAATAGTGATATGTAGGTTTATGGAAGATAAATAAAGGGCCTGTAAAGAGCCAATTATTTTCCAACCATTGGTCTAAGTGTATATTATTGCCTTCCTGAGTGCCAGAATTTTTAGTCTGTGTAATAGAGTGAGTAATTCTGAAGTCATTACATGTGCCTGAAAAGCAAAACAGGCTGCAGGGCCCTTCTCCTCTACCCCCTCCCTCTGGGCTCGGCTCTCCTTTCACGGCTACTCCAGCAAGGCCCTGAGTCCATGGGAGGGCCGACGGCACCCCTGCCCACTCTGCCACCAGATTTCTCGCTAGGGGGTCTGCCGATATCTGCCGACCCCCGTGTCTGCTCACCGCAGGTCAGCCTCTGCAGTGCTCTCTGGAGTCCCCAACTCCAGGCTGCCGGTATGTTGTGCCCACCCTGTACCGGTTGCATACAATGCGGTCGGGTTTCTCCAAGTACACCTGACTCGGGGCCGCTACACGTATGTTACAGGACCCCCACTGTCCCAACTGCTCCTCTCTTCCTCCGCTGGTCCTGCTTTCATATCCCCGCCTGGGGGTGGCTCTTCTGATATTTCTTTATTATGTTAGGCCCCATGCAGCTATCTTGGATTCCCTAAAAGCAACTTTAAATGACCAGTTACACAATGAATGGGCAAAATGTACAGGGGTACATTTACCAGGGCTCGGGCAGCTGGTGGTAATGTAGCCCTGAGTGCCTGAAACGAGGTTGTAACCTGAAAGTGAAACTACACGGGCACCGAGGGCAACGATGGAGTGGGAGGCGGGATCCAGGAAAAGGGCTCCGGGGAAGGGGGAAAGTGAGCGCACACGCTGCAGATTGGCTAAAAGAAACTTTTAAGGACCAACTACACAATGGATGGGCAAAATGAGCAGGAGCTCACACAATGGGGCACACTTACTAGGGCTCAGGCAGCTGCTGACCATTATTATTGAGTGTTTTAACATTTATTTGGGCCTCCCGGAACACCTACTGGTCAAAATGGGGAAATTCACTGCCCAAAACCCATTGAATTGGAAATGTAGGTATTACTACCACTAATAACTGCACTTCCTTCCCCAATATGGTAACATGAATCTGGGTTAATGGGTGTCCTTCTGTTTGACCAAGAACACAACCTACAGCTCTTTGTCCTGTGGGATTTCAGCCCTGAGAAAGTAGACCTGCTTGTATGGCACACCCCTTACTTCCTGTATCTAATTGGTCCCAAACAGTTGTTCCTAGCATTATTACTAGGATTCAATACAAACTATTATCCCCAGTACAAAGCATGACGTTAGGTTTTTGTAAAGTCGCTGCCTCTCACAGATAAAGCATCCCAAATCCAGGGGAGGAAAATTCCAAAAAGATTCAGGACCTCCAAGAGAAATCCGATTTCTCAAAACATGAGAATTCAGGATTTTGATTTTCAGACTTGAAAGATTTTTAAGAAGCCCCCTCCAGATGGTATGTTATATTAAGAGGTCTAGCTTCTTGTCTCAGACTATACCCTCTGTTTATTTGACCACAGGCCTCTCCCGCCATTGCACAGGGAGAAAAATCCTCTGAAATATTATCTCTCAAACAACTCCTAGGCTTGTGTTTAGATGGTTCTGAATTTCCAAAAACATCTGTGTCTTGATTGTCAGACGTTATGGATTCTGGCAAGGCCTTCTAAAAGCATGTTAACATATTGAAAAATATAACTTCCTCTTCCCAAGTCTTTTCTTTAGTTGATTTACAAGTAGTTTATTTTACTACCAGATGGGGAAAGTAGAAATCTCGTTGATTGTTATCCACATCATTTTTAGGTTTATCTCTGCTCCAGGACTCCCATGTAATTTCATATACCAAATCTCCCACTCTATCACTCCTACTGATTTTAAGAGGGACTGGAGAGGAAAACTAACCTCAATTCCCTTCTACAAGAAATAAGAGGGAATATCTTCAGACTTCTCTCTTGACAAGGATTAGCATAGAGGCACATTGGTAGGGTTTTCTATTCTGATTTGTAAAGAAACTATAATGTTATCCTTTCCTGGGACTACAAAGTCCTGGGGACAGAAAGGGTGATACATATTGCCCTCCACAGTCTTTCTAATGGGGATAACAGCTTGACTGGATAATCTTTGGAAGATCACCCCTACATTAAAAAGCAAAGACCAACAGTTTCCATGTCCCTCTCTCACTGCTCCCATTCCCTTGATAGAAAAAGTGTCCTGTGAACATTTCTCCCCAATTAGATGTGTTAGAAATATGATCTGTGTCCGGCGCTTGAATATATGACCTGTCAATGGAAGGATTGTTACCATTCCACTCTTCTTTCAACATAACATATATGGGGCTAGTATCTATCATATTCATGTGGGAACCCCAGTTTGTATCAACTGAATCCGATCCCACTCTAACACCATATGTGGGCGGTCAGAAATTAGAGTTGTAGTTTTTTCAACAGTTGCCATATTTATTAAAGTTAAATGGGGATGGGATTGTTCAGGATTTCAAGCGGCACACACTTTGGTCTCGGCCTAGTATGTAGCACACAACTGAGATGCTTTTCTCCTTATTTTATGCAGATTCAATTTGAGATGGTACACAACTCGTATAACACCCCTTTTCAAAATACCCCGGGTCACAATGGACCATGAACTAGGCTGGTTGGTAAAATGCAATATTTATTTATTTATTTTAAAATTCAAAATAAATCATACCATTTTTAATATGGGGCACAATCACCAATGGGGTGATAATTACAATGAGAATCTAAGCAATGAACTTGGTTTAACCTTCTAGTGGAACATATACAAAACACCAGGGAATAGGAGCACTTTTTCATTTAGGAAAGACAGCACCCAAGTTAGGATTTCCCCCTGCAATGTTCCCTGAACACACAAATAATCAATTCTGAATGGATAGAAAGACACAACAGGTAATCAGGAATAAGAGGCAGAAAACGGAATCAAAATCCGACCTTCCCTCACCAAATAAGAGTGGAAAACGTATTTTAAACCCCTTGCAACGTTATGAAATGACACTCGAAAATGGACAAATAAATAATTAATGTGCGGTTAAAACTTTAAGGTAAACACAATTTCTCACTAAAGCAACAATGCATAGACACTAACAATCACCAGCAATGGATTACCAAGAGCATAAAATTGAAAACTGAGTGGAAAGTTTAAAACGGATTGCAACCAAATGACACGTTTAAAAGTTGCATTTCCTTTCAATTTCTGGTAAATTTACTCAAACGGTTTCTTAAAAGAACACGTGAAATATTGCAAATCATGATGTGGTCTGGGGGATAGAGGTATATCTCAGGGACACTAAAGAAGTGAACATAGGTCTCTAGCTATGAAACTGGATGAGTTATGAAAGATATAAAAAGGTGCACTTTGAGCAAAATGAAGCCGTGAACTAGGAAAGGAAATCAGTTGTGACAAGAGCAGTTTTACTTTAAACTAGAGTATTCAGGCTAGACCACAAAAGATGGACACAGTAAGATCCAAGGTTGATTCACAAATTCAACCCTGTCACCCCAGCGCCCAACCCCGGCGGAAACCAGTCCGATCACTCAAAATATGACTAATGGGTTAGGATTACACACGATAAAATTGAAAAGAGATGGCGCTAGTACTTAAAAATTAAGGACAGGATGCAAGGATAATTCTAACAGTTTCATCAAGTTATCGGGATCAGGATAGGATGGCTTAGAGAGTGGGATAAGGACAAATGCAAGACAAGGTAGACTATGGATTTCTGTGGGGTAGGGATTATACATACAGTCCACTTTTAGTTTGGAATTTTTGTAGCATCAACAGGTTGTGGTCGCCACACGGCAAGACAGCTGGGCAAGGTCGGGACACTGGATCGTAATTCTAGTCACTGGATGGCACAGGTACCGCTGGATGCAGTTAGTGGGCAGCAGTCCGTGGTATCAGGATACTTCCCAAAGAATACCACAGCTTTCTCCCTTTGGTTATTTGGGATTTCAGAATTTAGGCCTTGCTGGAAGGGTTAGCAATGCTTAGGCCTTGTAGTTGGAATCTGGACTCAGCAGGATGAATGGAACAGGAACGCTGGTGCAGGAAAATCAGGAAGAGTGTGTGTCCAGAGTCTTGTCAGGGACTCTTATTTATAATGCATTGCGACATCATCAAAGTATATGGCTGGGCAGGCTTAACTAAGCACATCTCTAACCGACTGGATTGGTCAGGGGTGCTGGTCCCCGCCTCGCTCTCAGCTGGTTGGATTTCAAGAGAATGATGTCAGATCTATGATGTGAGTTTTACAATGTTCAAAAACCTCCCACAGTTATTTTAGCTAAAATCCGCTTTTGCCACAAACTGTATATCTATACAATTGAAATCTCTTAGCAAATTATATACACATGTTATATATTTTGTGTAGAGCATAGCACTCCAACTCTGCAAACCGTGAGACATTGTTTCGCCCTTCTAATACTTTTTGGGAATTTTGAGTGTGAACGATTCGGCCTAAAATTCCCTAACTTTATACACATGTGTTATCATAAGGGATGTAAGTATAAAAATACGCATTGGCATCATGGATACTTTCCTTGTAATCCATGATTCTTTGCCATTTCTATTCCCAAGGGATCAGTGAATTCTACTATGTCTTAAATGAAAGCCCATAAAATCACTTTTAAACTGTGAAATGTTTACATTTTTGCAAAGTCCTGCTGCAGAGATAAAAGTCTTTTAATTTTTATTCATAAATAGTCTTTGGAAGCAAATGGCAGTCTTTTGTCTGTCACTGGACCATTTATTTTTCTTCAGCTGCCACAAACTGTCATTTCCTCCAGAGCAAGGTGGGGGTTTCCCAGCCTGATTGAAGGTTTATTGCCCCTTCCCCACTTCACACTTCCTTGTCCTGAGAGTTCCATTGTCAGAGGGTTCAACCCAGACCAAATTCTGTCCAACCTAGTAATTATCACAGAGGTGTTGGTATCTACTGAGAGGTCCCTTTTGTTTCTGTCATCCTCTCAGCAGAAACCTGAAAATTTATGGTGGTTCCCTTTCTTGTGGGAAGCTTTAGCTCTGGCAACTTGAATAGCCTGTTTTTGGAAGCTTGCAAATCTAGCCAAGACAGTTTAAAACATTTACTTTCTCATATTAGGTCCTGAATTAAAATAAGCCTGTTGCACAAAATAGCCCATGTGTGTATTTTCACCAGCAACAAACCCCTTCACATTGCTAGGTAATGGCAGGCTTTCATTCAACAGTTTACTTTTTAAAACGGGTATTTTTTCTCCTCTAGTCTGCAAAGCCCATTTTTACATGTGTGGTGCAAAGCTGGCATTTCTTTTTAAATTCCGTTTTTCATCTCCATCAGATTCCCACACTGCTCTGCAGCCATAGTTATTTCTTGCATGCAAGAGTTTTGTTTGAAGCACAGATGCATTGAAATTGACATGGCCCAGATAGCTGGAGTTCCTTTGAACTACTGATCTTTGATACTTTGTGAAGAAAATGAACACATTTTCCTGTGCGAGTAAAAGTGGAGTTCCTTGTTGATTTTTCTCACAGTTGGTTTGGCAGGGCCTGTCATTCAGAAATCATGCTTGGTTTTGCTGAAGCACAATGGGGTATACTGGCATGGCAAAGCCTTATTAATAACAATGGTTTAAGGAAGAACAGATGGAAATAGCATCAAAGCAGCATTTTTTAAAGGTGAAAAAGTTTCCTTTTTAATGGGGATTTTGGGCTTGCAGAAAGGCAACGCTGCTTTTTCACTTTATTCCATTTGTATATGTCAGAACACACTATCACGCTCCCTCAGTGTGTCCCCCTTGTTCCGTCCTGCCCAATGTATGCTTTGCAAGACGGTGCAGCCATCTTTTTGCTGCTGCAAAAGGCGATTTTGAGGCCATGGTGCTCACAGGAGTCAGTGCAACCATTTTGTTGTTTCTGCTGAAGCTCAGCTTGGTTTTGGAGAAATTCTGTTCAGTGGGTCAATGTCGCCTACAGGATAAATGCCTATTTGTCCTATCCTAATGAGAATGTTCCTACCTAGCAAACCAAAGAAAAGTGACCTTGTCTCCAAATGTATCTGACCCTCACATATACAATCAAATTGCAAAAAGTAAATATATCTGTTTTCAATTCAATGAAAATGTGCAAAGGTTCAAACGTATAATTCCCACAAAGCAATCCTTGCAACCAGGGCTTGATTCCTTTCCCCATAATCAATTCAGGAAGAATTTGGAAAGAGTTGTGTTTCAAGAGTGCTCTATTCAGTTCAATGGAAAATATCTTTTTCATCCAACACTTTTAGACATTTGCCGGGTTTTTTCAGCAGTCTTTCTGTGGTGCAAATAAGGCCTCTCCTCTTTCGATGCCAGGGTTGTCTGGATGGACACAGACCAACCTTTCAGCGAGAAGGAAAAACCCAAGGAAAAACAACTGTGGGAGTGAATAAAACCTTGGCGCAGTTGGAGGTGTTGGGAAGCCAGATGGATGAGCAGAAGGAAGCTCCACAGCAAGCCTGTTGCATAAAATAGTCCATGTGTGTATTTTCACCAGCAACAAACCCCTTCACATTGCTAGGTAATGGCAGGCTTTCATTCAACAGTTTACTTTTTAAAACAGGCATTTTTTCTCCTTTAGTCTGCAAAGCCCCTTTTTACATGTGTGGTGCAAAGGTGGCATTTCTTTTTAAATTCACTTTTTCATCTCCATCAGATTCCTACATTGTTCTGCAGCCATAGTTATTTTTTGCATGCAAGAGTTTTGTTTGAAGCACAGATGCATTGAAATTGACATGGCCCAGATAGCTGGAGTTCCTTTGAACTACTGATCTTTGATACTTTGTGAAGAAAATGAATGCATTTTCCCGTGCATGTAAAAGTGGAGTTCCTTGTTGATTTTTCTCAGAGTTGGTTTGACAGGGCCTGTCATTCAGAAATCATGCTTGGTTTTGCTGAAGCACAATGGGGTATACTGGCATGGCAGGGCCTTATTAATAACATTGGTTTAAGGAAGAACAGATGGAAATAGCACATTTTTTAAAGGTGAAAAAGTTTCCTTTTTAATGGGGATTTTGGGCTTGCAGCAAGGAAACGCTGCTTTTTCACTTTATTCCATTTGTATATGTCAGAACACACTGTCACGCTCCCTCGGTGTGTCCCCTTGTTCCATCCTGCCCAATGTATGCTTTGCAAGACGGTGCAGCCATCGTTTTGCTGCTGCAAAATGCGATTTTGGGGCCATGGTGCTCACAGGAGCCAGTGCAACCATTTTGCTGTTTCTGCTGAAGCGCAGCTTGGTTTTGGAGAAATTCTGTTCAGTGGGTCAATGTAGCCCACAGAATAAACGCCTATTTGTCCTATCCTAATGAGAATGTTCCTACCTAGCAAACTAAAGAAAAGTGACCTTGTGTCCAAATGTATCTGACCCTCACATATACAATCAAATTGCAAAAAGTAAATGTATCTTTTTTTTAAAAAAAATGTTATTGGTTGCAATTCAAACCTTTAAAATATTACACAAAACACACAACAAAAACAACAAACATCCCTCCCATCCCCACAATTGCTGGTACTGCCGCTGCCGCTTGATAAATTGTCTGTCTTGTCTCCACTTAAACTGAATCACACTGTGATTGCTCACACGAGTTTAACCTGGTTTCAATTATAGCTAAAAAGGAAGTTAGAGGCATTATTAGTTTCATGTCAATACCATAGCACATTCTCAACCACCAATCTTCCGCACTTAAAGAAGGATGTTCTTCACTCCATCTTCCCAGATGAATTGATTGCATATCTTTCAATTTCGGGCAAAACAACACCAAGTGTTTGAGTGATTCAGGTTTGCTGTCATAATATCGGCAAGCAAGGTTCAAGCCTACATTACATGCCCAAGTACAAGTCCGCTCTTTAGTTTTCAGAGCATTTAAGTTAAACAGCATGAATAATCTTCACGCTTTTGGATTCGGGAACAACTGTAGATATTTTTGTAGGACATTGAACCCTCTTGCCTCCATGGGTGCATTTACCATCACTCTAGCAGAAAATCTCTCAGTACAAGTGGACTCCCAATCGGCTCGCCAGATCTTCAATTTGGCTGCCGTGGGATTGGAGTGAAGAGTTTCAGGCTGATGTCGTACTCAAGTAATAGCTTTTCACAGTGTTTTACCCACAGAGAGACAATGTCCATTCTATTGGAGGGAACGTCGTGAAGAATTCGAAATTGAAAAATTCTCTCGCCAGCTCGTGATTTTCGAAATAGTGCCAATAAATTCCAAGTAATTCGAGCATGGAAAGAAATTAGAGCCAGTTCATATCTCATACACGCAGTCGGTATGCCGCTTGGTAAACCTAAGGCTTTGGACCAAAAAGTGTTTTCTAGCGATGCCCAGTGATTATATGAACAGCCCAGGGCGTTCTCTGCTCCATACGTTAGAATAGGCGACACCTTTTGTTCGTAAACATTTCTCAAAGGTCGCATTGAGAATTTTCCGAACCTTCTGTGCAGGAGTAAGGCCTGACATGCCAATTGTCCACATTTCCTCTTTGACTCTAGCAACCATGGACCGTCACAAATGCTGGAATTCAGTATCATGCCCAGGTACTTTACACTTTTTGCAATGCATAAGGAGTCATGGCCTAGCTTCCATACACACTTTGGAACTTTTGTATGTTGTAAAGCACTTAAATTATTGAACACCAAGATTTCTCTTTTAGCTGCATTAATGTTCAGCTTGTTCAGGATCACATAGTTTTGGACTGCCTCAGGTTTACGTTGTAAGCCAATCGGGGTTCAACCAAGATGACCAAATCATCTGCGTAAAGTATCCAACTGACATGTGACAGATGGAGTTTTTGTGGAAATGCTTGCACCGAATTTATTGCAGCACCAATATCTGAAATAAAAAGACTGTAAATGTATCTGTAATGTGCAAAGGTTCAAACGTATAATTCCCACAAAGCAATCCTTGCAACCCGGGCTTGATTCCTTTCCTCAGAATCAATTCAGGAAGACTTAGGAAAGAGTTCTGTTTCAAGAGTGCTCTATTCAGTTCAATGGAAAATATCTTTTTCATCCAACACTTTTAGACTTTTGCCAGGTTTTTTTCAGCAGTGTTTCTGTTTTGCAAATAAGGCCTCTCCTCTTTCGATGCCAGGGTTGTCTGGATGGACACAGATCAACCTTGGCAACGAGAAGGAAAAACCCAAGGAAAAACAACTTTGCCAGTGAAAAAACCTTGGCGCAGTTGGAGGTGTTGGGAAGCCAGATGGATGAGCAGAAGGAAGCTCCACAGCATGCAGGCTGATCCAGTAAGTGAAGGCTGGGTGGAGAATAACCCCATGTACAAGATTCTCACGAATTACAGAAGGCACAAATTGCCACCTTTTCAAGCGCAGAAATTACCACACCGTGGTACACGCAAGGTTCTCCATGGGAGCAAGAGGAGTGCTAATATTGATACACAAGCGAGCTCTCTTACAGATCACTAAAATAACCCAAGACACAGGGGGAAGATATGTGTATATTTAAGGCACATTATGGAATGACCTTTGCCATTCTTGCAATCTATTCACCCCCCACGCTTATGTCCACCCTACTGGAGGATATCACGCCTATAATAGCGGGGAACACAGCAGACAACTGGATAATAGGGGTGGACTTCAATGAGGTCATGAATGTGGAAGTGGACAGCACACACCTTAGAGGGAGAAACCCTGCCATACCTACTAAGCTAGCTGCCTTTACATCTGCACTGGGGCTGAGGGATGTGTGGCGCGATCTGCACCCAGCCGAGCGTGAATACTCATTTCACTCTGGAGCACACGCATCACTCTCCAGGATAGACTACTTCTTCCTGCCCGCAACAGATATACATAAGGTAACAGAGGCGATCCTACTCCCACGGGGTGTCTCGGACCATTCTCCACTCCTGATAGCCATTGAAACACAAAGACCCCGCCCCCCACCATCCTGGCGTTTAAACAACTACTATCTGGGTTTCCCTGAACTAGAGGAGAAACTCCAAATGGCCACATCACTTTACTTTGATTTGAACCAGGGCACAATAGACAACACTGCAACGCTGTGGGAGGCCTATAAGGCATTTCTTAGAGGCGAGATAATTGGGTGGACAACAGCACACAAGAGAACACATAGGAAAGAAGTGGAAGAAGCTGAAGCAGAAGTTAAGTGGGACGAAACACTCTACATAAACACAAATTCAACAGAAAACAATAGGACCCTGACGCTGGCACAGAAAAAGTTACAAAATATAGCACTGAACTGCACCAAACAAGCACATAACGCGGTGTGCGCCAGACTGTATGAGACAGGCAACAAAGCTGGCAGGCTCCTAGCCTGGCTGGAGAAGAGGGATGAGGGACATCAACAGGTTAGATACATTACCCAGACCCTCCAGCTTATAGCGATTTTGCGATCCCGCAAAATGCCACTAAAACGACCATTTTGCGCAAAATGCCGGCCGCAAAAACAGTCGTTTTGTGCAAAAACAGCATCTTTAAAAACATTACTGTTTAAAATAATACTCAGGGTGCAAGGTTCTCAACTTTTTTTCACACAAGAAATGAAATGCGCTAACACATCTCATCACTTGCGCCCCAAAAAAGTGCAGCCCAATCCACAAGGGACACATGAATGAGCACATTTTATATACGCGCCCATTCAGATGGCCTTTTTCACCTCATTGATCAAATAAAGTGGGTTTCTGTCAATTTAAAAGCGCATCCCTCATTTCCAAGCAAGATGCACTTTTAAATGTGCAGAAATTGTAGGCAACCCTACGCGCACGGGATGTGGGGCTGCCACTGCATGACAGGGTCTTTCCTGACCCTGTCATGCATTTCTTTTAAGGTATGAAACGCTGCTGTGTCGCTTGCATTTCTGTTCCTCAAACAGGATAAAAATGCATATTTTGGGTCTCATTTTACAGCGGCAGGAACCTGGAGGGCCTGTCCCTGTGAAAGGCGCTGGGAGCTTGCAGAACACTGTCGGGAGAGCAATTCTATTCAAAGTACTGCCCATTTTGTTGACAAAAATCTATCGAATGTTACAATTTGACCTATTTTGTCCAGTACTATTCGATCGATTTTTATAAATACTGAATATGTGTTGCGGGGGTGTCACGTGCTCCCCATGTTCAGTATTTTTGGTCTAGGGTGGTTGCAGAAGTATTTTCCCCTTTTTCCTCAAAATTGGCGACACATATGCTTAAAGGATAGTTCCGGGACTTTTTTTTTATTGTCCCTACGGTTCGGCCATGTGTTTTTAAGCATAAATCGGTAGATCGTAGAAAACTTTCCTATGGACCTTACCCAACTTTTCGTCCATTAACGCACTCGAAATCAGCCCCCATTTTGTGATAATCCTATCATTTCCCCCCATCGACCTGGCTCACCTGCGTTTGCGGCACTAAATCAAATCCCCCACCCCTGAAACAGACTTTATCAAAACATTCATATTCCCCGCCTCTCTCCGTGACGTGACTGTGCTGCGTAGGCAAACGCGCCCAGGCGTCTTCTACGCGACTCCACACAGAACCCGGAAACCAACACAGATCAGCTCACAACACAGCGCGCCACAATTCGGAATATGAAACTGTATTTTTAAATCAAACAGCAACACGGTACATTTGGTAAAGTACATTTATTGGACATCAAATGTTTAGAGAATATTCAGCGATTTGCATTTTTCTTTGCTCTCGATCCAAAATAGTTCGTCTTGAGGCAAGCGATGTTCGTGTGCAGTACACAGGGTGTTGGTTTACGATAAAATAAGCTCTTCGGTCACACTGATAATCGCATGGCTGTTCCAACAACGAGGCACTAGGCCACCACAACGGTATGTATGTTGCATCTAGCCATTAGTACCGCGTAAGGGCATACTTGTACTTGGCGATCGTCCCATAAAATGGTCAGGGTGGTAACATTGTTCACGCGGAGAAGCAACTGGCGGTTGTAAAAGCCATCCGCCGGTGTCTGGTACTCGTGACACGGACAATAATGAAGGATGTACCTGTTTTAAAAACATAAAAAATGAAATTAGTCTCACCATCAGATCTTTATTAAAATTATTCATTTTATATATTAGGTCGGGAAATTATTTCATAGCTAGGACAGTGTGTCATTTCCAGTAACCCACCCCCTCTCCTCCGCCTTTTTTAGAGCCGCCTGAGCGCCAGTGGACCACTTCGTCACTGATATGATATAATATGGCATTTGCAACGCGCCTATACACAAGTGTTTCAAGGCGTGGCGAGGCAGGGAGGGGGGGAACAAGGAGAAGAAGTGCAGGGGTAGGGGGAAGGTAAAAGTGCAAGGGGAAGGGGAGGGAGCAAGTGGAGTACAAGGTAAGTAGCATAAAATAATAAATACATAGGGCCAGCTGGTGGCGAGTGCAAGGTAAGTGCAGAACAAGTGCTGGGAAGGGGGGGCTGTAGGATACTGAGACAGTCCCCCAGTGCAGGGGTTGACAGGGAGGCAGTGCAGGTGGAGAGTGGAAGGGCCCAGGACAGAGGTCGCAGACAGTGGACCAGTTGTAGCAGGGGAGAGGGAGAGAGAAAGCAGAAGCAAAGAGGAAGGTTTTGAGGTGCTTCCGTAAAAGGAGATGGTTCTCCTCAAGATAGTGCGCGGTACAAAACAATATGCCACATAGAACGAACAAGTACAACTTAACCCGTCTTTAAAGCTACTGTATAGTAATTAAATTGCGGTATAAACTCATCTAAAGAGTTACTTACATTATATTTGCATTTTCCATTGTGTCTGTGCGTAGGGCAGCCCCGAAATACCACTCCTTCTATGCCGACGTTATTTCTTCTAATGAACGAACATTAAATGGCTATCGTTTCTGAAATTTTATTCACTATCGTTTCTTACGTTATTGCACCACACCCCCAAAAAGAAGTCTTTCGGGATGGTCCCGGCCTGTCAAGGTCAAATAACAATAGAACCTTATACTGAGTCGTGGGCCATTCCGGCACCCGAGCAAAAAATCAAAGCAGCTGACCTTCACTTTGAACGAGCACACATTCCTAGTTAGCTACATTCAGTGTAAGGCCATCTCACAGGACTTGAAATTTACACTCCATCTTTGCATTTTGTCTGCGTGCTTTGCAGCCCCAGAGAACCATAAATACGGAGACATTCTATATGTTTTGAAAAATGATTTATATTACTGTTTGGTTTAATTTAATGCGCAAATGAACAAGGTTGGATAGACACATTGCATGTACACTGAGCAATCACTTTTATTTACACAATACATAGCTACACATATTCAATGGGCCTGCGACATGAGGAGACTCGAGAGAACAGACAATCAAATTACAATCATTTAAACCGTGATGTGTATTTCTCAATGAGCTCTGCTTTAGGTGGACATGGAACAGAGGCAATGTTGGGTGGCAATGCAGTTGTCCCCTGCACAGGTTCGTTCACAACTCCATGTATGTGCCTATCTAGGACATCAACAATAAGTCTCTCAATAAACTCATATTGCATATCCTCAAACACTGGTTTGATCACCCATTGTTTACTTCTTTTAGTGAAGGCCTTATTGTAGCGAAGCGTCCCTAAAGTTCCGGTCGTCCTACTTTGTTGACGGCCAACATTATGGTTATGTGCCAAGACCGCTAGAAGAGTCCGATTTATCATGCCCTCCATGCCAAAATGCAATCGTTTTGGCCTGTACTTTAGGCACATATTGTGGAACACCTCCAAATCTCCTGTGTGGCAGAATTCCGTGAGTCCCCTCAAATCTCTTGTTATAGTTTTATCAAATACAATCTTTTCAATGGCTTTGTGAGTGGGTGATGAAGGAATCAACCACTTCTTCTTCCGTGCCTCCTCTGTGGACAAATGGCCATGTTCACAATTGTGGAAATGTTGGTTTGTGGTCCAGCGGTGAACGTTGCTACAGTGTAGCATTACTGACCGCCATTTTTCCAGTAGAATTTCCAACAAACCTTCCCATGTTTTTGAGCTCCACCAAAGATGGTTGCTGATTGACTTGGACCACTGTGAAATACGTTGCATATCTTTTTTTTTACCTGCAGCCGACATTTTTTTATTGATTGTTTTTGCAAGATGCCATACGTCAAATTGGTGATTTATATTTTTGTACTCTTCTCTCATTGTCTTGGCAATTGAAACGTGTCTGTCCGTGGCTATCAGGTCGATCACCATTCCCCGCGATTGTAGTTCTTGCAATGATGCTACAAAGCCAACTTTCTCCATGGCCACTGAGGATGTACTTTGTGACACCTGCACGACCACCGAACTCACAATTTTCTTACTTTCCATGTCCTGAAAGTGGTAGGTGCAGTACTTGGCTGAAAATCCTGGGCTGTCGCACTGTCCATCACCGGCTAGCCTGAACCGTTTGCCCGCGAATGTACTTTCAATAGACATTTTTTCCATTCTCTAAGCTTCGCTAATGGCTGGAAATAGATAATCGGTTTGGTATTTGTAGAACTGAGTTTTCGCAATGAAATGGATTCCCACAAACTGAAAGAAATACTCTAACTTTTTAAAACTTGAACCACTAAAAAGTGCGGCCGCTGCACAAAGTAGATTGCCTGCTGGCAGTTGCCCCAGCATGGGTTGTGCAGACCATGAGAACGGATGATATTGTGTACAGGTGGCATGTATTTTAAGGTTAGTGCCTCGAATTGCACGAGTCACATTAATCAATGGCTCCCCACATACTTCCCCACCAACCGAATGCCCACATTTCAGCATAATAATAATATCAATCAAACAACTATCGAATACAATGAATTTGGCCTCTTTCCTTATACTGTCACTCTGCATCCCAGCTGGTTCGGCCTGTAACGTTGAGGACATGTCACTCACATTAAAGGTACAATCTCTGATATCGTCTTCCGCTATGTTCAGTGATATTGATGGTGTTTCATTGTCGTCCATTACATTCTCTTCCATTGCAACATCTGTTCCTTCTCCGGCGATGGGAGAGTAAAACAATTTCTTCAACTTTCTCGCGGTCTTAGTTTTTGCGGGTGTGGATTCTGTGAATTGATCTCCGACTGCATCCGAACTACCAGGAGGACATTCGCTATCAATGGCTGGTGGTGGTATAGCTCCGTTGTCAATCACTTCATATTCTTCCCATTGGCACGATGCATCTCCAGTCTCAAGTCCCTGCCAAAAGGTTTGACAAGCAACATCTCTCGTTCGCTTCACTGTCTGTGTAGATGTAGTTCGTACACCCACTCGCAACTAGAGGACAGATTGGAAAAGGGATGTTCAGTTTAAACACAACTTACAGTATTGAACTATTAACAGTGAAAAACAACATAATATAGTGACCAGGACACTAACCTTCTTTTGCTTTCTTTTCTTTGAAACTTTCTTGCCTCGAACTTCAACATCTGGACGCTGTTGCTCCGACTCGTATGTGCATGTCTCCACTTCCTCTTGCGCTGCAACGACTATATTTTCATGATAAGCACATCCATCACGCACTGACGCTCCATCGACTCCCTGAAACATAGAACTTTCATTAGTATGTATAATAATATTGAAAACACAAAATGTACTTGGGGACCAATACCCACGTACATCTCAATAGCAAAACACGAATGAACGCATTGTGTAGAACATTCAAACGACAATTATTCACGCATTGTTGATCTAGTTAGATGGAACTGTCAAGATCCATACCTCGGGCTCCGCATAGACTTCCATTGATGATATTATTGAAGATGACGCTTCAGCAACTCCCTGAAACACAGTAATTGCATTAGTATGGTTTTCTATTTTGTTAAAAAGAACATAAACTTTGTGCAGGCGTCAACGGCTCATCTAAATAGACCTGCACAAATGATCAGTTGTCTAAAATAAATAATGGATATCTAAATATGATTCGATTTGCTCGATCGTAGGAAGTGTCACCACCCAGAGATCTGCATCCACTACTAGGGGTGATGTTCTTGTAGAAGAAGCTCCGTCATCTCCCTGAAACATAGTACTTGCGTTAATAAAGAAGGAAGTTTAGTGGATGTAATCACGTCATATGATCTCGCTTGAAGAACCCATCAGATCCAGTCCAATCATGCCGTGCAGTGTCCAGAGTGCCGTGCTGAGTGCAGAACCATAGCCTTGAGTCCAGTCCGGTGTGCTAGCTGAATTCCTGTCCAGAAAGTCTCCCTGACCAGATTCCTGATGGGACCATTCCAAACAGTGGTAGTGAGTATCTATAGCACAGGATTGTCGCTAGCAAATATCTTATCCATAAGTAATCCTATCCAAACCCATTTTATTATATCCAGAACTGCATTGTAGAAAATCTTTTGTCTTACATGAATCTTTCTCTCATCCCTAGAGTCCTTTGGTAATCATAGTGTTAAAATCATCTTTGCGCTAATATATTTGCTGAAGAAAGACAAGCGTCTCGGCGGGCAAAAACCATCCAGAGGCGCCGCTGGGCTGGTGGCTGTGCTGTCATGTAGTTTGTGGCTTCATAGTCTCCATAGTGCAAGAAACCTTGTTTGTAATTTTAAAAAGCGCATTCTTGTTTTACAAAGTTTGACTCTTTCTGAAAAAAAACAACCTCCACCAAAACCTTCATAACTTCTTCACTGTGTATGCTAGAAAAGAAATATGTGTCAACTTGAAGCTAACATCCTCAGCTTTCCAACGTACCTAACGCATCCCAATCCTTATAGTTTTTCCACAATCGCGCTTACCGGGCGCGGAAAGGTTTGCCGCAAATTTTTTGTTGGGTTAAATCTTTCACGTGTGAAACAGCTGTACATTACATCCGACTTCAGAATTAAGTTTTCAATTTGCTAGTTACTCAACCATCATTGCTAGTGTTTATCTGAAACTATACAAAGCGGCTCCCACTAGTATTAAATCCATTTTAGTGAATTAAATCAATTTTCAGTGTTTCTTTACCATTCATTTAAAGCCACATTGAAAACCATTTTGACAAGTTGCAATCATTCCTGTTTTTCTCTGTGTTTGCTGGGGGGAAATTGGGATTGATACTGTATTTGTTGAGTGTGTATTCCTGAAACCTGTTTTCTATCCTTCCATCTCTTTATATTGCATATTGGGGGTATTGAGTAGTGTGCAGGGGGAAAGAGTGATCACATTGCATTTTGATTGAACCCACACACAAGTATTATTTCTATGCTGCATTATTTTTCCTATCAATACTCTGTGTGATTAAAGAGATTTATTGCGGCATCACCCCATTGGTGATCATTGTATAACCATTAAATTAGTGTGATCTATATATTGTGAAATACCTAAAATAAATCTTTTTAACTTTGCAAAACAGCCTGCTTCCTGGTTCAGTGTGACCCGGGGGGATTCAAAGAGAGGGGCGTGATATAAGGGTACATCATTCAGAAATAAAAGAACTTATAGACATAATCAAATAATTAAGGGTTCCAGCTGTGCATCACACGCTAGGCATTGTCTTAGGTGGAGTGCCGGGTTGAAATCACTTACAGCAGGAGCGTTCTTTTGTGTTGGACCAACACTGTGGAACGCCTTGCTGCTTTCTTTGAGAGGTCCCTTGTCCTTGAGCACCTTTAAAAAAGAGCTCAAGACTTTACTATTCTATTAGTCATCTCGCCTTGGACCATTGGTTTTGGTGGAGATTGCCATCTCCTGCCTTTATAGGAGCCTGAATGTTTTATGTTTTGTCTCGTCTTGCCTGCACCCTCACACCTACGGGTTTATGGCTGCGCATTATAAATGGATTAAAAGCAAATTACAATCAGGGGACATCACATGTGACCCAAAGATTCCTAAAGTTTAAAACCTATTCCGTTTAGGTGGTTTCTCATATACTGTTCTTTGGCTTTTAACTTTGGAGACACAGCATTCCATCAGGTATTTGGGGATTATAGGATCGTCATCTTCACAAACACTTCATTTCTCCTAAAGGCGCAACCTCCTCTCATGTGATTCTCCTCCATAATGCCACTCACAGGATAAGTATCAGCTAGTGGCTGCCTTCCTCTGGCCACATGGGAGGAGACTCTAGGCTGGGGAGCAGTAATGTCTCAGTAGGATTCATCACACTACCCCGGAGAGGCAGGGAACCTGGCATAACGTGGTGAACCTCAACAGGGAGTGTTTGCAGAAAGAACAGTATCACAGGCAGTGTGATGCAATCAGCCGCGCAGTGCATTTTATATCGCTGGAGTGCTATTTACCTGTCTGCAACATCAATGCAGTACTGAGACTTTCGGTGCAGGCTGGTTGGGCTGGCTGATTATTTATAAGAGGAGATGGAATACCCTGCGGGCGCCTAGTACAGCGTGCCCTGTGCGGTTGTTGATCTCTGGATCAGCAAGTGCCAGGGGTATGCACAGCTTGCCCCACATTGAAGCTGAACCCTAGCGCTGGTGGAGAGGTGGCCTGCACGTTCCCTGCTGTTGCACCTACTGTACTCTTGGGACACCAGACGCCCTGGTGCGCTGCGCTGGAAGCATCGTGGAGAATGAACGTCAATACAATGCACTACAAAACCTTTAATTGTTGCTCTATTGGAAAGACTGCACCTTACACCATGTCTAGTACAAGCTTGCCACTTCAGAACGCTCTACTGCCAATGGGTGCAGACTATACAAGCTGCACAGACACACTCCTGGTAGGAATACCCTGCTGCTCTGACTTTTCTGGTTTGCTGACCGCAACTACGCCTCGCAGCGCTGTGTGCACTCACTGCACATTCCCAGGCATGCTGACTGCCAAGCTGAAAGGAAGTAGCAGAGGCACTATTATGGAATCCTTTGCAGCCAAGGGTAAGCAGCAGGATCCTGCGCCATTGAGAGAGAAGGAACAATTGGGTGCCTTGACGGCCCAGGGGATGGCCCACGAAGACAAGATCCTTGCAGCAATTGCGGCTTTGCGAACCTCGCTGGAGGGTAAGATAGAAGAGGTCAAGATTGATGTGCATCTCTTGAGGCAAGATGTTCGCTCTCTGGCTGAGAGGGTTGCAGCTATGGAGTCGCTGCTGTGACAAACTCATGGTGACAACAAGTAAGACAGACATAAGTGATCACAGTTCAAGGGTGTTTATTGAACTAGGAAAGTTGTATGCGGGTTGTAAAAACGCCTAATCTAATCTTAAATCTAAAATGGGAGCAAGCGTCAACCATCAAATGAAAAATAAGGCAGTCCTAGTGGTGTTGTGTCAAAATAAAAAGGCCTATACTAAGAAACCTATTGCCAAACCTCACAATTAATACAAAAAGGGTGTGGGATAGTTCTCAAGAAGGAAAGAAGCATTCTTAAATAATATGTCAGGATGCGGTAGCCTGGGCCTCCCTTCCCCATGTATTGGACACAAGGTATGTTAGGAGTTTGGCGCTTCTCCAGCATGAGACGACAGTTCCAATGGCAGTTCTCAGGACCATCGATGTTTCCTCTGAAAGTCTCTTGCCGTCAGGCCTGAGGTGTTTTCAAATAACAAAAATATAAGTTTTTTTAACAAATGAAAGTATGTTTCTAAAGTTCAATAAGGGTGATGGTTTCACCCCTGGGACCCGCTCTTCTGGGCTGACCCTTTTTTTAATCGTATTTCACAATTCCGATAGGGTGATGGTTTCACCCCTGGGTCCCCCTCTTCTGGGTTGACCCGTTTCAATTGTAATCCTTAATTTTATATCAGTTCCTTTCTAAAAGTTTGGATGATAGCTTTACCCCTGGATTTCCCTCTGCCGGACTGGGACCTCTCTTGACTGTCAGTACTCGGGTGATAGCTTCATCTCTGGCATCCCACCTTCGGGTTCCCTCTTGCCATCTCTTTTAACTTCTGCTTTGGGGTGACAACTTTTCACCCTTGGATCCCACTCTGCTGGGCTCTGACCCCTCTCGATTCTTAGCCTCCCTTCATCTGGGTTTACTAGGTGTATCTCGGTTTTAATCCGGGATAAAACAAAAATAAAATGAAAGTTAAAATGAATTCTGCCAAGGCACATATTACAAATATGCAGTGGATGATACATTGGGAAGGTATGCTTTGTCTATTTCCATGCTGTCTGCATGTTCTGTCCATTGTCTGTTTGTCAAATAGAGCCCACATTCCCCATTTTGCGCTGACTCCCCTTGGCAGACTGCAAAATGGTGAACAATGGTCTCACCCGCTGACGGGGGTAGCAGGTGAACCTCTGAGGTGATTTCTCCTCACACGCGAACACAGCGCCTCTCCGGGCATTGTAGTGGACAAGTCCAGAAAAAAAAAGAAAAGCATGGGTAGAGAGATCGGGTGAGGGATAGACGAGCGGACACCTTTTCGGTGTATCCGGCGCATACCCCTTCAGGCCGAACCAAGCGTCTGGTTGAGGCCCTTTTTCCCTCTAAGCCCCTGTTTATGGAATGTGAACTGTTCACCACCTCCTCTGGGGAAGTAGCGCGCCCGTGATGCCCACGAGGCTTGAAGGGTTTAGCCTGCCCCTCCAATGGGTGGTTTTGCATATGCATGCCGAGTGTAAGTGGCCTGTTTTCCGAAGCAAGCTGACAGCGTTGCTGCCCAGTCGGTTAACATTAAAGTCTGCTGTGAGGTGGGGCGTCGCTGCCGGCTTCTTACTCCCTCGCTGACCTTAGCGTCCTACACAAGGTGGTAAGCCCGGAGAAGCGGGATAGCATGATACCCCAGGTAAGGTAAGCAGTTATATAAACTGTTCCCATTCCGGGATACTATTACTGTTACCTTTAATAGTGGCAGAGCGTGGCTTGCAAAGTTCAGGCAGCCTGTGATCTACTAGCCCATTGGTTGATAGTATCCCTTTTGGAGGATCACTCCATTAGGGCCCGGGGTATACCTTGTTAGGTTCTTCCTCTCGCCCTACTCCTTGCGTGGATGCATGGTATCATAAAAGTCACTGTTTTTACTGTTTGTTAATTGGCATACCCTGGTCTAAAAGGATGACTTTAGAGAGCATCCTGGAGTCATCCGATGATCATCGAACTAAATTAGAAGTCATTCCCACGTCATCAGGCTGTTAAAGTCATCAGCAAATGTCTCAGAATGGTGGGTGATGATTTGGGGATGAGCTTAGGATGACTTGCTAATGATGCCAACATCATCCCTATTTTAGAAATCTCTTTGTTCCTGATGATTTTAGGATGACTTGCAGATTACTTCAAGAGCATCATCTTGTTTGTCCCTGATGATTTGGGGATGATTCTGGGATGACCTGCCGATTACTTCCAGAGCAAAAACATGTTTGTCCCTGATGATTTGGGGATGATTCTGGGATGACCTACTGATTACCTCAAGAGCATCGCTGTGAAACATGTTTGATCTTGATGTTTTGGGGATGGCTTACTGATTATTTCAGAGCATCACACAGTGTGTAGGATGGTTTGCGGACTAATACTGATTGTCATGCAGCCTTTGCTTAGTTTCACTTGTGCTAAATGATTTTCGAATGCTTTGCTAAGCACACCTTTTTGACTATGTTGGGCGAAAATGGAAGCTACAGGCCTAAACATAGCATGCACCCCCTGGGTGAGACTCCTTTGACATCCGAGTCAAAAGCAGGCACCCAGCACCCTCAAAATCCCCAATGTTGCAGGGGGAAAGCTTGAGACCAAGCCTACACCCGTCCATATAATTGAATGGGCACTCACCTGTCCAAAACAAAATCATCTGCTTTCACCTGCCTTGGGGCTCTGAAAGATGGAGAGGCATATGGCTTGGGTGGTGGAGTTGCTGTTGGCAAGGTGGGTGGTGTGGGTCCAGCAGATCAATGTAGGGTGATGTTGGGAAGAAGTGTTGGGTGATGGATTTACTGCAGACCTGCCTACATTTGAAACCTGCCTACATTTTAGACCTAGAGTAGAGCTTGAAACCCAGAGGCTGGGGGGTGGGGGCACCCGGAGGTCCCAGAGGTTAGGCAGATCTGATTTTACTGGGGAAGCTACTTGGGTTGTCAGATTTTGTCAGACTAGGGACAGCAAGATTAAAATAATTTTCCCATTATAAGACACTTTAGGGAAGTGGTGAAATCAGGACTAGAGTCCAGTCTTGCAATTGAAGTACTTAACGACATATCTTCCCAGCTACAGTTTGTGGACATGTTTGGGTTTTGATGGAGATGACTTAAAAAGTATGCAAATCACATGATAAACCAAGCTGACAAACATACCTTTGTGATAATAAGGTCACCTACTTTTAGTCATTGTTTGACAGAGGTATGCAGCTGGTTAATAAAGAAGATTTCATTTAACTGTGCTGCTCATAACAAAGGATGTTTTATCTTCTCCCCTTAATTGGAATGGTAAAACTGCAGAATCACTGTCAGCCCTATTTGCTGTGTCTGAACTGTTAAATGTGTATTACACACTTACTTGTCTCAGAATTTCAAGGGCTCTGAGCAAATTTTGTTTTTTCCCATGTTTCAACCCTGCTTGTGTGCTTTGAAACACTTTCCTGTGTATAGGTGCTATATAAATAAACAATACAATACAATAGATGGCCAGCCAGAGGGAGCTCATACACTAAATCCCCACTGAAAAGTTACAAATCCTTCTTTGTCAGCAAGTGGCTGATGTGAAGAAACCTGTGTTAAAGGACAACAAGGTAAATAGCCAGACAGTTTGCAATTGGTGCTTGGTGGCCCAGGGAGCAGGCATGGCATTTTGTACTGGACATCTATGATAGATGTCCAGTAAAAAGATACCATCCCTGTCCCCTGGACCCCACGGGGCCTAACACAATCATCATGATTATGTGTGTATGCAAGGCGCTGGGGTGCCAAGGGGGAGAGCATGGTATTTTTGACTGGACATCTACGATAGAAATCCAGTAAAAAATAAATACAATCCCTGACCCCTGTGCTCCACAGTGCCTCAGAAGGAGAGCTGATTTTGGCAGGCGGGTAGAGGGATTGTGCAACAAAGGCATTTATACAACCCTCCTTCCCCCCTCTATCTACCACTTGCCAAAATCAGCTCAATGGACCAAAACAAACACACACACATCCATACAGCAATCATTCTATCATTCACACAAGCATTCATCACCATACACGCACTCATAACACAAGCATATATTCATCCATACAAATGTCTAAATAAAAAAAAAGAACATAAACATACCTTCTGCACTGGCCTGCATGTGGGTGCTGAAACGCCCTGCTCCAGGCTGCTCTGTCGTATGTGCGAGGAGATGCAGGAGCTCCCCTTGCACATACAGACATGCAGTGCCCCAGCCAGCATTTCCAATGAGCTATGCAATGCTGGTGAGGCAAAACGCCCCAGCTTTGCATGGCTCAGTGAACATGTGCGACGGGGGAACTGAACTGTCAAAGGGAAATAGCAACACCCTACATTGATCTGCAGGACCCACACCACCCACCTTGCCAACAGCAACTCCACCACCCAACCACTACCCTGTCATTAAAATCGAACTCGCATGATGCCACTGAAAGGCAACTCACTACATACTACTTACTAATTCAGGATGTCAAACACAAAAAGGCACCTCACACCACACAAAATTTCCATTTAAGAATTGAATATCAAGGTGCAGCCTTTATGGAAGCATCCCATAGAATAAATAGCATGAAGTTGCGGATGTTGCCCGCTGAGATTTAATTGCCAGGTGTTACCCTTTACCTTACCATGGTACACCACCACCAAGACATTACCCTGACCTCTCCAGATAACGGCAAATGCTACCCTCTGTTACACCCTATGCTCTTAGAGAAGACAGATCTTTGTTTATTGCAGACACGAGTTCAATGATGCAGGCAGCTTTTTAAGAGATCTCATCCCTGATCTTAATGTAATACTTTTGTGGAAACACTGGCTTTGGCAGGGTGCTTGGTAGGGTTTTGGTGGTGAGGTAATAGGGTGAGGTGCTGGGTGAGGTTGGGTGGTGGGGTGTGTGGTGGTAGGGCCAGTGGGCTGAGGTTTAGCTTTGGGTGAACTGGGCTGAGAGGATAGGTTGAAGTCTATTGGTGAGGTTGATGGTACGTTTGTATGGTGCAGTGAGTTTGGATGTCATGGGGTGCTTGGGTGCGGTTAGTTGCTCAGGTGTTATTGGTTGGTGGGGCACTGGGGTTAGGTGCTGAGGAATGTGTGTGGTGTAGCACTAGAGTGAGGTTCTTTGGGAGGTTGGTGGTGAGGCTCTGGGGTGATTGTCAGGTTTTGGAGCCAGGCCCATGCCGATGGGTTTTAATCTTACTCTACATAAAGCAACCCCCCTGACAAATGACCGAAAGGGGTCACCGGTTTGAATGGAAGATATGGACGGGATCTGGAAGGCATTGTTTAACATCTGTATCCTGTTCTGTCCGGCAACGTCTGTGTAGGTCAGCCATGTCTTGTCAACATAGCACAAAATGTTGTGGGAGAGGAGTGGGGGCTGAAACCCGGTCACTCATTGTTGTTGCACCACTTTGTGGGCTTGATTTGTAAGAATATCTTGCCTGAATAGGCCTGTGGCATACATACATTATAATAGAGAGAAAGAAATACAGCCAGGGGTTAATAGCCACTGATTTTCACCAGATGGAAAGCCAGAGGGAGTTGAAACATTAAATCCACACTGAAAAGCTACAAATCCTACAAGTGGCTGATGTGTAGACACCTGTGTTAAATGGCAACAAGGTAATAATAAAATGTCTGGATACTCCAAGGGAAGTCGCCTGTGTGTCCGTATGCTCCCCACCCCTCCCCCTTGGTTGCCTGTGTCCGTATGCTCCCCACCCCTCCGGTCGCCTGTGTGTCTGTATGCTCCCAACCTCCCCCCCATGGTCGCTTGTGTGTCCGTATGCTCCCCACAACACCTCTCATTGGTCGCTTGTGTGTTTGTATGCTCCCCACCCTCCCTAGGTCACCTGTGTGTCCGTATGCTCCCCACCCCCCCTTGATCACCTGTGTCCGTATGCTCCCCACCCCTCCGGTTGCCTGCGTGTCCGTATGCTCCCCACGCCCCCTTGGTCGCCGGTGTGTCCGTATGCTCCCCGCCCCCCCTTGGTCGCCTGTGTGTCCGTATGCTCCCCACCCCCCCCTTGGTCACCTGTGTGTCTGTATGCTCCCCCCAGCTGGTCGCCATGCAACATGTGGCTGGCACCATGTATTTTCCATACTGTAACCTTAAGCATTTTATGTACTCTGTAACCATCAAGTAAAAGCGCCTTGGCATCTCAGGGTTTTGGGCGCTATATAGAAACAATAAATAATTTAAATAAATAAATAAATAAATAAAGAGAATTTCATTTAACTGTGTTGCTCATAACAAAGGGTGTTTTAAAAATAGAGTGTTTCTGAGAAGTGGGGTTAAATTTGATTGTAAAATATTTTTATTTGTAATGCCTATAGGAGGGTTTTTTCAGGGTTGTAGTTAACATCGTTTTGGGATTGTTATAGGATTGTCTTGGATTTGTATAGGATTGTTTGGGGACTGGATTGCTTTTGGATTTTTATAGGATTGTTTGGGGATTGTATTGCTTTTGGATTTTTACTGGATTTTTGGCGGATTTGATATCTTGGATTGTTTAGGGATTGCATTCCACTGAGGATTTCTAATTAACATATTTTGGCTGCATGAAGCCAAAAGGAAGCCGAATGCAATCCACTGAGTACAATTGGATTTTCTGCATTACAGGTTGGTTTGTGAAATGGGGGGGTGTATTTGTATTTGTAGATTTGTACACTAAATCAGCAAACTTAGCTACATTTGGGTGCTCTAGCATAGAAGGCAAAGATTGAAAGTGAGTTTTTCCAGTACACTATACATAAGTCTAACTAGAGTAATTCTATCCAATCTTACTCAAAAGGGATACATCCTGGGGTAATCCCAACCCCTTTTCCTAAATCTTTTGGGAGCATCTTGAAATCATTTAAACTCATCCTGGAGTGGTCTGCAACAATAATTCACAATTCGAAACCCATCCTAAAGTTATCATGGAACCATCCTGGAGTAAACCCAACTCATCCTGAAGTTGTCGTGGAGTCATCCTAGAGTTGTCATGGAGTCATCCTAAAGTAATCCAAAGTCATCCTAGAGTAATCCCCACTCATCCTGAAGTTGTCATGGAGTCATCCTGGAGTAACCCAAGATCATCACTGGAAGTAATCCGAACTCATCCTGGAGTAGTTTCTATGATAACTCTAGAGTCATCATCTCATTAAATATTTGGGCCTGTACACATACTTAAGGATGATCTTCCTGAACATGGATCATGGATGACTGTAGAATGGAGTCATCGGATGACTCCAGAATGATTCCAGGATCATCTTCCTTTTTGACTAGGGTAGCCACAGGGTGATTCAGCTAGGATTCCCCTAGCTCTGGTTCCCACATGTTTTACGTACAAGGCATTGGGGTATATCTTTCTTAGGTACTACCTGACGGGCACTGGTTTAACTGTTGAGTAGCCGGGTCAGTTAAAGTGCATGGTTGAAAGTTCACCTGTTAAACCCTCCCATCCTATGAGAAGTGACACTGTGTATTGGGTGTCTCAGCGCACATTCACTGGGTGGGGGGGGGTTAGTTCTCTTTCTGTCCGTGTGAGTGTGTGGCAGACTGCAGCTAGCACTAGGAAAATGGTGGAGTTAGTTCCCGCCTCAGTAGTGAATCATTCCTGGGGACCTAGGGAGTGATGAGGGTCTATTGGCAAGGTCCAGCATAAAACATTGTTTAGTTATATACGCCGTACAGTCAACTGAGAGGTAGCATTGCTGGCAGTTACCTATTTATTTATTTATGTATTTATTCACATTTGATTAAGCGCACAGGCAGCCCATTGGGCATCGTGGCGCTCATTACAAAATTTGACAATGACTTATTACAACATACAAGGAAGTCATTACTTAGTTACGATAGTAGAAATAGCAGATATAGAGAGGAAGGAGAACGGTGGAGGAGGAGTTAGTTGAACAGTGTAGTTTTGAGTTTTATTCGGAAAACTGAGAGTGAGGTTTCTGCTCTGAGTGTGCTGGGTAGAGCATTCCATAACTTAGAGGCAATGAAGGGGAAGCTTATTCCTCCAGCTCTGGCTTTTTAGATGAGTGGGACTCTCAGCTGGTTGGTGTGACACTGCCTAATGGGTCTTGTGGATGGAGTTCTTGTTATAGTGTCAGATAGATATGAGGGGGCTGACAGATTGAGGCATTTATGGGCGGTGGTAAGAATTTTGAATGTAATACGCTCTTTGACGGGTAACCAGTGTTCTTCCCTTCTGGCTTGAGAAATGTGGTCTCTCTTGGGTATGTTGAGTGCTGCTCTTAGTGCATTGTTCTGGGTGGTTTGGAGTTTGGTCAGGTTGGAGGTGCCGGCCAGCAGCGCATTTCAATAATCTAGTTTAGCTCCAATGGTGGCTCTGGCGATCGAGAGGCAGTTATCGTTGGTTAGGAATGGTTTGATGGCATTGATATGCTTTGTACTCAGGGCTGAGGCCGATACGATAGACTTGACATGCTTGTCCATGGAGAGGGAGGCGTCTATGTGGACTCCCAGTGTTTTGACAGAAGGTAAAACTGGAATAGTGCAGCTGTCAATGCAGAAATTGTTATATAGTGAATCGAGGTTAGTGAGTGTGGATTTTTGACCAAGGATGAGAATTTCAGTCTTGTCTCCATTGAGACATAGACCATTCGTGGCCATCCATGCTTGGATGGTTGCATATATACTTTGGAGGGTGGCAGAGTCCTGATGGTAGATTCCTGTGAGCGGGAGGAGCACTTGGGTATCGTCCGCATAGTTGGTGTACGTGATCCCAAGTGCGTCCAGTTTATCAAAGAGGGGTTTGGTAAAGAGATTATAGAGGGTGGGAGCTGTGCATGAGCCCTGCGGGACCCCATTCTTAATGGTGGTGGGCTCTGCGCTTGCAGTGTTGGAGAAAACTTTCATCATTCTTCCTTCGAGGAATGATGTGATCCATTTAGTGGCCTGTTTGGAGAAATGTGCTGCCTGGGTGAGGTGGTTAGTGAGGATGGCATGATCGACCAAATCGAACGCCGCAGAGAGGATGAGGAGGAGCAGGAGCGCTGGCTTGCCTTTGTCCAAGATTTGTGTAATTTGGTTTTTTAAGTCAAGTAGGGCTGTTTCGGTGCCATGACCTTTTCGAAATCCCGACTGTCTTTTTCCTAGGACAGAATTTTTTTCCAGGTAGGACTGTATCTGTATGTGTGCCGCTTTGTCTAAAATTTTAAGGAGAAACGGAACCGTTGTGATGGGCCGGTAGTTGTTCGGTTGGGCTGGGTCAAGGGAAGGTTTCTTGAGTAGCGGCCGCACCCATGCCTCCTTAAGGCTGTTTGGGACTTCGCCCGTCTTGAATGAGGCGTTAATAAATGCTGTGATGATTGGCGTGAGTGGTGCGGCGAATTCTTTGATGATGCTAGGGGGGCATATATCGCCTTTGCATTGAGACGGTTTGAGCTGTTTGAGGATGCGCAGAACCTCAGATTCAGTGACCTGCGAGAAGTGAAATTTGGGGGAATGCTTGTCTTCGGAGGCACTGGTGTGAGTGGCTTGCTGGGGGGGAAGGGCCTTGAAGTGTTCTGTTATTTTGGATTGGAGTAGATCTATTTTCTTTAGCATGGCTGTTTGGATGCTATTGCACCAGGCTTCATCCTTGACGATCTCGTCAGTGCAGATTGGAAGTACGGTGAGCTCTTTGAAAATGGTGAATAGCTCTTTTGAGTGGGAATTAGCTTCTGAGATGCGTTTGTTGTAAGTTTCTGATTTAGCCTTGAATACAGTGTTTTTGTACCTCTTAGAGATACTCAGAAAGTTAGCTTTGGTGACGTCATCGGCATTGGCCTGCAAAGCTTTGAGTGCTAGGCGCTTGCTATGATGTAGGTCTGATAGCTCGTCTGAGAACCATGAGTTGGAGTGAAGTGATTTTTTCTCTTTTTTGTTTTCAAGTGGGGCAACAGTGTTAATGGCGTGTGTAAGGGTGTCATTGAAGATTGCTGCTAGAGTATTAGGGTCGGTTGAGAAAGGATGTGCCAAGCAGGGAGTGTTGAGAAAGGGGCGTATATTGTCAGCTGTAAGTTTTTTGGCACTTCTGGCTAGCTTAGCTGGTGCATGTGTTAGAGGTTTGGAGTAGGAGGTGATGGGGAGGCGGAATTGTAGGCAATTATGGTCTGACCAAGGGAGGGCAGTATTGGAGTTAAGGATGGAGCCACAGTTGTGGTCTACTATCCAATCTAAGATACAGCCTTTATTGTGTGTTGGATCTGTCACTATCTGAGTGAATCCTAGGGCTTTGAGATTTCTAGCAAGGATGGCTGCTCCTTTGTCAAGTTTATCATTGAATCCTAGATTTAGGTCTCCTAGGAGCAACGTTTTGGTCGTTTTTTTAAAGTTATTTCCAATGAGGTGATTGATCGCTGCTATGAAATTGTTGATTGGGCCAGGAGGCCTATAGATAACATGAATGTTAATGGTATCTCTCGGGGTGAGTGCTATTTTTGCTGAGAGGATGTCGAACAAGTCTTCCCCAGTGGTAGGAGTCTGTCTGATGGCTAGGGTGTCTTTGAAGATAAGTGCGACCCCACCACCTGTTTTGGCTGGTCTGTCCTGTCTCAGGATCGAATAACCTGGTGGAATGGCTAAGTTAATGGCTGGACCAGAAGCTGTATGTAGCCAGGTTTCAGTTATGGCTAAGATATCTAGGTCTTCCACTGTAATAAGGTCGTTAACTTCTAAAGCATGAGCGTTGAGTGACCGTACATTTAAGAGTGCACATTTGAGATGTTGGGGTTTATTTGTTTGCGATGGCCTGACGTCAGAAGTGGGAGTGTTTTTTTTTGTGTTAGGAAGTCTAGTTTTTATTGTGTTGTCGTGTCTCGGGGGCGATGAGGTCTGAACCTCAGTCGGGTGCCTGTGGGCAGTAGCAAGGGGCAGGAGGCATGCCTTAGCTGGGGTACGTAAAATACGTGATCCTAAGCGTGAGTTCCTAAGGGTTACCTTAATAGGTGTGGTGATGTAGTCTATAGGATGCGTGCGCATTCTGAGTCTATGCTGCCTGAGTTGGTTGACCATCATTTCGGAGGGAGTAGGGGTGGAGGGGAATCTTTGTGCTATTGAGTGGCTTTCGGGATGCAGTGCGGCCAGTATGTAGGCAGTAATGTTGGCTATAAGGACGTAAGCTAAGACTAGGAGGAGGTTCCGAGCATCAGTTGCGGTCAAGATGTGTCTAGTGTGTAGGAGGAAGGAGGCTAGATGCTAGGTGGCGAGGTTTGAGTGGAGAGAAGCTTCTATGAGATCTCTGGGACATGTGGTAACCAAGAGAAGAAATGAATAGGCAAGAGTACAGTGTTAGAATGCGAGATGGGAGGGTTAGGTCATACGTAGCATATGTAAATAGACATAACATGCAGGCAGACACAGATCCTTTGCAGAACGTTAGAACAGTGTGGACAGCAATTAATGGGTGCCAGAGCAGTGATGTTATAAAGTAAACAAACGAAGCTATGGAATCGAGTCATAAACAGTCTAGAGGCTTGATGACAATATTACAACAGAGCAAATAGAGGCGGATTTTGACTAATGGTCTATATGAGTCTCCAAGTAGTGCCCAAGGGGAGTGGACACGCTTACATTCTGGCGCAGATGGGTTACGGGAAGAGGCCCCCGGCTCCTTCAGGCTCAGACAGTCTCGAGACAGGGGCAACTCGCCTTTGTGTATCGGCCTTCGTGTTGAGGGCCGGCTCTCGCCTGCCGGCTCTCATTGGACGAGGAAACGGCGGTCGGCGGCCAATCGGGTGCCGCGTTGCTGCAGGAAGCTGGAAGAGGATTACAATCCTCGGCGGGCGGCCATCTTGGAGAGGGGTTTCCTCTTGGCGGTGGTATGAGCCTGCAGCAGTAGATGCAGAAAACGGGTGCTGGAGGGCATATGCACCAAATTCAAATCTAGGTGCTGGTGAAGGGAGACGAACACGGCGATTCCGTGATATTTGCAGTAGACACACATCTACAGGCACAAGATGTGGAGAGGGACCATCCGGCTTACCTCAGAGGAGGACTTCGATTTGCACATGATCTAGTCTGCTCCTGCAGCACCTATATGCAAGGGAGTAGAAAAGTTATTCAGAGTTGTTGATTGATTGGGGTCCGGCCCATGGATTGTGTCTATTCATATAACAGTATCTGACATGGAGGAATCCACTAACCCATTTTATTTCCTGACAGCATCTGTTAACAAGGCCCATCTGGTGATGTAAAGGGGGAGAGAAGGGCACCATTGTTTTTATGTATTGCAGTTCCACCGTCATTTACTATGGTCTTGAAGCACTGTATGAATTGGGAGGCTTCTAATGTCAGAATTATTTGTACAGAGTGTATTATTAATTCCTACAAGGTTCACAGCCCCGCCAAAGTGGTGTGATTATGCTGTTCATTTATTAATTAATTCCTGTCTGTGTAACAGAGCAGCCAATCAGCCAGTGTTCAGCATTGATGGTTACTATTTATGCATTTATTAATCACTGTCTGGGTAACAAAGCTGCCGATCACTCAGTGTTCAGCATGATCCTATTTATTTATTTATTTATTCCTGTGTGGGTAACAGCTGTCAATCAGCCAGTATGCAGCATCAATGCTATTTATATATGTATTCCTTTCTGGGAACCTCAGCAGCCAATCAGCCAGTGTTCAACATTGATGCTATTTATTTATTTATTTATTCCTGACTGTGTAACACAGCAGCCAATCAGCCGGTGTTTATCATTGATGCCATTTATTTATTGATGAATTCCTGTATGGGTGACCCAACATCAAATCAGTCAGTCTTCAACAATAAGGCTATTCATTTACTTATTTATTAATTTGTGTCTGGGTACCACCATAGCCAATCAGCCAGGGTTCAACATTCATACTATTTATTGTTATATTTATTAATTGAGGTCTAGGACTATGATGTCACCCAACTATTATTGATGGATTTATGCGATTCATATATTTAATGACGTATTTACTGGTGCCTAATATATAAAAGTCAGTTTCATGTTCACAAGCTGTCACGACCCTCGCCCAAAACCCCCTCTGGCAAACCCATTGGCCAGGTGGAGTCAGGACCCGGGCCTCTAGAGCCTGGCATCCTCTTCAAAAGCCCTCATGGGGCTAGCCTTGGCGCCTATGGCGCCATGCTCATACACCATGAAAAACAATGTGCTTGGGAACTACTTTATTGTATCGCAGCCAACATGGAGGCATCCACATAGCTTGGTTCCTAAGAACCAAGCTATGCGGTCTAGTGTTTCGGGTGTGGTAGCCTAGGGACTACTTTACCTGGACTATTTTGTGGGGCTATTTAAACCACACCCGAGCAGGACAACACGCTTCACGTTACTTTGCAGCTTGCAACGTGACACTCACCGTGTCCCGCTATTCCCTCGAACCTCGGAGAAGCAGAACCTGCAAGGAGACAAAAGGAACATCATTAGCAGCAGCATCTTACCTGCAGTCTTCATCTTTAAACACTCGCAGCTACTGAGAACAGCTTCCTCGAATCTGCACGCCTCCCGGACAGAACGACCTGAAAGAGGAAGATAGAGGCAACATTAAAGAAAGCAGTAGAGACATTTACAAATTACGAACTGCTCAAAAGGCTTACCTGGCTGGTCGCCTCTCGGCTGGCACCACTCCGGACATTCCACTCGCCCTGAAGAACACCGCAACTTCATTCTGAAGAACAATGTGACATACAAGGAAGGAAAACACAGGTTAGCAAAGTCAAGACTTCGCAGCGCTGCGCATAACGCTTACTTACCGCATCATAGCGCTCTTAATGCGCCGTCATTTACCAGCGGGGCTCAACCAAGCCAGTTAGCTGAGCTGAAGCTCTGCATAACTAAGGGAGAAAAAAGAGACATTTTAAACAAAGAAAGGCATGCAGGATAGCAACAAAACTAAAGAACAGCAATAAGACCTACCTGAACAATATCAAACGGTCCGGCGTCAGTGAAGTAACTGGACTGCACTCGCCCATGAAAGACAACGCGCCCCTGCAAAGAAGGCAGGACGGAGAGCACGCCTAATTCTACCACAAGGCAGAACCTTCCCCGCAGACCACATCAGGGCAAAGCTGAGAAGCATACCAGCGAGTAACCCGGCTGGGTGGCGTCCCTGTGGATACCGGTGAGCGTAACAGAACGCAAAGCCTACCATAACAAATCCACCTGGGCGCCATGGAGACATCAGAAATGGCCCAATTGGCCCAATTACTAGGAGAGTTTCGTGCTGAGGTTCATTCTGCCCGACAAGAGACTAATGCCCTCCGGAGAGACCTAATAGTGACCAAAGAACGCACTGAAGAGATTAGCAGGCAATACTTGCAATCACAGGCAGGACAGACTCCTCTACCTGGAAGCAATCCAACGATGCAAAACCCCGCCATACCACCCACTCCGGTACAGATCACGTTGCCTGGAACAGTGCCCCTGGCACCACCAGAAAGGTTTTCAGGCAACCCACGGAAGTATGCGGCATTCATCAATCAGTGCTGCCTTCATTTTCTTTGTAGGCCTGGAGCATTTCCAAACGACCAAGCTCGGGTAGCTTTTGTCTTATCATACCTGAGTGGTAGTGCAGCAGATTGGTTGGTGCAATTGGTAACGCATGACGATCCTCTATTACACGTTTTGCTCGCCATGCCCAGGAACAAGCAGTAGACAATGAACTCTGTCCCTCTGACAGGGGAATCAGGACTTGTTAACGTACATTGCTACCTTCAACAGACTGGTTGCCGAAGCCAGGTGGCCAGAAAACAAAAGAACCACGTTATTCCTTCGAGGCTTACGAGGCGAATTAAAGGACGTCTTAGCCCAGGTGGTTGATCCACCCAGAGACTGTGCAGAATTCATAAATCTGGTCATGCAGCTAGACCACCGGTTGCAGGATCGAAAGGCAGACTGGTCTAAGATGGACCCTCGGACCGTTTATGTTCGACCAAGGGAAAACACAACCTGTGTACCTAAAAATGCTGTAGAACCCATGCAGATTGGAGGGATACAGCCTCCATTAACAAAACAAGAGCGGGACAAAAGAAGACAACAACAGCATTGTTTGTATTGTAGGAAACCAGGACATTTCCTGAAGGACTGTCCAGTAAAAAAACCCCAAGAAGAACAGTCAGGGCCACAGAGAAGGATGAAGCTAAGGAATCGGAAAACTACCAAGCTCGACAAACGTAGAGGTCAGTTTGTCGAGTGAGAAGAAAGAGTTGCTGACCTCGCACTTTGCAATACCAGTGATCTTAATTAACCACCAACAGTCGTCAAGAATGCATGCCGTTGAAGCATACATCGATAGCGGAGAAGTTGGACATTATATTGATCAAGAACTGGCAGCAGAGATGGGGCTTCCTTTGTGTTCTAGGCCAACTATGGACAAGGTAACCACCGTGCATGGGACAGAAATTGCTTCCGGACAAGTAACCCAGTGCACAGCCAGGGTAACCTTGCTGTGCCAGGACGGACATCGGGAGTCTATTTCATTCGATCTCACCAAGGCACCTCAGTTCAGGCTAATACTAGGGATGCCATGGTTGGTTGCTCACAACCCTTTGATAGACTGGCGGGCACGAAAATTAACCTTCCCCGGTGACTGCTCACCTGCCTGCTATTACCAAGAGGAGAAACCCGACGTCTGTATCCCCATGACTCACGGAGTGACAGTATCAACCCTGGGAGCAACTAATACCTTGCCAAGTTAATACCATGATTTCCAGGATGTTTTCCAAAAGGACCAAGCCAATACATTGCTGCCGCACAGGCCCTATGACTGTTAGATCGACCTTGTTCCTTGTGCACAAATCCCTTGCGGCAGGATCTACGCTCTCACAGAACCAGAAAACCTTCATTTGAAATCCTATTTAGACCAGTACCTTGCAAACGGATTTATCCGTCCTTCGAAGTCCCCGGCAGCCAGTCCTTTGTTCTTCGTACCGAAAAAGGAAGGAGACTTGAGAACCTGTATTGACTACCGCGCATTGAACCAGATCACTGTGAAGAACCGCTACCCCTTGCCACTTATCTCTGAGATGCTAGACCAAGTTAAAGATGCCCAGATTTATACCAAATTGGACCTTTCCGAGTCAGAAAAGGAGATGAATGGAAAACCGCCTTCCGTACTAAGTACGGCTTGTTTGAATATCAAGTCATGCCCTTCGGGTTATGCAACGCTCCTGCGGCATTCCAATATTTCATGAATGACGTCTTATGGGAGTTAATTGATGTGTGCGCCTTGGTGTACATAGACGACATCTTAGTATACTCAGCCTCGGAACAAGATCATGTCAGGCACGTTCGTTCAGTCCTCACCAAGTATCAAATCGGGCTGGCATGCTCACCACCTTTTTAGGTTGATCGGAAATGTCTTCCTCATCAGTAGAACTCGACTCGTTCCCCCGTTCCCCTTCCTCCTCACCTGAGCTTGAAGAGTAATTTAACTTCTTTCTTCTGGTGTGCAGAGCGGGTAGCCTTTTCTTCTGGAGAAGGTAAGGTCGGCCTCGAAAGGAAGCCACCGCGGCTCCACACAGGAGGCACGGTGACCCCCTCCACGACGGACTAAAAACGGAGTGAGGGGAAAAGCCAAACGGCATAAAAACCCCTCCGGAAACCAGGAACCAAAAACAGGAATACTCGGTGAAGTAATCAGGCGATCCTAGGCAAGGTGAGTAGGAGAGCGTAACAAGATAGGCAAGCTCCGTAGAGCGTAACAAGGTAGGCAAGCTCCGTAGAGAAAGGAGCAGCGAGAGAGACAGCAAGGAAAAGGAACGAACCGGTGAAAAAAAAAACACCAGGGGGGGAATACTGGAAAGACTGGGAGAAGAAAGAGCAAGGGGAAAGAGAGCAAGGAAGAAAACAGGACAGCACGGGCGGAGCACCGCCAAGGAGAGAACTATAGATGAGCGAGAGCAACAGAGGGAAATCCGAAGTTGCAACGCGCCGAGCCGCCTAGCGTGTGGAAGTAAATACGCGTAGGCGGCGGCCATGTTGAAAAAGACTAGAACGTTAGCGCTGTCAGGGAAAAAACGTGACGGCACAATTTAATGGCGGCCCAGCTTCCACCTATTCCACAGCCGCCAGCGCTCAGCGGTCGTGACAGTATGCCCACCTCTAGGGCGACACCCCCCGGGCTTGCCGGGATGCAGGTTGTGGAACCGGCATAACAAACGGGGTGCGTTAACATAAGATCGGGGTTCCCAGGAATCCTCGGATGAGGGGAAGCCTTTCCAATGAATAAGATATTCCAGGCGACCCTTATGGTAACGGGAATCACTGATGTGGGAGACTTCGTATTCCTCAGAGTTAGGGTCAGGTGGAACGTGAAGTCTGGGAGCTCTCTGCCTTCTCTCATCAGCCACATAGGAGCGGAGTTGTGAGGAGTGAAAAGTCGGGTGAACACGACTGAGCATCTTAGGTAACTTGAGGCGGTAAGCCACTGGGTTGATCTTGGTCAGGATGTCGAAAGGTCCAATATACCGGGGGGACAACTTGGAAGGTCTGACCCAACGGGGTAGAAACTTGGTAGACAGCATAACCCTTGAGCCTTTGTCCCACATCGGCACCTGTCTCCGGTGGCGATCTGCTTGGTCCTTGTATTGAATGCTTGCCTTCTTAAGACTCTGTTCGGCGGATATGTGAGCTTCTCGCAGCTGCGCCAAACCGGATTCAATTGATGGGATAGAGGTATCTTTCCAGAAAGTGGGTATAATAGATCTGGGGTGGTATCCATAAGTACAATAAAAAGGACTCATACCTAAAGAAGCATGAATCGCATTGTTGTACGTGAATTCGGCAGTTGGGAGAAGAGAAACCCAATTGTCTTGTGACTGATTAACGAAACACCTCAGATATTGTTCAAGGGTTCCGTTCAGACTCTCAGTTTGGCCATTGGTCTGGGGATGGAATCCAGAAGAAAGAGCCCTCTCAATCCCCAACAATTTGCACAAAGCTGACCAAAACTTAGAGGTGTACTGGCTGCCACGGTCGGTTACAATCTTTTGAGGGAGACCATGCAATCTGAATATGTCCTTAAGAAAGACTTCAGCAGTGAGCGAAGCAGAAGGTATGCCGGACAATGGGGAGAAATGCGCCAATTTGGAATAGGTATCGACAGTTACCATGATGCACGTACAACCTTGGGATTTAGGTAAGTCGATGATGAAGTCCGTAGAAATGTTAATCCAAGGACCTGGAGGGATCGGGCTGGGTTGAAGTAACCCCAACGATTTCTGGGTGGAATTCTTGTTACGTAAACAAGTCAAACATGTTTGAATATAAGCCTGAGTGTCTGCCCTCATATTGGGCCAAAAGAAGGTTCTTTGGAGTAGTTCTAGCGTACCACGAAGACCTCGATGACCCGCAACCTTCGAGTCGTGGCACCACCTAAGAGCTTGTACTTGGAGGTCGTGTGTCGGTTGAAATACAGTCCATCTCTTTCCTCGACAGGTAACTTTCCTAGAGTGGGAGCGGGTCCTTCTAAAGGAGTATAAACCCACCTAACCTCTTCTAGAAAAGACGACACAACCAGGACGATCTTAGTTCGAGGAAACATGAGTTCTTTCTGATATGGCTTGTTGACTTCATTTCTTCGAGACAACGCGTCAGCGACTTGGTTCTGAGATCCCGGAATATACGTGATGGTGAAATGAAACTGAACAAAAAAGTGTGCCCACCTGGCTTGTCGAGTGTTATAGCATTCCTGTTGCCTCAAAATCTGCAGATTTTTGTGTCCGGTACGTATCTGAAATGAGTGCATACTTCCTTGAAGTAAGTGTCTCCATTCCAGACAAGCCAATTTCATAGTCAGTAGCTCTTTCTCGATGACAGAATAATTTTGTTGACTGTTTGTCAAGGTCTTAGAGAAATAGGCTATTGGATGTTCCATGTCGCGGTTGACTTGGAGAAGAACGGCCCCTACTGCAGCAGCAGAAGCGTCGGTCTCCATTATGAAAGGTTTCAGTTGGTCTGGTTGCAGAAGAATAGGAGCCGTGCAGAATCTTCCTTTGAGACTAGCAAAACTGTCTTCAGCCTCTTTATTCCAAAGAAAGGGTTTAGAGGATTTCTTAAGGAGAGAAGTGATGGGCAAGGTGAGCCTTGAAAACCCCGGGATGAATTTCCGGTAAAAGTTTGCCAGACCTAAAAACCTCTGGACGTCCTTGACAGATGAAGGAGATGGCCATGAGAGAATGGCTTCAACCTTCTCGGGATCCATGGTTATCCCCTCTTCAGAGAGTATAAAACCCAAGTAAGGCATGGATGATTGAGCGAAAGCACATTTCTCTGGTTTGACCAAGAGGTGATGTAATCGGAGTCGGTGTAACACCTCCAATACCTGCAAAGAATGTTCTTCCTTCTTCTGGGAAAATATCAGGATATCATCAAGGTATACAACTGTGTTGATCCCCAACAGATCGGAAAATATGCGATCCATAAACCTCTGGAATATAGAAGGAGCATTTACCAGTCCAAATGGCATCACTCGGTACTCAAAAGCCTGTAGGGAGTGCGGAAAGCAGTTTTCCATTCATCACCGGATTTCACCCGAAGCAAATGGTATGCGTTCCGAAGATCGAGCTTAGTAAACAATACCGATCCCTGAACGGCTTCAAGTATCTCCGAGATTATAGGCATCGGGTATCTGTCCTTGATCGTTACTTGATTTAGACCCCTGTAATCGATACAAGGTCTCAACTCCTTGGAGTCTCTCTTGGGTATGAAAAATAAGGAAGCACCTGCTGGGGATCTCGAGGGTCGGATCAATCCGTTAGCAAGATTGTCATCCAAATAGCCCCGGAGAACTGCCTTTTCAGCCATAGAAAGGGGGTACATTCTTCCAAAAGGAACCAAGGCCTGTGGTATGAGGTCAATATTACAATCTTCCGGCCGATGAGGGGGGAGTACCGAAGGTTGTTGTTCCTTAAAAATATCAGCAAATTCCTCAAACATCCTGGGTATATTGTGGATGGAGCTACTCTCAGTAGCACATATCGTCTTGACTTCCTCAAACATAGGTCCCGGCAAACACCTTTCTTGACAAAAGGAAGAGTGAAAACTCAGCAGGTTGTCTGTCCAATTTATTGTTGGGTTGTGTTTGCGGAGCCAACCAATCCCCAATATAACAGGGAAATGGGCGGCCCTAATGATATCGAACTTCAAAGACTCAGAATGTTGTTGGATAGATACTTGTACTTCCTCGGTGGTGTGGGTAATGAGCCCGGAGCATAAAGGAGTGCCATCTACCCCTTCTACCTTCTGGTCTTCCTTCTTTGGAACTCTGAGAAGACCCACCTTGTCTGCCCACAAGGTGTCTAGGAAATTTACGGCAGCTCCACAGTCAAGTAAGGCTTGTGTCTCTATCTTCTGTCCTCTAAACCGGAGTTGGACGGCAATTACCATCAATCGATGGTCTTCGGAGGTCTTGGCAGGGGTCACTGAGAGCGTAGCATAGGAACCAACTGACGCCCCTCGATAGTCCGTCCCACCGACTACCGAGGGTGCTCGTTTCGCGGCCTTCTCGGGGGTATGTCAGGACAGTCTCTCAGAAGATGATTGGCCGAACCACAATAGAGACACAGACTGCCTTCTCCCCTTCTCTTCTTTTCTTCCGCTGTCAACGGAGCTCGGGTAGTACCAATCTGCATTGGTTCGTCTCTGGAAGGTGGGCGAGTAACAGGTGAGGAGGTCGAAGTGTGGGTTTCAAGAAAGGTTCTGGGAGGACGAGTCTTCTTCTTCTCGTTCTTTCTTTCGGTCATGCGATAATCGATCCTTATTACCGCCTTAATGAGATCGGAGAAAGAATCTGGGCAGGGTATTCTGGCTAGTTCGTCTTTTAAGTCCTCCCGCAAACCCCTCCGGAATATGGTATACTGTGCTTCTTCCTGCCAACCAGTCTCAGCTGCTATTCTTTTGAAAGAGGACAGATAGGAAAGTAGGTCTGAATTCCCTTGACACACGTCAAGGAGATCTTCGCTGGCTACAAAGGCTGTTTCCGTATGGAGGAAAGTCTGTTTGAGAAGGTCCTTGAAGGCTGTATAATCCTGTAACACCGGGTCTGATCGAGATACCAAAGGGGTGGCCCATGCTAAGGCATTACCCGTCATATGGGTTATCATGAACCCTACCTTGGTATGGTCTGTGGAAAAGGTGCCTCTTCTGAAAGCAAAGTGAATATTACAAGCATCAAGGAATTCCTTTACTTTCCTCTCGGTGCCATCAAATTTGCCTGATACCAGGGGTAGGGGGAGGAGATCCGCTGTGAGCTGTTCTCGAGCAGCAACCCTTTGTTGAAGGGCGGCATTGTCTGTTTTCAAGTCTGAACCTCCTGATTCAAACTCTGTACTGCTGCAACGAGTTCCTGGAGTTGTTGTGGGGTTGCCATCTCAATATTAGGGCGTTGCAAGCTATCAAATCGGGCTGGCAGGCTCACCACCTTTTTAGGTTGATCGGAAATGTCTTCCTCATCAGTAGAACTCGACTCGTTCCCCCGTTCCCCTTCCTCCTCACCTGAGCTTGAAGAGTAATTTAACTTCTTTCTTCTGGTGTGCAGAGCGGGAAGCCTTTTCTTCTGGAGAAGGTAAGGTCGGCCTCGAAAGGAAGCCAACGCGGCTCCACACAGGAGGCACGGTGACCCCCCTCCACGACGGACTAAAAACGGAGTGAGGGGAAAAGCCAAACGGCATAAAAACCCCTCCGGAAACCAGGAACCAAAAACAGGAATACTCGGTGAAGTAATCAGGTGATCCTAGGCAAGGTGAGTAGGAGAGCGTAACAAGATAGGCAAGCTCCCTAGAGCGTAACAAGGTAGGCAAGCTCTGTAGAGAAAGGAGCAGCGAGAGAGACAGCAAGGAAAAGGAACGAACCGGTGAAAAAAAAAAACACCCTGGGGGGGGGAATACTGGAAAGACTGGGAGAAGAAAGAGCAAGGGGAAAGAGAGCTAGGAAGAAAACAGGACAGCACGGGCGGAGCACCGCCAAGGAGAGAACTATAGATGAGCGAGAGCAACAGAGGGAAATCCGAAGTTGCAACGCGCCGAGCCGCCTAGCGTGTGGAAGTAAATACGCGTAGGCAGCGGCCATGTTGAAAAAGACTAGAACGTTAGCGCTGTCAGGGAAAAAACGTGACGGCACAATTTAATGGCGGCCCAGCTTCCACCTATTCCACAGCCGCCAGCGCTCAGCGGTCGTGACACCAAGCTCCATCAACATCGCTTGTTTGCAAAGCTTGAAAAATGCTTTTTCACGTCACCGAAGTAGAATTTCTTGGTTTTATCCTTACTCCAGGAGGTATCAGAATGGACGTGCACAAGGTAGATCCCATTCTGAAATGGCCTTCATCGACGTCTCTGAAAGGGGTACAAAGCATGCTGGGTTTTGCGAACTTCTACCGCCAGTTCATCGCAGACTTCTCTCAGGTTGTGCACCCAATCACAGTACTATTACGAAAAAACAATAAAAAGTTTGCTTGGACCGAAGAAGCAGAAGAAGCCTTTCAGGAACTTAAACGAAGGTTTACCTCCGCTCCAATCCTGCGACATCCCCGTCCAGACTTCCCTCATGTCGTTGAAACTGATGCGTCCAGTCTCGCAATGGGGGCTGTCATTTCACAGAGAGACCCGGAAACTGGCCAGCTACATCCTGTGGCCTTCTGGTCGAAAAAGTTCTCACCTCCATAGATTAATTATGCCATCATTGGGGCGCTGTTGAGCGCCGTTCAAGATGGCCGCCTGAAGGTGACTCTCCGTGGCAGACGGGCTGCAAAATCCTTTTTTCGTGGCACTTCCCGCTCCTACACCCATATCCTGAGCACACGACTCGACGGGGGATGGCTTGGGCTCCATCTGGCCCGAACCCCGAGAAGAAACTGAGCCGGGGACCATGATATCCGGACACCGTCTGTCTCTGCACCCCTCCCCCACCTGCGAGGCGGCTCACGCTGACGACCGGGCCCGACTGGGTTGAAGCGCCGGGCCTCTCTACTCACCGGTGCCGCCACCCGCCCCCGGCGGCGACCCCCGCCCGCCCCTGCTGAGACGGGCCGATCATCGAGGCCCCCTTTGGAGTCTTCATTCCGCCCTCCTCCCACGGAGGGTGGACACACTCGGCTGAAGCTACTGCGGACCTGCTCCTCCTCGGCCGCGGCTCTGCCCTCCGCCTCGTCCGGGGACAATACGCTGGAGGCTCTGCACGCCGTGGCCGCGCCGGCGAGGACCCCCCCCCCTCTTGGCTCTACTGCGACCTGCGCCGTGGCTGGGCTCCCTGGTGCCCCGCTGCCCCCGGCGTGGGGTACACCGGAGGGGGCGTCGAGCTGCGGCGCACCCTTGTACACCTGGTGCTGTGCTCCCCCCCTGCCACACGATGCCGGTCCTCGGACCCAATAAGGTACGTGGAGGAGGGACGCTCCCTGGGTTGCGCCGTGTCCGGGTGCCGCCGAGGCCGGACTCCTGGACACGAGGGGGCACCCCGCAGTTACAGGGACCTCCACCCATCACGGCCGAGGAGCCTCCGGTTCTACTTCTCTCGGGCGCCCACCCCGCTCTGGGGACCTGCTTGTACTTGTGATACCTACTGGGGGGATCCCGGTACCATCCACGTCTCGGCTCTGGCGGGCCTCTTGTCCGGGGGAACGCCGCTGCCTGCGTTCCACAAATACGGCCCTGAACCACAGCCCATTCACCGCACCGGCAGTTTATAAGACTGAGTGGGGCTCTTCCCCATCTCGCCCGGATAGCCACATCTGGAACGTCGCTTCTGTGGTAGCCACCACACGTCACTGCTCACCACTCCTGCGTTTGCCTACGCCCGAGCTCCTCGGATCGCACCCTTCATATCATCTGGAGCTGACTGATCCCTCGCAGGCTACATCGGCAGTCACAAGCTTTACGCACACGTTGCCGCTGCCACTTGCCTCCCCCCGCTCCTCAGCATACCTTGCACGCTCCTCAGCGGGTTGTACGGGTTGAGCTCCTCAGCTCTCTCTCCTTGAGCCGCTGTGCTCCCCCTCTCATACCACTGAAACTCAACGCCGCCACTATGACCAAGAGAGCTGCAAAGAGACAGGGCTCCATCAATATGTTTGCGAAACCACCGGCGAGATCATCGGAGGAGGCCGCCGACCTAGCCCCCACTGCGTCATCATACGACACAGCTCCGGAGTCCCAAAACATGATGGACTTTATCCGGGAGGGCTTCTCCGCACTCCACTCCAAACTGGACGACATGAACGGCACTATATCTTCTATCAAAGCCTACATTGAGAGGACAGATAGCCGGGTGGCGGAGGTCGAGACACGAGTGAGTTCCGCTGAGGATGCACTGGGCTCTCTGCGCTCTGAGGTCGTCGCTCTTTCCAACCGAGTCCTGGAGGTGGAGAAAAAGAACGAGGATTTGGAATCCCGATCAAGACGCAATAACCTCCGAATTATAGGGGTCCCTGAGAATGAGATCCATGAATCAATGGAAGACTTTGTTGAACACACATTGCTGGCTCTCCTACATTCTCCCAAACTCTCCCCGCCGTTCACTATAGAGCGTGCACATCGTGCTCTGACGGCTAAACCCAAACCTGGTGCTCCTCCTCGTCCCATCATAGCCCGTGTGTTGAATTTTCGCGACCGCGATGCCCTCCTTAGGGCCGCGAGACTCAAGGGCGAGCTCTTACTGGACGGCGCAAGGATCCATCTCTACCAAGACTTTTCAATAGCTGTCCAGCGCGAACGCAAGTCCTTTCTAGCAGTAAAGCGCAGGCTGCGTGATCATTCAATCAAATACGCAATGCTCTATCCTGCCAAACTTCGCATAGAACATGCCAACCGGGTGTTCTTTTTCACACTCCCGGAGGAGGCCTCCAGATTCCTGGACGAACAGTTCCCGGGCTGACCCCCCCCCTCTGATCATGGCTAGGGGTTCTTTTCGAGCCTATTGTGGAGGGACCAGGCCCGGTCATTCCCTTACTCTGGAACCACGCTATTTCTTAGTTCTGTACTCTGCTCTGATGGTTTCTCTTATATGGTTATGTGCCACATCAATATGTGCAAACTCTCCGTTCAAGCTACGTGCAAATTTTCATTGCTGGCACCTTAAGTTTCACATTGACCTGCCATGCCCGGAGAGACACGGCCAATCCGGCCTACAGCCCCCCCAGGCGCTGATGCCTTTGGTTTGGTTTTTGTTGAGGGGGTTTGGGATCGCCATCCCTCTGTTTGGGGGAGGGATGTGGGAGGGGGTGGGACATGTTGGGGGTTATGTTATAAAAAGCTTGGTGTTGGCAGCAAGGACGGACAGCAGGGTGATACTCAAAGACTGGCACTGCAGGAAAGCTAATCTGACCTACAGGTCAGGGATACTCTACTGGATCCGGCATCAATGTCTGAGGGTGACGTGACTTTTATGAGCTGGAATGTGCGGGGGTTGGGTAATTACAAGAAGATGAGGCAGCTCCAGCTGCAGGCTGAGCGCCACGGGTCCAAGGTCCTTTTCCTGCAGGAGACACATGCCCGCACGGAACAATGCATGAAATTCGCCAAAACATGGAGCCCTCATAGATTTTTCCCCAACTTTTCTTCCCAAAGCCGCGGGGTAATGACCCTCATACATAAGAGCCTCAAGTTCACTCTTATCTCTTCACAAATAGACCCTCAGGGTAGATATGTGTTGTTGCATGCCACACTTCAAAATAGGGAGGTTGTCCTGCTAAACATTTATGGTCCCAATATAGATGACCCGGATTTCTACACTCAGGTCACGTCTCTCCTCGATGGATTCCCCCTTATTCCCATCCTCTGGAAGGGTGATTTCAACACAATTTTTGATGTAACCCTTGACAGATCTGGGTCCAGACCCCGCCAGCTTTCCAGAGCGGCCTATGCTGCACTGTCATCCCTACCCCGTCTCGCTATGGTTGATGCATGGAGGTTCTTCTACCCGGATTCTCGAATCTATTCCTTCTACTCCTCAGTCCATGACTCCTATTCCCGCATCGATAGATGGGTGATCTCCAATGAGTTGGTTAAGAATGTCCTACAACTGACGATCCTCCCCAGAACCCTCTCCGATCACTCTCCTGTTACCATCACTGTGAGTTGGGGCCCGGATCCTGGTCGAACCCGTCGTTGGAGGCTGAAACCCCTTTCCCTTCTAGACCCGGAGTTCAGTTCTGACCTCGAGGTGTCTATCGAGGAGTTTTTCGAGACAAATACAGGCTCAGTAACATCACAGGCTACCTTATGGGAGTCCTTCAAGGTCTATATTAGAGGGATGGCACTGTCGAAGGAGAGTGGTATTCTTAAGTCGATCCGTGGGGCTCTCACCGAGAGTGAATCTAAATTATCGATCCTTGAGACCAAATGCTCGCTACACTCCACCCCGGGGACCCTGGCGGAGATCGGGGTGGAGCTGGACACGTTCCGGTCCCTTGCGGAGCGCGAACAAACATTTTTGGATAACCCTGGCATGGCAAGGAGATACGGAGAGGGCGAGCGCCCTGGCCGATTTCTAGCGAGGCTGCTCCGCCATGAGACGGGGGCCCCGCGTATACTTGGGATCGAGAGGCCGGATGGCTCCATGTCGGTCACCTCACAGGACATTAACACAGAATTCTTTACATTCTATGAAACCCTATATTCCAACTCCGATGAGGTGCCGGTGACGGAGATCGATTCCTTTCTTGATGCACTCCCCCTATCTACTCTCTCCCCGGAGGCCGCGGGCTCTCTGGACTCTCCACTCACGCTGGAGGAGCTTTCCGACGCTGTGGACTCCCTGTCCTCGGGGAAGGCTCCCGGCTCGGATGGTATCCCAGTCGAATTTTATAAGCGCTACAAGCCATTGCTACTCCCTCACCTGATGGCGCTCTGGGATGAATCGGTTGAGGCTGGTGCTTTTCCCCCTTCACTCCGGGAAGCCACAATTACAGTACTACTTAAATCGGGTAAATCCCCCACGCACTGCGGCTCGTACCGCCCGCTGTCACTTATCAATTGTGATGTAAAAATATATGCCAAGGCTCTGGCGCTTCGCTTAGCTCCCTTTCTACCATCTATTATCCACCCGGATCAGGGGGGCTTTATCCCGGGTCGCTCCACCTCTCTGAACCTTAGGCGCCTCTTCAACATACTTAACAGAATTCACCCCGAGACACAAGCGGTGGCTGCCATTCTCGACATGCAAAAGGCGTTTGACTCCGTTTCATGGCGGTATCTGTGGCGGGTCCTTGTGAACTGTAAATTTGGTCCCTCATTTCTCTCATGGGTTAAATTGCTGTACTCGGCTCCTGTGGCTAGGGTCCGCTCTGACGACCGTTGTTCCCCTCTCTTTGAGATCGCCAGGGGGACGAGACAGGGTTGCCCTTTTTCTCCCCTGATCTTCGCCATAGCGATAGAGCCCTCCGCTGATATGCTCCGCCAATTTCACACACATAGAGGTCTTCGTACCGCGGGCCACGCGGACATAGTGTCACTATACGCGGACGATGCATTGCTGTTTATACGTTCTCCCTCTTCCAATTTAGCCCCAATATTGGAAGACGTCAGGCTCTTTGGCCGAATCTCGGGCCTTAAGGTGAATTGTTCGAAATCCACACTTTTCCCACTTACAGAATGCACCCTCCTGACACCCAGGGGTTCACATGGGCCCAGTCTACTGTTACTTACTTGGGGATTGAGGTGACACGCCACCGAGCCTCGACTTTTCACGAAAACTACCAGAAATATCTTACACACCTGTCATCCAAAGTTCGGATCTGGGACAAACTCCCGATATCCCTTGCAGGCAGAATAGGCCTACTGAAAATGGTGGTGTTGCTCCAGCTACTATACAGGTTCACCAACATTCCCGTGTGGCCAGGAGGGGACTTCTTCAGCGAATTGACTCGTACAATCAACACATTTCTCTGGCACTCGGGCGCGGTCCGTCTTAAACTCGAAACCTTGTCCACCCATATGATATACGGGGGCTTTGGTGTTCCTGATTTCCTGAAATACTGGCTGGTATCTCAAATTCAATACGCATCCCACTGGTTTAGCATAGAGGACTCCCCCCCACACGTCAAGCTCGAGAAGCTTGCGGTCTGCGACCGCGATATCCGCTCCTTGGTGATACAACCCGTCCCCCTGGCGCTGGACTCACAGAGCCCGGTCGCCTGCACATCCTTGGCATTAGCAAAAACATGGAAGCTGTCTGGCACGGCTTATACCTTACACGGCAACCTCCCTCTCTGGAACTTCTTCCCCGGGGTCCTACGGGTATCACCTGCTATGGTTCGACGCTGGGCCGGGGCGGGATACGAGCTGATGCGCAATGTGTTTGACCAGGGTATATTTATTGAATGGCCCGACCTCCCATTGCCCTTGAGAACTGGCCAGTGCGTATGGCTCCAATACTCATCCCTTCGCAGGTTCCTCAAACGCCACTACCAGATGTTTCCAGCACTACCACATGACGACCCTATCATTGAGGAACTCACCTCCCCCTCACGCACTAGAGGTGAAATATCCAGATTATACACTATGCTGCAGTCAAGATCCATCCCAGATTTCTCTAAACTGAAGCGAGCATGGGAGGCGGACCTGGGTGTTGAAATGTCCGACGAGCGCTGGGCACACCTCTGTGACCGCATACATCGTGTGTCTTTCAACTCTCGTTTCAAGCTGATTCAGTTTAAAGTTTTACACAGGTTTCACTTCACCCCGATCAGATTGCACCGCATATCCAATGTTAACCCGTCTAGCTGCCCCAGATGCGGTCAAGACTCAGCTGATTACATCCACATGATCTGGTCCTGTCCCCGCATCTCACAGTTTTGGGAGGCAGTCTGCTCGACGATGTCTGCTATGCTCGACCACCCCATCAGTCCCTCCCCGATGGTCTGTCTCTTTCACGACCTCCCAGGCCTCCCCCGGAATTCCAGGAAACTTGCCGGCCTCTGCATGCTTCTCGCAGTACGTTCCATCCTACTTTGCTGGCTTCGCCCCTCACCTCCCACACATGCCCAATGGCTAAGGGCGGTCACATGGGCCTCGGACACAGAGGAAGCCTGGTCTCACCTACAGCCTACCCACTCCAGGCCCAGGAATATCTGGCTTAGATTCCGATCCTACATGTCGGATCTGAGTACGACATCGGACACGTCCTCCCCGGCAGCTTCTCCTCGCCTTCACGGGGCCTCACCCCTCACATAGCACCCGGCCATTTCGCTCATGTCCTCAAAAATGCCTAATGCTTATGTTTATATCGTAATGTAACTACTGTATGTCTGTTTTGCATATAATGAGCTTACACTGTATTTTCCTGGCGCTGTTCGCCCATGTTTTGCTGCCACGCTAAATGAATAAAAAGAAGTTTAAAAAAAAAAAAAAAAAAAATTATGCCATCACGTACAAGGAACTCCTGGCTATCAAATCCACCTTTAAAGCCTGGAGGCACTACCTTCTGGGGGCCAGACACACCATTACAGTCATCACAGACCACCGAAACATGCAATATCTCAAAACAGCCAAGGCCCAGTCCTTGCGCCAATTACAGTGGGCCCTTTTCTTCGCCGAATATGATTATGTTATCACATTTCGACCAGAAGTCAGAAACGGAAAGGCGGATGCCTTATATCGCATGGGCATAGATAAAATACTATATACAACTCCAGACCCAGTCCCTATTATACCTGAAGACAAACTCTTGGGTATCACGACAGCTTTAACACAAGCAGAACTACGAAAAGAAATCCAAAGGACAATGAATCCTGATGCCTACCTCGCATGGCAAACTCAAGGAGAACAATATACCATCAAGGACCATCTACCCTTTTTTAGGGATCGCCTATATGTCACAGGGTTCCCCCCTTCTCACCTGTCTACGTTGTTTGTTGGAGTTCTTCGATGGAGTATTCTTGCGCACAGTTCGGGTCTTGTATAACCCTGTGTGCAGGTCCTCGGGTTCCAGCGTGCGTTCAGCGTTCCGAGTCCTGGGAACGTTCAGATGTCTGGGGAAGTCCGAGGAAATCCAGGAAAACAACAAAGAGTGCACGCGGAAGACGAGTGCACGGAGATCCGGGATGCAATAAAGGACAAAAAGAGGGGGAATGAAGGAGGAGGAATTTAGGGGAACCGGGAACCAGGAATCAAAGGATAAACACAAGCGTACTACGGCAGCACACGCCTAGCCACGGCAAGCGGTAGCGTTGAGATGCGCAGGGCCGCGGGGGCGTGTCCGCTTTATAGAACGTAATGCGTACGGCGCGGAAACTGGTTAACAGTATTCCGCGTTCAGCGGTCATGTTGGGAGTACTGCTGAGTGCAAGCCCCTATGGGTCAGGGACCAGGAAGTCCAGAAAGGGCACGTCCGATGGTTCATGACAGCATGCCTCCTCCGAAAGACTGTTCCTCCGGGTTTGCCCGGGTGTATAAGGTGGTACCTTTGAAGTAGTCTGGGGGCGTTTAGGTTTGAGACTGGTTCCCAGGTGCGTTCACTGGGTGGATAGCCTTTCCACTCCACCAGATACTGTAGCTGACCACGTCTGTACCTGGAGTCACATATTCTGGACACTTCGTATTCTAGCTGGTCGTCGACAACCACAGGGGTAGATCTTGGAGCAGTCCGGGAGGTCTGGACGTATGGTTTCATTAGAGATGTGTGAAACACTGGGTGGATCCTTTTCCAGGAGTCTGGTAATTTGAGTCGGAAGGCCATTGGGTTAATGATTTCCTTTATGGAAAAGGGGCCATAGTACCGAGGAGCCAATTTATTAGGTCGTAAGTGTCGAGGCAGTAGTTTTAAGGATAGCCAGACCTTATCACCCACTGCATAGGAAGGTCCTGGTCTTCTTTTGGAGTCCGCATAGTGCTTGATGTTAGATTGGGCCCTTTCGAGGCGTTCTTTGGCTTCCTTGTGTACGCTGATGAGGGTTTCAATCCAGGAGTGGACTGTAGGAACTGGTGCAGGATGTGGGAGAAGGGATGGTAGAACCGAAGGGTGGAATCCTTGGCTGCAGAAGAAGGGGCTGGTCTTGACAGCCGAGTGATCCGAATTGTTGTAGGTGAATTCAGCCACAGGTATTAAAAGAGACCAATCGTCCTGGACCTTGGTGGTGAAACAACGAAGATACTGCTCCAGGGTTTGGTTCACACGTTCTGTAGCTCCGTTGGTCTTGGATGATAACTTGAGGAGAGGGCATGTTGGATTCCTAGTATACGGCATACGTGTTTCCAGAATTGAGATATGTATTGAGGACCTCTGTCTGATATGATCTTGGAAGGGAGTCCATGAAGTCAGAATATGTGTTCCGGGAAGATTCCAGCGAGTTCTGAGGAAGATGATAGTTTATACAAGGGTGTAAAATGAGCCATGTGAGTGAATAAATCAATGGTAACCATGATAGTTGTGTATCCCCTGGAAGGTGGTAGTTCCACAATAAAGTCTGTAGCAATAAATTCCCAGGGCCTTGTTGGTAGCGTTGGTTGGAGTAGTAGACCCGCCGGCCTCTTGTTATCATGCTTGTTTTGATTGCAGACTGCACAGGCTTGGATGTACTGCTGGACGTCAACTTTCATTTTTGGCCACCAAAACTGTCTTTGTATTAAACGGAGAGTGTTGGTAATGCCGGGATGTCCTGAATGAAGGGTATCATGACAGAGGCTTATAATCCTTTGTCGCAGTCTCTGTGTGGGAATGACCAGGCCATTGTCCTTGAACAAATACCTGTCCTTGGTTTTAAGATTCCATCGATTCTTCCCAGTAAATTCCTTCCAGATCTCAGAGGACTGGGTTTGAATCCGAATGTCTTCCAGGAGAGTGATTGTTTGAGCTACAAAAATTGTATGGGGAAACATCTTTGGGAAGGATCGATCTTCAAGAGTTTCGTAGTCGGGACATCAGGATAAGGCGTCAGCAATTATGTTGTGTGTTCCAGGTACATGATGGATTTGGAACTGATACTGGGCAAAGAAGAAGGCCCAACGGGCTTGTCAACTATTCCTACATTCCATGGATTATAGCACTTGGAGATTCCGATGATCCGTACGGACCTGAACAGGATGTTTAGCTCCCAGGAGTAGATGACGCCACTCTGTGAAGGCTTCACGGATGGCCAACAATTCCTTTTCCAGAAAAGAATAATGGGTCTCGCTAGGAGTTAGGGTTCGCGAGAGATATAGGAAGGGTCGATCAATGTCAGTGTGAGCCAAGATGGGGGCTTGTGTAAATTCCGACTTCAAACATTGGAACGCTTCGTCTTGGGCTGCGGTCCAGAGGAAGGGAGTATCCTTCTTCAACAATGTAATGATCGGTTGAACTATCTCCGAAAAGTAAGGTATGAATTTCCGGTAGAAGTTGGCAAGCCCTAGTAGTTGGAACAGGCCAGGATAGTATGGAATTTACTTTTGAGTGGTCCATTCCAATTCCTTCTGGACTAAGGACAAATCCAAGATAGTGAACAGTAGAGACATGAAAAAGGCATTTCTCGGGTTTAGCCAGGAGTTTATGTTCACGTAGCTGTTGTAAGACTGCCTTGACATGCTCTTCATGCTTAAGATGGTCCTTGGAGTATATCAGTATGTCGTCCAGGTAAACTATGATGAAGAGGAACAGCATATCGGAGAACACCCGGTCCATAAAACGTTGGAAGACCGCTGGGGCATTGGCGAGTCCGAAAGGCATGACCAGGTATTCAAAGTGACCAAAGGGTGTTCTAAAGGCTGTTTTCCATTCGTCTCCTTCCCTAATACGGATCAGATGGTAGGCACCCCTGAGATCCAATTTCGTGAATACTACAGCTCCTCTCACCACTTACAGGATATCCGAGATTAAGGGCAATGGGTAGCGGTCCTTAAGGTTGCATTGATTAAGACCACGATAATCAAGTCAAGGCCTAAGCTCCTTAATATCTTTCTTGGGAACGAAAAATGAAGCTCCTGCTGGGGATTTGGATGGTCGTATGGTGCCATTTTCTAGGTTGGTATCCAAGTATTTTCGGAGGGCCCTTTTCTCTGGTTCTGATAGGCTGAACATCCTTCCAAAGGGAATCACTGCTGAGGGTTCAGTATCGATAGCGCAGTCTTCAGGTCTGTGAGGCGGTAGGGCTTGAACTATGGCAGTTGAAAACACATCAGTGTAATCCTGATAGGCCCTGGGGACCTGGGTAATATTTGAGACCGTGAGTGGGCCTTGCTGGTCTGTCAGCGTACCTTCAGAGGATTTTGACGAGGAATCCAGGGATAGGCAGTGAGACATGCAATGTTCGGAGCCAAGAAACAAGGATCCTGCTGCCCAGTTGATGTATGGGTTGTGCTTCTGTAACCAGGGCATACCCAGTACCATTGGATAATGGGCAGACTTTATGATGTCAAACTTGATCATCTCTTGATGATGGTTTATCGAGAGCTGGATCTCTTTGGTTTGCAGGGTTATTGGTCCTGAAGAGAGAGGTCGTCCATCGATGGCCTCTACAGGTTGCATGATGTCTCGAGTTTCATATGGAATGTGGTGGGTAGTGACCCAATCCTGATTTATAAAAATCCCCATGGCTCCACAATCCACTAATGCCAGAATGGGGTAAGTTTCTTTCTTGGACCGCGATAGAAAGGCCTGCAAGATCACATGGTTGCTTTGTCCAGGAGAGTTCAAGGATGGAATAGATGTGGAGCAAACATCTCTCTCCCGAAGCTGTGCTCCATCTAGGATCGGGAGCTGGCGTTTCACGAAGGCCATGGAGGGGCCAAAGGACATTCTCTCACAAGATGTTTATCTGAGGCACAGTACATCCACAGACCGGTGTGAATCCGTCGCAATCTTTCTTGCAGGGATATAGGTCTGCGGAAGGCCCCCAGTTGCATGGGTTCAGGGTCTGTGGTCGGGGCAGGAGTGGGCTGGGGTTTAGAAGGAGATTCTATAGAGGTCTTTTGGTAAGGCATCTTTGTTTTCTTCTTTTCCGCCTTCCTTTCCTGGATTCGAAAGTCTATTTGTAAAGAGAGGTCCATAAGGGCCTGGAAGGAACCTGGGCGAGCTACCCTGGGTAGCTCGTCTTTTATCTCTTTGTTTAATCCTCTCCGGAATAGGGTAAAACAGGCCTCCGAGGACCAATCTGCTTCCTTTGCCAGTTGCTTAAAGCGTGTTACATAGGTAAGCATATCCTGGGACCCTTGTTGGAAATCCAATAGACGTTCTTGGGCACTGTAAACCTGTTCTGGGCGGTCAAACATGGTCTTTAGAGCCCGTACGAACCCATCATAATCATCCAGGAGGGCATCTCCAGAATTCACTAAGGGCGTAGCCCAGGTTAATGCATTCCCGGAGAGGTGCAAAATCATAAAGCCCACCTTTGCCCTGGGGGTGGAAAAGTAGTATCATATGATATGATATGAAAGGTTATTTATAATGCGCTTAATACCCAGAGGTTTCTAACCGCGGACCCAGGGATCGAACCTGTGTTGCTCCGTGTCATCTTGTTTCCAAGTCGAGCACGCTGCCGCTGAGCTATCCTCCTAGTAGGGCTTAGAGGTAAACTGCACTAAACATGAATCAAGGAAGCCACAAAGGTTCTTTGAGGTGCCATCATATTTATCCACTACTCCGCCCAGCAATACACTTTCCTGGGTCGCGGAATCACGTGACAGGACTAGTTGTCTTAATGCGGCATTCTCCGCTTTGAGATTCTCAACTTCGGTGGTTAACTCTTGCATGCCGCGCATGAGGTCTTGAACTGCAGCCTCCATGTCCGTATCTGTATCAGTTTGTAGGCGTCTCAATCTGTCACAGGTTTCCCCCCTTCTCACCTGTCTATGTTGTTTGTTGGAGTTCTTCGATGGAGTCTTCTTTCGCATAGTTCGGGTCTTGTATAACCCTGTGTGCAGGTCCTCCGAGTCCTGGGAACGTTCAGATGTCCAGGGAAGTCCAATGAAATCCAGAAAAACAGCAAAGAGTGCACACGGAAGATGAGTGCACGGAGATCTGGGATGCAATAGAGGACAAAAAGAGGGGGAATGAAGGAGGAGGAATTTAGGGAAACCGGGAACCAGGAATCAAAGGATAAACACAAGCATACAAAAAAGGTAGCAGGCGCCCCTCTCTCAAAATAACAAGGCATGATAACCTGTTCAGTGGTTATTAACCACATTGAGAGTTCGCAGCCATTGCTTTTTGCTCACTGTACCTTCACAGATGGGAAATACCCATTTGCATATCAGTCTTTGTCCCACCCACAAGGGAAGTCTAGCACCGAAATGCTATGGCAATTCCTCTCTGAACAAGAGTACCATCAGCAACCCCAAACACGTGTTTCAGCCTTGTTGGGCATCATCAGTGAGGTGAAGCTGAGCCTCTCTAAGCACAGTGAGCAGGGAGTCCACGTCTGGTTGCCAGAGGCAACATTAAAGAAAGCAGTAGAGACATTTACAAATTACGAACTGCTCAAAAGGCTTACCTGGCTGGTCGCCTCTCGGCTGGCACCACTCCGGACATTCCACTTGCGCTGAAGAACACCGCGACCTACAAGGAAGGAAAACACAGGTTATCAAAGGCAAGACTTCGCAGCGCTGCGCATAGCGCTTACTTACCGCATCATAGCGCTCTTAATGCACCATCAATTACCAGCGGGGCTCAACCAAGCCAGTTCGCCGCGCTGAAGCTCCGCATACCTAAGGGAGAAAAAAGTGGCATTTTAAACAAAGAAAGGCATGCAGGATAGCAACAAAACTAAAGAACAGCAGTAAGACCTACCTGAACAATATCAAACGGGCCGGCGTCAGTGACGTAACTGGACCGCACTCGCCCATGAAAGACAATGCGCCCCTGCAAAGAAGGCAGGACAGAGAGCATGTCTAATTCTACCACAAGGCAGAACCTTCCCCGCAGACCACATCAGGGTAAAGCTGAGAAGCATACCAGCGAGTAACCCCGCTGGGTGGCGTCCCTGTGTATACCAGGTGAGCGTAACACAAACCCATGAGTGTTGTCGTCATTTCAGGCAGATTTATTCCGGCCATAGCAACACGCTATTGGCGGGAATTAGTCCACACAGCACTAGGACCCAGGCTAATGGTCCTGGTCACATCTAGTGCCCTCTTACTCTGGTATTCGCACTAGTATGCGGTAAGGGGTGTGCCTATATAATTTCTCCTGATTCTCTCAGGTTGCTACTCAGGGCGCTGTGCAAGTTCTGTTTAGGGTCCCCCCATACTGCCAGGGCACACACCCGTTACAATTTTGAGGCACTGCTGAGATCAGGGGACATTCACCAGGCTTAGCAAGTGCTCTGGTTTACTACCCAGGGGCGTTGCACTATATATTGGTGGGTTCTTACCCTTAGTCAAAATGGTGCAGTTATATGTGTTGCATTGGGTACGTGCTGAAGGTCTCAGCCCGAGGTCTTTTTCATATTGGGAGAAGTTCCTGTACATATCACCACTGATGAAGTGTTAGTTATGACTGGGTCTTTGGAGCCCGTCACTGGGAAAGTGAAGAGTGTGGGGCAAATCCCAGGTCAAGATGTAAAATGTTATATGCTGTGCTATGGTTGAATTTCCCTTACAGGTAAAACCCTGCCCTCTGAGATCAGAGTTGGGGAACATTTGACTACTTGCCCAGTGTGGACATTAGACACTTGGCCAGGAATACCTCAGCGACCTGAAGCCCCTACATCAACCAAAGAGGCTGTGGCCATTGCAGCCGCTGTGGCAGAGGCTGTTAGAGTGGCAATAGAACAACAACCTGCATCATCATATGTAACGGAACATGGTGCCTACACCCGACTACGTCCATTTTCAGGAGTGAGGCCAGTGCCTAAGGGAGAGGAGGCCTATGAACTATGGTCGGACCTCACTAAAATGATGTTACAAGATTGGAAAGTGTTAGAACAGGAAAAGAGGCAGAGGATAGTGTAGGCCATTAGAGGACCCACCCTGCAGACGGGACAGTCCCTTGCAGCTTTGTGCCCTAACCCTACTCCCCAGCAAGGGATGGACGCGCTAGAAGAGGCTTTTGGAACCACTGAATCCGGGAAAGATCTAATGATGAGGTTTCATGCTACCACTTTGAAGTCGGAAGAGAAGCTGTCTGATTATTTAGTAAGGATGGAACACAATTTGCGCCTGGCCGGCCAAAGAGGAGGGGTGGAGACTTTCAGATTGAACTGTTGTCGATTGAAACACAGTTAATTAGAGGGGCTAAGGAAGCAGCTATACCATTACTACAGTTGAGACTGCGGGAGAAGCCAGAACAACCACCATCCTATGAAGAACTATTACAGTCCATCAGGGCAGTGGAAGAGGAAACTGGAGACATACTTGTGCAGAGTCATCCCATACACGGCCGGATCGCTACATCAAATCCTCCCACCTCTTCGCAGAGGCAGATAGGAGAACTACAGCAAGTAGTTCAGAAGCTTCAAATACAACTGGCCACCAGAGACAACGTGTTGACTATCTAGGACCAAGGGAGAGGCACCTATCCACCTTCCCGAGAATGGGAAACCAGGTGTACCGATGGGCACAAGACCGCAGAGACTTTTCCTTACCATCTTCTGCACCTTTAACTTCCTGGAGATTCTGTCATGGATGTGGAGCTGACGATCGTTCCACTCGCCTGTGTGACAGGTACCCAAATTATGCCCAAGTAGCTGCCTGATTTGAGGCACGTAAACCCATTCCCACAAGGGCATTGTCGGGAAACGCTCAGGAGGGTCTAGGGGAGGAGCAGCTAGAACCTCGTCAACAGGAATGAGCTCCACTACTGCTAAAGCTGACCACCCAATAGGGATGGTGAATCCTGGATTTAAATTCGTCAATCATCAATTTAAGGCTTAGGTCGGTCCAGTGGCTGACCATCTCTGTCAGGTTCATGAGATCTGTACCACCAAGATTCAGTTGCCAGCAAACTGTTCCAGGCTAAGGACTCAAGTACACATACCCCACGGCATCCCTAATGGCCATGACCATCTCAGTCATCCTCATGAAGCGAAGAACCACAGCCCTGTTGGACAGTGGCTCACAGGTCACCATAGTGTATGAGCCCTACTATCGGCAGGATATGTCGCACCTACCCTTAGATCCTCTGGAAGGGCAGAATTTGATGGGTCAGAGATGCTGCCTGGCGGTACCTTGGATATGTCCATATGAGAATACATCTAAATCAAGAAGTGGCTGGAGTGAGCACCACCTTGACCACCCTGGCACTGGTGTGCACCACTAAGAACCAGAATCCTGAGGTACCACTGGTCATGGGCACCAAATCTGCACTGTTTAGTACGTTAGTCAGGCTGTATATGGAGATGGCTGGCCCCCAGTTTTCCAGAACCCGGAAGATGCACCCCACCTGCCACCAGGCCTACCTCAAGAAAAGCATGGAGAAGCAAGATCAACCCAAAGGGCCGGTGGGGGACGTGACCACCACCAATCACTGTCGCACTGACATACCACTTGGCAAGATTGTAATGGTGCCTGGCTACATAAGCCTCCAAGAGCATAACAGCTACAGAAGGTTGGTGATGGTGGCTTCCGAGGGTGACGAGATGCCTGGAGGTCTGCTGGTACAACGCACACTAATAAGTGACATTGGCAATGGGCGAAAAGCCACCAGAGCTCCTATCACCAACATTTTTGACAAGATTATACATCTACCTGGAGGCCTGAAGATCGCATAGTTCTACCTCGCTGACTCAGTGGCCCAGACTAACGTGGCACAACACATCTATCCTCCCTTCGACGTCCAGAAGATAAAACTTGGGGACTCGCCTTTGTCAGAGCGTGAAAAAGATCATCTACGAACCCAGTTGTCCATACAGGCAGATGTTTTTTCACCAGCGAATGGGATCTGGGGAAGCTTGGGGCGTCCTGCACCACATCCGGCTAAATGACAACACCCCTTTCTGAGATAGGTCATAGAGAGACTAGCGACAGCCGATGTGGAGGATGTTCAGTGACATCTTAAGGAATTGTTGAGTGCGGGCATTATCCAGGAGTCCAGAAGCCCATACGCCTCGACTATAGTAGTAGCTGTTAGGAAAGATTTCCATTTCTGTGTAATTTTCCCTCCAGTTGTGAACCCCCCAACTTTTTGCTGTTGTCTGACAAGCCTAGCCTGACTTTTGCCAGTGGAGCAAAGCCTTCTGCTGCACTCTGCTGGGTTTTCTCTCACTTTGTTATGGGGAAACTGACATGCCCTTTAAGACATTAAACAACAACAACAATGGACCAATAGGATAGAGGATGACAGGTCATATTCATTTATCTTTTTACATATACCAATAAATGTCTCAATCCAAATTCATCTTTCTTTTTATTATTCCAATCATAAAAAAGATGAATCACATGTTATGTAATACATTTTCAAATAAAATTCAATATATTGAAATTAGGCTCACACACATTCATCCCCACCATTCATTCACTCACATTCTCCACTACATTAGTAGTAATAGGGGAAGTAGGCATCTCCCACCCCTCCTTGACTATAGCCAAGGGTATGAAGGGGCTGAAGTCCGCACCTTTCTGAGGTACCTCTCTGTAGGCAAACAACAAACATGGCAAAAGAAGATCCCATTTTCTTCATGCTTTTGAGAGTTCTATTAAACCTCTCACCCAGACCATTGGTTTTGGGGGTGATACGCTGAGGAAAACTTGTAAGTAACCCTACACTCCTTCCACATGGCCTGCATATACTTTGACATAAGGTTGCTTCCCCTATCAGACACAATTTCTTTAGAGAAGCCAACCATAGTAAATATCCCAAGTAAAGCTTTTGCAGCTGACTTGGCAGTCACAGTCTTCAATGGGATGGCCTCAGGATACCTGGTGGCATGGTCGACCAGCACCAGGATACACCTATTGGCAGAGGATGTTTCGGGGTGAAGGGGACCAACAATGTCAATCCCTACCCTCTCAATTGGTACCCCCACAACTGGGAGTGGTACCAAAGGAGCTTGGATTGTTTTGCCACTCCTCCCAGATAACTGCCATGTGGCACAACTCCTGCAGTGACTTTCTACTTGCACCCCCATCGTGGGCCATGAGAAGTGCATGGATAACCTTTCGTACAGCAAGGGGAACCACTAACCTCCTATGGTCTCCTTCTGTAGGCTCTGTGGGCTCACTGTAGAGGGGCCCACCTTCCCAATAAATCCTGTGCTTCCCAGGAGGTTCCCCCTCAAGCTGGGAGCAGGCCTGTCTCCTTAGGCCTTCCAAAGATGGGTACTCACATTGGCCTTTATTGAACTCAACCCTGTCAGGACCACCTTCCACCAACAATCTCTGGAGTTCAGGATGGTCATGTGGATAGAGAATTTCAGGCAACATCTCTTCCTCGTCATGTTCAGATGTTTGACCACCTACCTCTACCTTAGTGGTAGGTGAGTCACGGGGAATTCTCTCTTTCCCTCTTCTGTCTTTTTTTTACTCCTTTAGCCTTGAGTTTCAGATTTGGCCTGGGTTTGGCTTTGTTCTTGGCCCGTGCAGCCCTTGTTTGTGACCTTGTGCATGGTCTCTCTCGTGTGTCACCCACAAGACCTATGTCTCTGAGATCATCCCCAGCAGGACCTTTCCTGGGACTTGCTCTGAATGCTAACTGGAATCCTGACCATACTACCATTGATACTAAGATTTACAGGCATTACTGGGAACTTGAGAGGGGGACCATCAGCTAACTTGGTGGGCATCAAAAGAGCTCTGGCAAGTTCCTCTCGATCTACAAAGGTAGAATCCATCACTGTTCTGATGGCCCCAATATCCCTAAGGGCAGGAGCATCAACTCCATTGATCAGCACACTAGCCTTAAAGTAGTGCTTGGTGTTATCTGGAATGCTAGCATACACCTATGAGACTGTAGAGTCCCAGAAACCCAGGGAAACTCAGACTACCTCAGATTCTATCCCACTGGGGAAGGAGTCTGAGGAGAAGGATGCCCCTGTGATCTCTTCCTCCTTATAGGAGGGGAAGGCCAGACTCACTGAGTGGATCCTCAAGGTTTTGACCTTACATCTGGGGCCCCCCTTCACATGGTCATTTGCTCCACAAGCCACACAAGATCCACCGGGTCTTGGGAGATAGGGAAGCTTACTATAAACAGAGTTCTGCTTGGAAGGATAACTTCCACTACACTATACATTCTCTTGGGACTTACTCTTGGGTTTCCTTTTGTGGGCTTTTTGGAAGGATGTTTTATCAGATCCTCCACCCTTTTTATCTTTGGACTTTTTCCCCTCCTCCTGCTTGCCAGGAGTAGTCGTGTCCTTATGGGACACTGGGCCTCATTACGACCCAGGCGGTAAGTTACCGCCTGGGTCGTACCTTTACCACCATGGTGTAAACTACGTTTACGCCATGGTGGTTGGCGGACTTACCGCCCCATTCCGAGGTTGGCGGGGCGGTAAGTCCCCAATCCCCATTTACCCTTCCCCATTCCCATTTTTGCCCCATAGGGCATAATGGGAGTGGGGAAGGCGTTAATTACGCCACCGTAAATTACGGTGGCGTAATTAACATCAAGGTCCCTTAGCGCCATGGATTTTAACACCTGCGGTGTTAAAACCTCCATGGCGCTAAGGGACCTCGGAATCAAGCGGTAAGGGTCGGCGCTGTTTACGCCGCCGTAAACCCCTTACCGCCTGAGTCGTAATGAGGCTCACTCTGTGTGACGCCCATCAATCTGCTGCCATGGCCAACGTCTTAGGATCTAACTCTTTTGAATCAGCCAAATGCTGCTTAAGCTCATTGGAACAAGATCCAAAAATATGTTTAAGCATAACTAAGGAAATCATACCCTCAAAGGTGGAGACCTTATAGCCTTCAACCCAGCCAGTCAAGTTCTTCAAGGAATCAGTTACATAGGACACCCAGGTGTTACCTTCTTTCTTCTTGTACTCTCTAAATCTTCAAGTATTGGGCAGGAGTCTTCCCAAACTTCAATATGAGAATCTGCTTCAATATTGCAAAGTGTACTCTTTCAGCCTTAGACATTTCCATAATAGCACTGCAGCCAGAATGGGGTAGTCGACTGAGCAACCATGCAATCTTGTCAGCATCCATAACCTCTTGAAATTCACATCCATGCTCAAATGCAGTCAGCCAGTCCATAATGTCATTCTTCTCATCATATTGTCAAGACGTGAGTTATCGCGTAGACTAGAGTACCTCTGTCCCCAAGTACCAGTCAGGGAGATATAGGATAACTTGCTGATCGATTATTGGGGCCACAGGTGGCTGGAACAACAGCACCAGGTCCCCAGGTAGCTGCAAGGGAAACTGAACAGGTTATAGGAAAGGCAAAGCTTAGTACAGGGCACAAAAACTAGAGTAATCACACCTACAAGAGGGATGGCTGGGAACAGGCACTGAAGTAAGAGAAGGCGTCAGACTCCCCAGACACAAAAAGTAATTCCCCACTAGGTGCGGTGCAATGAGGTTGTTTAGCAGCGGTTCAGCAACCAAGGTGGTACATCCACTGGATACGTAGCCCAGGAGAACTGCAACAGGGAGGCAACGTAGATATCAATTGGTTGCAGCAGTCACCCCTGGCAAAGAGGTTTGCGGTTCAAGAGGAGAATCCAAAACAATCCAGTGAGAGTTCCGAGGTCGAGTTCACAGGAGAAAGTCCAAGGAAAAGGAATCCACGTGGTACAAGAGGCAGTCCAAGAAACAACCTGTTAAAGCGCTGCCGAAGTAAGGAGCCAGGAAGTCAGAAGAGCGTAGAACAAGATGCAAGGAAAGTGCTAAACCCCGGGAACACAGCTGAGAAGCGCTGTGTCCCGCGCTGGGCACTCATTTAAGGCTGTTGCTGTGGGTACCGATCACGTGACTTCTTCCATGCCACGTGAGCAGACGGCAGCGTTACTTGCGTGTCCCCTAGTTTCTATGGTAACCACCAACGGGCCGCGGCCGAAGCCGCCAGCGACGCGTCCTCTGTACAGGGACCAGGTTCCTAGCATGATGACGTGCATGACAGAACATAGAAAGCTTGCTGGGCCCTTGCCTGGCTGGTACCATTGTGTACGGCAGGTAAACCGGCAAGGTTGCTGGATTTGTGCTGGATGCGTGACACATATACACTGAGCAGATCTTTAGGAAACCTTGGATGAGAGGCGGACCCTTATATGAGCCATTTGAAACCTGAAGCTTGGCCAATTCAAACTTATGATCCCTGTACTTCTGTTTTTCTACCTGCTCTACCTTCAGCTTTGCCATGTTGAATTCAACCTCATTCTGATTAAACAGCAGCTCTTGCTTCTTGAATTCTTTTTTAAATTTTCTTTAATTTGTATATGATTACATAGTAATCTTTACAAAAATATTTCCTTAAAACGATACAGATGAAAAAATGACATACTAAAAACAGCTATCTCATACATAGATTTTGTATAAAAGAACAGAGATAACATGCTCTCAGCGATGATGAGATTGACAAAACATATACATATACATATACATCCTAGCTCATGTGCCTTATTTTTCTATTCTACAAAAATTCTTCAGGAATCTTAATACAGCCAGCTGTAATTTCACTCTTTTGCTGTGTAGCATATCCATCCATAAAAGATCTAAATCAACTTGTTCCGTATTTGGTACGTATTGGCTAAAGCTGTCAATTTGTTCCTTTCTTAGCCCATCACACTCTGTCAGGATATGTACTAATGTTTCTCGGATTTCATTTTTTTTTTGCAGAATCTACACAAGGAAGGGTTTTCAGTGTCACCAGTTCTTATATCCATTATTTCCCCTATTTTAAGCACATTAAAACGGAATCTCATATATTCTTGTCTCCACACTCTATCTGGGAATTTGCTCAGATATGGTTCTGGCTTCCCCATCTTTTTACAGTGCGATACTAAATGCATGTACAATCTAGATTTTAAAACCTCACTTACATTAAGGTTCCAATCAGAATACAACAGTAGTTTCTTTACCTTCATCGGATTTGAGATAAGCAGCTCATGAGGAACCCCCAGTTTATCGAGAACTGCATTAGATTCTTCAACCATATCTTTAAGATATTTTGAGACCGGAGATCCACTCCTGATACCTTTACCCATGATTTCATATAGGGTTGTTTCTTTGTAGGTAATCAGTTTCCTGTAAAGTGATAATCTCCGCCATTCTATTACTTCTGATTGAAAACAATCCAAGTTTGTAACGAATGGCTGCTAAGGGAACACATTCAGGTAAACATATAACCATTGATTTTACCAATCTAGATTCATACTTTTCTACCTCGCCCGGCACCATAAAGGTGCTAATTCCATACTGTAACATAGCTGCACAACCATTTTGTTTTTGTATAGGCGTATACTTGGTAGTAATGAGAATTTGCAGAATTTTAGCTCGATTTTATAGAGCTGTGCTATTATAGGATTGATTTTACCATCCATGTATGCCCGATAGTTTCTCTTTTTGCTATTGCCAAATACAGGATATCCCAAATATCTTATTGCAGTGCTCGTGGGTAGTTTCTCATGGTTTAAGAACCATGCATGTTTTTGGGGATTTTTCTTATTTTTTTTCCCTTTGTGTTTTATCAAAAATTATTGATTTTACAAAGACAGATTCTGTTAGTTCTGCTACTTGTTGATCTCAGTGCTGTACATCTGTGGTATTTTCTTTCTTTGTTTCTTTATCTTTTTCTTGGTTTCTGTCTTTCTTTCTTCCATACTTTAGGGTGTTGAATTTGTGGTTTTCAGACACTAACAATGCGGCTTCCAGAATTTTTGTGGCTACTATCGTCCAACGAGTTTTTTTTCCACTTAACAGGCGCCACCACCAGGTGTCCTCTTCCCTCAATACGGAGGATTCGAACAGTGGAGCTAGGTATGCTTTCCTTAGTGGGGCTGTTTCGGGGCATATCATCAGGAGATGTCTCACTGTTTCAATTTCAGTGCTATTTGTACACAGGCGGCACTGATTCGTTGTTGATAGCCCTCTTAGGGCTCTTATTTCATTTGTGTGGAGAAGATTAAGCCTGGCACTTAAGAAGGTATGTCTTCTGCGTTTGTCAGGGAAGCAGGCGAAAACTTGGTCGATTTCGTTCAGTTTTTTGATTTGCGTCAGTAGATGGGCTAGCAGTTTGTTTGCAGCAGCCTTTTCCAGTCTGTCTATCTATTAGACAAGCATAGAATCACTTTATTGCTATAGTTGATTTTTAAAGCATTTATACTAGTATATTCTTTGAAGGCAGTCATAAGGCGCTGCAGTCCTATCACAGTATGATCAGATAATGTTACATCGTCTGCATATGCCGTCCAATGCACCTTGATACCTTCTACTTTCGGTGAACTAATCACCAGATTTTTTAAATAACTGTCAACATCGGAGAAGTATAAGTTGAAGATAGTAGGTGCATATATGCATCCTTGTCTCAAGCCGTTTTTTACCATTATTTCTTGGGATAATATCCCCTCTGAGCTAAGAGGCACTCTTATTCTAGAGTCTTCATGCATATTATAAATGATAGACAATAAAGGTGGAGGAATTCCCAATTTAACCAATTTAGTCCATAGGAGTGTTCTATCTACCAGATCGAACACTGATGTCAAATCAATCGAAGCCACATAGATCGGTGGATACCCAGGGGTCCAAGCATACATTTGCATGATGTTCACCAGCAACCCACCCGCATCTGTCCCCACATTTTTCCTGAATCCAAATTGGAGAAGTGACAAGATATCAGATTTTTCCATCCAGTTCCGAATATGCTCAAGAATTAGGCTAGCAAAAACTTTTGAATCAACATTCAAGAGGGCTATCGGCCTATAGCTAGTTGGTATTGATCTCTTGCCCTTCTTGTAAATTGGCACCACATAGGACCGTCGCCAATTTATCAGGATAGATTTAGTAATCAGAATATCTTTGAAGTAGAAAAACAAGATTTTAGCCCATCAGTTTGAGTTCCCCTTCAAGACCATATTACTGAGCAGGTTTGGACCTGGTGCTCTAAAGGAAGAGCTTCGCATAATAATTCCTTCAATGTCACTTGCACTGATTGGAATATCCCAGGGTGCATCGTTAATTCTTGTTGGCGGAATCCACTTCTCATTTGGAGGACTATATAATTTGCCAAAATGCCCTTCCCATGTCTCTGAACTGATACATACTGTTTGTGTTTTTATTTGAGCCGGCCCATCTTTATTAATCAATGCCCAGAATTTACGTGTGTTAAAATCAAGAAGAGAATTAAGCATATCCTCTGCATCCTGCTGGTAAAGTTTGGCTCGCAGACATCTTGCTTTATATTTCCATTTATTTTTTATTTTGTTGATTTTACCAGTATCTGCCTCTCTGGAATAATGTTTATAGAAAGTTCTAATTTCTCTATTCCTTTCCTTCTTTAGGGTTTGCATTTCTTCACAAAAAGTGTGTATATGCCTTGCTCTCCCTGTGCTGGTTTTCCTTATGCTTGATGGCCCTCTGATTACTGACACTATATAGTTCTCAAAGGCATCTAATGAATAGATCTTTCGTTTATGGTCAAATTCTGTATTTTCATAATCCAACTGAAAAAGAGTATTTATTTTCCCTATATTTGCTGAATGCAAAGAGATTCTGTTTAGGGGTTTGTTGATTGATAACACTTGAGGGTACCGTCCCCCCTCACTCATATTAAAATCTATCTGCAGTGTCATTTCCAATATTTTGTGGTCACTCTCCTGTGTTGATATTAACAGAAATTCTTTTATTGCGTTAAATATTCTTGTACTGACAAAAATATAATCTATAGTGGAATGCCATTTTCCATTTGACCAGGTTGATTTTCCAAGAGTATCTTCCAATAGATATTTTGCACAATAAAGCCCCCACCCCAGCACTAAGTGCGCCCATAGGTCACCTTGATAACTTTTCTGTAGGCTACTCTTTATCTTCAGATAAAAGAAGAACCCTGCTATCATTTTCTAGACAAATATTGAAATTGAAATCACCACAGATCATAACATTCAGCTCTTTACACACTTCCTGACATTCCTGTATGACTAAATCTAACACCTCAATATATTTCTTCAGATCCATGTCCGGACACCAGTATATATTGATAATTAGAAGATGTGTCACGGATTCCAGTTGTTCTAATTTCAGAAAAACAGCCATGCATCCTTTATTTACATCGAAACTTTTTATAGTTTTGAACTGAATATTATTCTTAATTGCAATGAGCAGACCGCCAGACGGCCTCCCTCTGTTTTTTTTATTGCAAGTTGGTGATATACTGTAAACCCATCCAATGATTGCTTTGAAAGGGCCCACGTTTCTTGAATACATAGGAACGAGAACTCAATAAACATTGAGCAGATGGTTGATGACTGGAGTAAGGATCGCGATCCCCTAGAGTTCCATGATAAAAAAAGTGGTATTGTGTGGACTCTAGGGGATATCTTTCAAGCCCTGAATCTTGGAGATAGATTCTCTAAGTGTCAAAGCAAGCCATCTAAGGTCCGACTCATTACTGGATAGCTGTGTATTTGATCTTCCATCCCTACAAGCAGATTTATTCACATTAAATTATCTTGTATTAGATGCCCTTTCATCTTCCTGTATTTTCAGAGAGCCCTGGCTGTAATTTTCTAGGTCGTACCCAAATCTTTGCAATGATGTTACCTCTGAGATGATCAATTCATATATTGATCTGGAGTGGAATACTATTCTTACATAGTCATATCTATGTGGATGTATGTAGTCTACCAGCTTAATGTCGCTAGAAGAGGCCCCCTATTGTCAACAGGAAGTTCAATGTAACACTTGGATCATCCACAAATTTAGGTTGTCTCCAATCAGTTTTTTCCCCCATCCATGTGTTTGTATACAATTTTCCTTGGTCCTCGGCAGTAGAATACCTTCTCATACCTCTCTCGTTATAGCAGCCAACATATGTTCCATCCCCCCCTCAGCATTTTGTATCATTTCCATTCTGTTCCTGCTCCCTTTCTGTATTCCATGGTTCATACTTCTCTCTCATCTCTTCTCCCCTTACCTTAGCCTCATCTCGCGGTAAATTTCTCATAGGCCCTCCTCCATTACATACCTCTTCATTGTTAGAAAAGTGTACCTGTGGTTTAATTATACAGCCACCATGCCTTAAAGTCGTCACCGATGTATTGATTTTTTCTAATGTTTTGTGTTCATTCAGTCCCTGGTCCATATATTTTATGGGTATACTTTCTGTGATGTTCACTATACCTTTCGTTAAATCTCCCACTTGGGTATGGGGATTATGCAAAGTCAGATGAGAACCACATCTTGAAGAGTGTTCCACAAGATTAAGAAGCGCTTGTTCAACCAAGCATTTGATATCCTCACTTGGAACCACAGTTGGAATTATCCACCAATTTATTGGTATCCTCACATGGAATCACAGTTTGATGCTTCAGTTCACTAGCATTCACACATTTTCCGTCCACCCCTTCCTTTTCCCCCCTTTGGGTAACTCTAGAAAGTTGATACCATTATACAAGCTGGGATTAGATTTCATCCGATCTCCCACTTGCATTTTGGGATAGGACAGAGACAAATGAGGGCCATAACTTGAAGAGTTTTCCACAAGATTAAGAAGCGCTTGCTCGACCAATTTTTTGATATCCTCGCTTGGGATCACAGTTTGATTGGTCACCAGTTTTTTAATATCCTCACTTAGGATCACAGATGGATTTGTCAGTTCAATAACATTCACACCTTTTCCGTCCGCCCCTGTATTTCCCCTTCCAGATGCTTCTAGTGTCAAGCTCACTCCTTGGTTCAGTCGACTTCACACCACTCCCCCAAGTGCCCCTTATGCCCTCCTGCTCACCTGTGGTCTCCTCGTCTGATTGGAGTCCAAATCTCCTTATCCTCAATGCCTCTTCCATGGAGTGCAGATGAGGTCTGCCTCGAGAGGAAGCCACCCTGCCCCTCTAATCCGGGCCAAGGGGGCCCCCGTACCGGGGCAGACCGGTGAAGGGGAAAAAGCCGAAAGGCACAAAAAATCCCTTCCTTGTTGGATATGGCGACAGGATACCAGGCAGGACTACGCGAAAAGAAGAATCCAGCAGATACAGCTGCCAGCGACCGCCGTGCGTGACAGTATGCCCCCCTCCAGATCGGAACCCTCTGGGTTTTCCCGGATGTGTCAGGTGAAAACGCTTGACAAGCTTAGGTGCATGTACAGAAGACCTGGGCTCCCAGGAATCCTCTGAACTGGGATAGTTCTTCCAAGACCCTGCGATATCTGGAATCTAAAATGGCAGATACCTCATATTCTTCAGACATAGACTTGGGATTGCTCAATAACCCTGTAGTCTTCCTAACTGGAGTGCCTGGATCAACTGGGCAGAGAAGGGAGGAGTGAAAGACCGGGTGTACCAGAGACATGGACTTGGGGAGTTGTAATTTGTAAGCCACTGCTTTAATCCTCTTGATTATCTTGAAGGGTCCTATAAACCGGGGGGTTAGTTTGGTCGAGTGCACCCATCTAGGCAAGAATCTAGTAGATAACCAGACCCGATCACCCTCCTTCCAATCGGGACAGGGTAAACGAGCTCGATCAGACAGATCCTTATACCTGCGTCTGGCAGAAACTAAACTTCGTTGAGCTGTAGTGTGGGCTGTGGTTATTTGATCCAGGGTGGATTCAATGGTGGGTATATTAGTGGGTGAGGAAAAAACCGGGAGAATACTGCGAGGGTGGAAACCGTAAGAACAAAAAAAAGAGCTGAGTCCTGTTGCCGAGTGCACAGCGTTGTTATACGCAAATTCGGCGGTGGGCAGAAGGCTCACCCAATTGTCCTGGTTCTTATTGACATAGCACCGGAGGTATTGCTCAAGAGAGGCATTGAGGCACTCTGTCTGACCATTGGTCTGAGGATGGAAGCCTGATGACAAAGCACTCTCTATACCTAACCGCTGACATAGGGCGCCCCAAAATCGAGATGTATACTGACTACCCCGGTCAGAAATGATCTTATCAGGCAGACCGTGGAGCCTAAAAATGTCCCTAAGGAAAACTTCGGCCATCTCGGTGGCGGACGGCACTCCCCGCAGCGTGGAGAAATGGGCCATCTTGGTGAATGTATCAATCGTAACCATGAGACAGGTGGACCCCTGGGATCGGGGCAGGTCTACTATAAAGTCAGTGGAAATTTGGGACCATGGCCAGCTTGGCAAGTCCGGTTGCATCAGCAACCCGTAGGGTTTGTGGGTGGAGTTCTTATTGTGGGCGCAAACCACGCACGTCTTACAGTGTTGCTTTACGTCGTGAGAGAGTGAAGGCCAAAAAAAAGAACGAGAGATTAACTCTAATGTACCTCGGACTCCTCTATGTCCGGCGGTTACATGGTTGTGACCCCATTCCAGAACCTTCAGTTGTAAGGATTTAGAGGGGATGTACAATCGCTGCCCCACCAGTAAAAGACCTTCAGACCAACGGAGTTGAGGACGTAAGTCACCAGGTACGGTGGTTGCCAAATTGGGTTGGGTTGCTGTCTTAACCTCTTGAAGAAACGAAGAGACTATCCCCACGATTCTGTTTCGGAGAAACATAGGGTGGCTAAAGGAAGGAGAGTGGTACTCTGAAGACTGACACCTAGATAGGGCGTCCGCCAAGCTGTTTTGGGTGCCTGGAATGTAGGTTATGGTAAAGTCATAACGGCTGAAGAAATGCGCCCAGCGAGCCTGTCTTGAGTTGACACATTCCATATTTCTGAGAATCTTCAAATTTTTATGGTCAGTACGTAAAGTAAATGGATGCGCTCCCTTGTAGCAGGTGTCTCCACTCTTCACAAGCCACCTTGAGAGCCAAAAGTTCCTTTTCGATAACAAAGTAGTTCTGTTGACTTGTGGAAAGAGTCTTGGAAAGATATGCTAAGTACTGCACCTAAGGCGCTAGCGGAGGCATCGGCCTCAACTATAAAGGGCTGGTCCTGATCTGGTTGAGATAGAATAGGAGCGGAACAGAATCCCCTTTTTAAATCAATAAAGGCTTGACTGGCTGGTTCCGACCAGTGAAATGGTTTGGCATCTTTCTTAAGTAGTGAGGTAATGGGTAGTACTATCTGCGAAAAATGTCCGATGAGCTTCCTGTAGAAGATGGCTAGACCCAGGAACCGTTGAACGTCTTTCAAAGAGGCAGGTGTGGGCCAGTCCAGGATGGCAGATACTTTCCTCGGGTCCATGGTGATGCCTTCCTGGGATAGGATGTAACCCAAATATGGAACGGAAGACATATTGAAAAGGCACTTTTCAGGTTTAACTAATAGATGTTGTGGCTGTAGACGATGTAGAACTGTCTGAATATGCAATGTATGTTCGGAGGAGGACTTCGAAAAAACCAAGATGTCATCTAGGTAAACTATGACACTGAGGTATAATAGGTCAGAAAACAGACGATCCATAAAACGCTGGAATATGGCAGGAGCGTTAACCAAGCCAAATGGCATCACTCGATACTCGAAAAGGCCAAACGGTGTCCGAAAGGCAGTCTTCCATTCGTCCCCATCTCTTATACGGAGAAGGTGGTAGGCACTCCGGAGGTCTAATTTAGAGAAGATGGTTGAACCCTGGACTGCTTCCAGTATGTCTGCTATCAAAGGCATTGGATAGCGGTCACGAACCGTGACCTTGTTTAGACCCCGATAGTCAATGCATGGCCTTAACTCAGATGAATCCCTCTTAGGTATGAAGAAAAGAGAGGCTCCAGCCGGTGATTTGGAGGGACGAATAAGGCCATTGGTCAGATGGGAGTCCAAATAATTGCGAAGCGCCCTCTTCTCCAGTAGAGACAAGGAAAACATGCGACTAAACGGAACCAGGGCATCTGGCACCAGCTCGATGGCACAGTATTCCGGCCTATGTGGAGGGAGATCCAAGACACGATGGTCTTTAAAAACTTCCTTGAACTTGGCCAATTCCGGGGGAACCTTACAAATTTCGTTTACTCCTTCTTGTTGGGGAGTAAGGACTTGTACCAAATCTTCTGAAGCATGAAGTAAACAATTTTGTTTACAGTATGAGGAGGTAAAGGCCATGGTGTTCTGTGACCAATCGATGAGCGGATTATGCCTCCTCAGCCAGGGAACACCGAGGATTACAGGGAAATGGGCTGCTCGAATTAAGTCAAATTGTATCTGTTCCGAATGCTGGAAAATGCGGACCTTCAAGGATACGGTGGAATGGGTGATAGGCCCCGATGAAAGTGGAGAACCATCTACTCCTTCCACCTTCTGGACTTCTTCCCGTTTCAGCAGAGGGAGATCTTGTTTGTGCGCCCACATGTTATCCATAAATACCCCTGCGGCGCCACAATCCAGCAGAGCCATGGTGGTAAGGACTTCTGTCGGGGTTTCCAAATGGATGGGAACAGCCATAAGGCGGGAGTCCAAGGTGGTTTGGTGAGAAGCTACCATCACCGTGACATAGGGACTTGCGTTCTGACCTCGGTTACTCGTCCCCTTTAGTTCCGAGGTCGTTCGTTTCCCGAGCGTCTAGGCGGGACTTCTGGACAGTTCCGAAGTAAGTGGGTGCCTGATCCACAATACATGCAGAGGCCAGCATCCCTCCGACGTCTTCTCTCTTCGGGTGTCAAGGGGGATCTAGCGGACCCAACTTGCATCGGTTCCTCCTTGTTACTGGAGTGAGACAGGGAGGGCATTGAGTAGGCACTTGGTAGAAGGGAGCCAGGGGCTTTCTGCTTCTTCCTTTCCGCCTTGCGTTCACTGACGCGATAGTCAATCTGAGTAACAATGGAGAATAAGTCAGACAGGGTAGTAGGACGGGCTATCCTTGCCAGCTCTTCCTTTATCTCCTCTTTCAAACCTCGACGGAAAATTGTATACTGGGCCCGTTCTGGCCAACCTGCCTCTGAGGCCAAACGTTTAAAGGTGGAGATATATGTCAGCAGGTCACTGGAACCCTGTTGCACATCCAAAAGTTCTTCTGCAGCCACATGTGTTATCTCGGGTTGTTCAAAAGTCTGGCGCAGGAAGGTCAAAAAGCCCTCATAATCTCCGATGATAGGATTATTGTTGGTTACTAGAGGGGTGGCCCAAGCTAAGGCATTCCCGATCATGTTGGATATCATATACCCCACCTTGGCGTGGTCATTAGAGAACAACTGAGGTCTAAAGGCGAAATAAATGGAGCAGCTTCCAAGAATTCTTTAAGGCGCTTCGGGGTGCCATCAAATTTGCCTGAGGATAAGGCCATGGGAGGTAAGTCGGAATCCCTAGCTTCCCGAGAAGAGACCATCTGCCTCAAGACTGCGTTATCTGCCTTCACGTTCTGCAATTCTACGTTCATGGCCTGGACTGTGGCCACTAGTTCTTGTATTTGTCCGGGGGGTGGCCATATTTCCTTTTTGGCGTTGCAAACTGTCAAGCTCACTCCTTGGTTCAGTTGATTTCACACCACTCCCCCAAGTGCCCCTTATGCCCTCCTGGTCACCTGTGGTCTCCTCGTCTTATTGGAGTCCAAATCTCCTTATCCTCAATGCCTCTTCTCTGGAGTGCAGATGAGGTCTGCCTTGAGAGGAAGCCACCCTGCCCCTCTAACCCGAGGCCAAGGGTGCCCCCGTACTGGGGCAGACCGGTGAAGGGGAAAAAGCCGAAAAGGCACAAAAAACCCCTTCCTTGTTGGATATGGCGACAGGATACCAGGCAGGACTACGCGAAAAGAAGAATCCAGCAGATACGGGGACTCCTCAGAAAGAGCTGGGTGAGCGCTCAAGGGAACACAACGGTGCAGAGAAGGGAAGGTAAATGTACGAGCAGAGAGGTAGCGAAAACAGGAGAACTGGGAAGAGAGAGGGTTAGCCAGAGAGGAACGGGAGATTCCGAAGAGCGAGGCGAGACGAAACAACAGGAGGAAGAGGAAGAAGAGGGAAGAGAGCGGCGGCGGCCGCGGAAGAAAGAACTGAAGCGTACCAACCCGGAAGCCTAACGCGAATAGGTTGCAACGCGCTGGCTTCCGGGTTGGCACTCGTAAAAAAAGGACACCTCTGGTCAGAAGGCGGAGAGCTGGACCGCTGCTGAGGAACGCGCGGCGGCGTGACGGCTACAGTCAATGGCCGCTCCAATGCCAGCGTCTCCACAGCTGCCAGCGACCGCCGTGCATGACATCTAGGGAGTTAGTGCTTACAGACAGATTAGTAAGAGGTTGGGACTACATGTTATTACTTATCTCAACAGCTTCAATTTCTCCAGATGTACTGTTTTTCTTTTCTTTATTTTTACGACTAAAAAACTGTTCAATACCCAAAACCTCATTTGATCCTTCTGATTTCATAGGATTCTGTATAATTCCTTCCTTTTTTTGTCTTTTTATCATTTTTATTAATGTTTTGTACTTTAGGTGTTTTAGCTTTCCTTCCCTTATGTTTCATTGCTTCTGTCAGTGAGCTAGATGCTTCTCTGTATTCCTTAGAATTGACAATGTTTATTTTCTCTATGTGTGGATCTATGGTGCCCCTCGCCTGATGTACACATGCACTCAATACATCTCTCAACTCTAGCGCCTTTTTAATTTCCTCGTTTAGTTGTGCGAAGTCCAAAATCCTTTCTTCATCTGACAAGCTACATATATCTTTGATGTTTCTGTTACTGTTCTTTATTTTTAAAGCGGGTACATTTTTGGATTTCTTATTATTGACTATATTGATATTCTTTCCAGACTTAGCTTTTCTTTTGAGTGCTCTGGCTCGCATTTTCTTTTCTTTGCGTGATATATAATACTCAAATGGGGCCTCTTGATCGAGATTGGGATCCCCACCCTGCTCATCCCTCAATACCTGATTAGATGTCGCCTCTCCCTCCATCACATCCAATGACAAAGAACATCACATCCAATGACAAAGAAGGGCTATCCAAGTTAATTGTTGACCTTTTTTTGGAGTTTTTTCAAAACCAGTGTCCATTTTAACTTAGACAATTGCCATTAATTTCTCCACACTTTGGATTTTCTATAAGTTAGTCAACACCAATATCTTTAGTTCCTTCATATCGTCCCCTTCTGTTTTAGCTTCCAATCCTTTACCACAGGAGATAGTATCCTCATAAGCATGACATTTTGACAAATTAACATCTAAATGTCTATGTTTGGCAACACCCTTTCCACCTATGCATTCATTTAATGTTTGCGTACCCTTAGCATGTAGCATTTTTGCTTCATCATTACCTCTGGTCATATAAGCGTTTTTACGCATTTCTCTACTGCATGAACAAAACCCTCTTATCTGCTCAGTTTTTCAGTACTTTCAAGTATCATAAACCTTAGTTCTTGTATTTCTACATGAGTCCTTTCGTGGCCCCTATCCAGGAGATTTGATATGCTGGTAAGGACCGGGAAGGATTCAAAAGATGCCATAATGTCTTCTTCATTAGATCCCTCTTTCGGGTGATTAATCTTGGATGCTTCATGTTCCTGACCCGGGAGTGTGTCTGGTGTGGATGGGCTTGAGCACTTCTGTTGATCAAGATGAGTGACTCCCCCAGCCTCCACCCCACATATCTCTTTCAGTTTCCCCCCCCCCATGTTCTCTGCAGCAAATAGTTCCATAGGGACGCAACAGATATTTTTACGTCCCAATATCATCTCAGGGTTTTTAGGTTTATATAGATGTACATTTTCCAGTCCCCCTCCTCTGGTGCTTACAGGAGTTGATGGGCCTCTGGACAGCCTAACCCTTTTATCCAATTCAGCTGACACCACCGGGGCCAGCAGGGAAGTATCAAGCTGTGGTGTGAGTGGTATATTGTCTTCCATATTGAGATCCGACGGGCGCATTGGTATTTCATGTATGCTAAGGAAGCTTTTCTGTAAGTTCTCATTAGAAGAATCTGTATTATCCAAGCAATCTGATGTATTTTTCATCACATTCCCTTTGATTGTTGGGAGAGGAGGGAAATCTGTTCCACTCAAGTCCCATTTAGCTTGGTCAGCAGACATTGATTTGTCATTTTCTTCCTCTACATTCATTTTAGATATTTGAATTAAGACCGTTGATGTATTTCTTTTAGGGAATACAAAACTACCGCTTGCTATTAAAGCAGGCTTTTTCTGTGGAGCACAAGGGGTAGGTAGTTTACCACTCTGTAGGGTTCCGACCATACTCTGGGTACCCAAGTCCCCCGCTTGGTTAATATCTTAACCCCCAAAGTAGACTTATATCACATTCAAAATAAGGTCACATCAGAGAATAATACACATAAATAATACTCCACACTAAGCATGTGCAGCCTAGTTTGATCAAGATAGACCGCAAACCAAGGCCCAGTTGCCGTGATCACAAGGGGTTCAAGGCTCCAAGGCCCACAATCACCCCCTGACACAAAAACAAAAAAGTGTAGTAGGATCACAAGCCACAACGCTAAGCGTTGTTTACACAGGGGATTCAAAGGCACCTAGGCCCGCAGTCGCCCCCTGACTCACAACAGGTTAAAGTACTGATGGCACGAGCCACCACGCTATGTTAAGCTATCACAAGGGGTTCAAAGGCACCTAGGCCCGCAGTCACCCCCTTCTTCAACACAAAAAAAAGTGTACTAGCTGCATGAGCCACCATACTAAATGATGTTATCACAAGGGTTTCCAATGAACCTAGGCCCGCAGTCACCCCGGGCTCTCAACAAAAATATAGCACTGAGGGACTGGCCACAGCACTGTGTGATGTTACCACCAGGGGTTCAAAGGCAACTGGGCCCACAGTTACCCCAGACTCCAAGTAAAAATAGAACACTGAAGGACTGGCCACAGCACTATATGATGTTACCACCAGGGGTTCAAAGGCACCAGGGCCCACAGTCACCCCGGGCTCTCAGCAAAAATAGAACACTGAAAGACTGGCCAAAGCACTGTATGATGTTACCACCAGGGCTTCAGAGGCACCTGGGCCCACAGTTACTCCAGACTCTCAGCAAAAATAAGACACTGAAGGGCTAACCACAGTCTGTGAGGTATTGCCAACCGGGGTTCAAAGGCACCTGGGCCCGCAGTTACCCCAGACTCTCATCAAACATAGAACACTGAAGGGCTAACCACAGCACTGTATGATGTTACCACCAGGGGTTCAAAGGCACCTAGGCCTGCAGTCACTCCTCAGCATGCGGCAGCTGGCATTTACATACAAGCTGCCCTATACCAGGACAAGATAGGTCTTTCCACTTTCCGCTATGTAACACTTTAAATTGCATCAGAGCTACTTTAGGCTTTAGAAGGATCACCACACCGTGATGTTCCGGTTCATTCAGTTCCAGAAATCAAAAACATAAGCTGCCGAAAGTTTCCCGTCTGCTACACAAGCGGGAACCCAAATAAACACTTAGTAATATAGAATATCGGTGAGGTCAAAGCTCAGATGTAGAAATGTTATACTGTTCGCCCAATCTAGATGAATGAATACAGGCGTTGACAATAGTCACCGATTGAGTATAAACACTTGGCTGTGCGATGCAATTTCAAACTTCAAGAATCAGCCAGTTTCACAAGGAGCAACAAAGCTGCCGAGAGCATAAGCTGCCAAAAGTTTCCCATCTGCTGCACATGCGGGAACCTTATAAACACTCGGCAGCATAGAATGTCGGTAAAGTCAAAAATTAGATGTACAAATATTCCAATATTCACCCAATCTAGATGGATGAACACAGGCATTGACAAAGTCACCGATTGAATGTAAACACTTGGCTGTAAAATACAGTTTCAGGCTTGAAGAGTCAGCCAATATCACAAGAACCAGCAACGCTGCCGAGTGCATAAGCTGCCGAAAGTTTCCCGTCTGCTACACAAGCGGGAACCCCAATAAACACTCGGTAGCATAGAATATCGGTAAAGTCAAAGCTGTAGAAATGTTACACTGTTTACCCAGTCTAGATAGATGAGTACAGGCGTTGAAAAAGTCAACGATTAAATGTTAAGACTTGGCTGTGAAATACAGTTTCAAACTTCAAGAGTCAGCCGATATCACAAGGAGCAACAGTGACAGTCACTCGAGAATCACCAATAGTAGAGGTGCAATTCCGTCAGTACGGCACCCTCACCCCACCAGCTCCACCACCCACCGAACACCAATCACACTACTGGCACACCGCGCAGCGCTCCTTGCATGAGAGGTGTGTATAAAGGGTGAGGCGAGGATTCATGGAGATAGAAATAGGACTTGTAGATATATCCAATGGCAACAATATCAGCTCCAGTTGCAGGACAGCGGAGCACAGGAACCAGCCTCCAATGCCAGTAACACCAAACACACTACTGGCACACTGCCAGTATTCTAACATGGCCTCAGCCTCAGAGCTGGCAGAGGAAACTTGGGACATTACACTGTTTGTTCTGTCAGTGAGAGCAGCCCCACCACATTCTGCACTGTCCTCTGAGGTAATGGCATTGAGTTGTGACTCTTGCCAATCCATGATCCTTTGGCTCATTTCACTTTTTGTACCTTGAGCAGGCATGCCTCGCTTGATACACAGCATTCTCAATGTTTCTGACCTACAAGCATTTAAGGTTATGTTTGTAACTTTTTCCATATTATAAGATAGGTTGTTTGGCCTTTACAATACTTTACTACTAAGGTCACTATGTGTCCTGGGTAAGTGTGATCTGAGTACCTTCATCAGTGTGCAACACTTGGTCTTCGATACCATCCCACCACTGGACACCAATTTGTTAAGATGGATTTGTGAACTCTGGCCTGGTGGGAAGAGGTTCAGAAGGCCAGCCTAGTTTCTTGGAACAGGGTAAACCTCTGGAGAAGCCAGACCAATCAAGGTAGCATTGGCGGCGGTCAAGACTAGGTCTCAGGAGGGGTGAGGGTGATCAAAAGCCCACAATGAGCCCACACATCGAGGACACTACAAATAATCTCAGTCAGGTGTATACCAAAAATACATATACATTTATTAAAGGCCTTTAAATCAAACAGAAGCAAAGATCAGCAGTAATACTTAAACCAAAAACACATTACTATAAAACATATGTACAGTTACAATTGGTCTAAAGGAATGGCACAAAGTAAGGGTCCACAACCTACAAAGGAAAGGGGTTTACAGTGCGAATATGCTTTTAGGCAGTCCTTCATTTATCAAGTCCTAACTAAGAGGCAGTCCAATCCCTAAGAAGAGTGGAGCCTAACGCTCAAAAGTACTTTCAGTGTAGACCCATGCGATCGTGCGATAGAGCGAAACACGGGGTCTCTTGCACGGGCTGTGGCGACTCAGGAAGGTGGGCGAGGCAGTGAAGAATAAGTTACCACTATTCGAGGAGGGTCTCCCAAGAGGGCAGAACAGGTTCCAGGAGTTGGGAATGGGACGGTAGTACAGGCTACCTCGAGAAAGGTGAGTGGCCCTTAGGGGACACTCGAGCGTAAAATTGATGGATGCACCAGGGGCCACCGGTAAGAGTTGCAAGTACTCACCGACCCAAGGCGCACCTTGCGGACCAAACTTCGGCAGTCGAGTCCACTTCGGTTGCGGGTTCAAATACTGCAATTGTGCAGCTGTGCGGCTTTCGGCAGCTGAGTTCCAGGGATGATTCTGTGGTGGGACAGTGATGATTTCTCCTGTCCTGGTGAAGTGATTGACTCGATTTCACTGCAGCATATCTCAGGGCCAAAGGGGGTATAGCAGCGGCACATCTTCATAGTTAGTCACTACGGGCCGGCGACACAGTGACCATGTGCACTCGGGTTCAGGTAGTACTCTCCTAATTCCAGACCTAGGGCACCTAGGTGTATGAAAATCGTCAGGAGAGTGCCTTATACCCTTTGCTTACAATCTCCAAAGTCTCAAGTGTCAACTTGAGATGGCAGCGGTCCCAGAGAAAAAGTCCCATCCAAGCTGGTCAGTTCACTCTTTGGCAGAGGAACACTCCCAAGGAGGTGGAGGTGCCGTGAATTGTTGTTTCCACCATTCAAATGGGTCGAAGCACCTTTGCAGACCTTCTAAGTTCGATCACAGGCAGATGGGTCCTACGGGACAACAGCGGGCTAAGGGTGCCAAACCTTCCAGCGGGTCACCAGCAGTTCCTCGACTCGGCTTCTTGGTTTCAGGATGCTTGGATCCTTTCCTAGGTTCAGTGAGAACTCAAGAGATCAACCTGGTATGGGTGCTTGGGCTCTTCTCTTATCCGGAATCTCCTTTGCAGCAAAACGAAGAGGACTCAATGAGAGACCTGCTCACATACAGCCATGCTAGACGTGGACCAATCACAGATCACGGTGGTACCAGTCATTCCTGTTAGGCAGAAACCTGTGCAGTTCCCTTAGGGACCACTGCAAAAGATTTAAGACTACAGGTGTTAGCAGTAAACCCACTTGGTAGCAGTCTGTACCACCCAGATTTAGCTGTGGCTGAGCAGTCAGACTTCCCTCAAGAAGAGTTAGGCAGTATGCAAAGTATACTCAATAGGCACTCAGATACAATAATACAAGCAAACACTGACCAGAGCTTTGGTATCAAAGTATATAATTATTTATTTATAAACACACAGTGAAACACTCCAGCACTCTTATTGTAAAATATTCTAAACACAGTTACTATTATGATATATACACCCCTTTTTCCCTTATTAGTAAATCACAGTAAGATACCACTTATTTTCATACAGAGGTGAGCGCTTAACTAGATTGCACTCTACTAAGGTTGTGAAAAAGGGAGGGAAAAAGACAGAATAAGCAGGATTTCACCACTCTACGATTCAGGAACACTATTAGCAAGGCAGAGATCAAAAAGTCACTGGTGAGCCAAAGTCCAAAGGCTAGGCCCACTCTTAGAGAGAGCAGAGCACAAATGCGTCCAAGATCACACAGTTACACTAGGCTTAGAAAGTCTTGCAGAGGGTTCAGAAAAGAGTTTAGAGAGGCTTAGAAAAGTTTAGCCAGGGTGTCCCAGGCTAACCCAGGTTCGAAAGCCGGGGGCTAAATCTACCCCGTACAGTCGGTTGCAAGGGAAGCCAGGTGGGACACAGTACCTTAAGTGGGAAGGATCCTCCAGCGGTGGCAGTTGTTCCTGGTAGTGGTTGCAAGTTGCGGCGTCGTCCAGGGGAAGAGAAGATCTCGACGTGGAGGAAAGATGCAGGTCGTTGCACTACCAGGGCAGAAACCAGCCGCAGAGTTTTCCGGTAAAAGGTGGTACCTTTATCTCGCGGTCGTGGTAAAACGTGGTATCCCGGTTGCCGGGGTGCTTAGCACGGGCAAGGCGGCCACCAGATACATTGGGAAAGTGAGAAGACGGTGAAACTGGTTATCCCCACCAGTCAAAGGAAGAAGACTCTCCGGCGGGAGATCTCCTCTTTCATTGGGAAAAGTGGTGAGATGGTCCAGCAGGGCTCCACCGGTCGTGGTGTCGTGGCAGGTTGGCTCAGCTTCTCCCTCGTCGGATTCTTAGGTCCTGTGGCGACTTCTGAAGTTCCAGTCCCCAAAGCCCTGCTTTTATGCAGCAAACCCCCATTCACTCAGCCTAGCTGTCACTCAAACATGCTAAGTGGTGAGCCGGCCGGCTCACCACTTGGGCCAATCAGGACGCAGTGCGACTTGAGTTGCCTAGGCAACTCAGTCCAGGGTGCCTAAATTCCCCTCCACCCCGCCTAAGTACCCCAGACATAGTGGCACCACTTTGGAGGGCTTCTGTGGAGAAGCCCGCCAAAAAGTGGAACAAAGGGCTCAACTTGGGTTGGAGTCACAGAAGAGAACACAAACGCCCTTTTAGAATCAAGTTTTGGCAAAAAATACCAACCGGAGAATTAATATTAATTAAATAAACCGGCGGTATGTTCGAGGCTACCTTAAATAATTAAATAAAGATAGTAGCCTAAAACAATGGGAAATCCCATAGGAAAATATTCGCGGTTGAATATAAAAAGTAGTATCCACTGCCACCAGCCAAAACTCGATCAGGGGGGACGGAGACGTGCCCCCTCGACTAACAGACCCTAGGGCAATCGAATTGCCCCAGCCAGTACGTCCACAATATGATGGTTTGTACTGGTTCTGTTCAGAATGTAAGACTAGTAAAGTCAATGGTGACTTTACATGCCCTGGGAGACAGTAGTCAGTCCCAGGGTATGGAGTCTATACTGGGGGGTCACTAGGACACCCCTGTGTTACTGCACGGAGGGTGCTGTGTAACACACATCACAAAAACACATGAAACCCTATGGAGTAAAAGACCCCATAGCCCATTAAACACATCTAGATTCAAAGAAACACACTCAAATCATGTCCAAGAGTGAGGGTAAAAGAGTCTCACTCTTGGCAGGAGAAAAAAAATAAACCCCAAAAATCCAGCAAAGCTGCTGGGGGACTCACTAGGTTAGGAAATTCAGCCTAAACAGAGAATTCTCCCTAACAATTCCCAGTACACCAGACTCTCTGGCACCCAGGATGTGTATTGGAACTAGACAGATGCCAAACCGAATTTAAAGGAAGAAATGCTAGCTCTTCTCGTTATTTCCTTCCTGCACTGTCAGAGTTCAAGCCTTCACATTTCCTTACTTCTTGTGGATTGCAGGTCTCTGGAGATGCTGAGTTTCTCAGTGAGGTAGCTTGTGGGCATCAGGGTGACAGTCTTGTAAATGATGCAACAGGATTTGAAAATGATTCAGGCTTCAAGCGGGAGCCAATGCAGTTAGAGGAGGGTCAGGGTTGAATTTCCAGAGTCCTTTCATGAGCCGTGTTGCAGCATGCAGGACACATCTCAGGGATGCCAGGGTAGTCTCTGGAAGGCCTTCCAAAAAGGTCCCTTTTATAAGGCACCATAAATAACAGAAGTTCTTATGCTTGAACGTTATTCATATTACAAACAACATAAAGTAAGTGGATGTAGGTGCATGTATGGTAACCTTTCACAGAGCCAAGAGAGGAAGTGTCAGGGTCGTATGGTAATATCTAAATATGTTTTGGTGTAGAGCTTAGAGTAAGCGCATGGTAGAGTAAAAGCATAGGAGTCATGGGTGGGGAGGGAACAGTATTTGGTTAATGTGTGCAAGCATACCTTAGTTAGATTTTTCTGTTCATGGAGCCACTTTATCATATTAGTTTTTACCTCTTGTGGCTATATTTTGTTTTTCGGGTTTTTAGGCTTTCAAGGTCACGCTTGCATAGTAGGATAATGTAAATCAGCTATACCAGAATATCATGACTAGTTCGTTATTTTAAGAGAAAGCAAATGTCAGGTAATTGCTGCGGCTTGTGCTTTATTAAACCTTCTTTCATAGGTGAGAATTGCCTCTGTGCGCTGCTAAAAATCTTCTGAGCGGCACACAGAAGGAAGCTGGGCAAGCGCACATGCGCACAGCTTAGAGGGAACATTGGATGTCACTATGCTCTATATAAAGGGTCTCTGACAGGACTCCACACAGATTCTTCCTGATTTCCTGTGCTGTGTTCCTGTATCCGTCATCTTCCTGATCCAGAATCCAACTACACCGCCAAGCATTGCTGATCCTACTCTAGGGCCCACTGCAAAACCCAAGCATTGCTGATCCTGCTCCACCAAATTTGAAAACCACTAAAATTCCCAAATAACCAAAGGGAAAAGCTGTGGTGTTTTTGAGAAGCATCCTGATCCCACTAACTGCCTGCTTCCTGCAATCCTGCCATCCAGCTAACCTGTAGTATCCAGTGACCAGAATTGCCAGTCCAGAAGTGCTACCCGACGACCAGAACTGCCCAGCTGCTTTGCCAGGTGCCCTGCCGTGTAGTGACCGAACCGTTGACTGTCCAAAATCCAAAAACTAAAAAGTGGACTGTGAGTATCAATTATCACTTCACCTCGACCCATAGCCTATCTTGTCTTTGTTCTCAGTCCACTCTCTAAGTCACCCTATCCTTATCCTGATACCTTGCTCAAACTGTCACAATCATTCTTGCCATCCTGCTATTGATTTCTAGTGCTAGCGCCATCTCTTTAACAATTTTGTCTTGTGAAATCCTAAGCTATTAATCCTATTTCGAGTGATCGAACTGGTTCCGCCAGGGTGGGCGCTGGGGCGAGGGGGTTGAACTTGCGAATCAACCCAGGAGCTTACTGTGTCCCTTCTTGGTGGCCTAGCCTGAATACTCTGGTGTAGAGTAAAACTGTTCTTCTCACAACCTGATTTCCTTTCCTTTTTCGCGCCTTCATTTACTCAAAGTGCACCTTCTTAGATCTTGCAGAACTCATTCAAATTACCAGCTAGAGACTTACTTTCATTTCCATAGTGTACCTGTGATCTATAGCTACACCCCAACACAATTATTAATAAATATTTCACCTGTTTTTCAAATGAACCGTTTTAGTAAATTTACACGAAAAACTGAAATATTTGCAAAGTTTCCAATGTGTCATTTTGATTGTAAACTGTTTTAAATCTTCCATTCATTTTTCGAACTGTATGCTCTTGCTAATTCATTGCTTGTGATTGTTAGTACCTTTAAATTGTCGCTTTAGTGAAGAACTGTATTTGTTTCACGGTTTTTGCACACATTCATTATTTTATTCATCCATGTCCGAGGGTCACTTCATCACATTGCAAGGGGTTTGAAATCTGTTTTTCTCTCTTATTTGGGGAGGGAAGGTCAGATTTAGATTCTGCTTCAGGCCTCTCATTCCTGATTACCTGCTGCTCCTGTTTATCCACTCAGAATTGATTAATTATGGGTTGAGGGAACATTGCAGGGGGATATTCTAACTTGGGTGCTATCTGTCCTAAATCAAAAGTGCTCCTATCCTGTTGTGCTGTGTATGTACTCCACTAAAGTCAAACCCAGGTCATTGCTCACATTCTCATTTGTAACTATCACTCCATTGGTGATTGCCGCCCCATAGTAAAAAGTGTGTGATTTCTTTTGAATTTGAATACATAAATACATATTATATTTTACCAACCAGCCTGGTTCATGATCCATTGCGACCCGGGGTATTTGAAAAAGGTGTGTGATATGAGTGGTGTACCATCTCAATATTGAATCGAATATAAAAAAAATAAGCATTTCAGTTGTGCGCTGCATACTAGGCCAAGACCAAGGTGTGTGTCGCCCGATTGAAATCCTTAACAAATTTGGGGGCTCATGCCAGGTATTGATTTGGTTACCACCCGTGACAGTCTAACACAGCAGACTAACCTGCAAGGTACTGATACATTTTGTGGTGTGAATACTGGGTTACACTGTACAAGCGCCTCTCAAAACAAATGCTCTAAGTACCAGGCCTGTATCTAGAAAACAAAAACTAAAATCAACCCCAAAATAGACAGAAAAGCAACAGAATTTAGGTTACCCTTACATATATAAATAAATTAAGAAAGAAAGAACATGTCCAAAATGACCATAGTATAAATCAATATGGCTAGAGAGCACACCCTGCACAAGCTATTTGTCAGAGGTGAGTGGCCAGAATAGGATAAAAAAGTCTGGCTCCAAGAAATAACACAACAGGTCACTGCCATGAACCTGGACATGTGGCAGGATGGTGTCCTATTACACCAAGCTCTGAGTGAGCTATAGATGACCCCAAAAATTAAAGAGGAGCAAATCAAAATTGCCAGAATCATGGCCTACATGTATCTCCACATGGCAGTGATGCGGGAAAGGCATGAGGAAAACACGACTCTTGCGCAAGTTGAACTGTTAAATAAAATCCAGACCGATTTAGAATTAGCAGAACAAAAATGACAGAAGAGCAAGGAGTTTGTGGTAGAATCTGCAAACTACATCATACAATTAAAAGAAGATTTGGCTCTCCAACAGCAAAATAATGCAGACCAAGAGGTCCAATTAGATGCATTAAGACTAGATTGTCAGGAAAAGGTTGACTCTAGAAGAGAGTCAATAGAAGCTGACTCAACAATTAACCTATAACAGGGTCTGCTCAGGACAAATAACCATGTTGCAAGACCAGGTCAAAAAATTGAAAGAGGAAAATAATGAATTAATTATGAGAGACCTCCACTCTCAAGCAGAATTTGATCAGGAGCGCCAAAAATTAAATATTGCCAAGCAACAAAGGGATGACTTGGCTGAACAGAGATGCACCCTAAATCAGGAGAGAGACGCCCTATGCCAGGAAATCAGCAAATTAAAAATAGAGTTACATGGGAGTGAATTAGCCCTCCAGAACTCAATGAACTGAAAACAGAATATGGGGATCTACTGGAGCACGCAAGACAGGTACAAGGTGCTCTGGAAGAGAACACTCAGACCAAAGATGCTAAAACTCAGGAGGTGAGTCTCCTGCAGCAGAAATTGTCTCAGTATTCCCAGGTCATAGAGGCCAGTAAAGCCTTGATAGTTGAACAAACAGCTCAGATCTTTGCTTCTCATCTAGAAGCAGGGGCTGAAAAGGAGAAACTAGCAAGGTTGGAGAAAGAGGGTGCTAGATTTAATCTTAACTGGAGGGACTCCGAACAGGTAGAGAGGGACAGGGTAACCCCTGATCATAGTATAAGAACCTCTATGCTAAGGGACTCCAACCCATTTAATACTGTGAACACTGCCAGTTTCATGTCTACCGGTGCATATGGGCCAGAAACCATGAGACCGGCAGAATTCAAGAGACCAAGTATGATGGAAATAGCAGATCAGCGCCCCCCAGAAATTGATGGATGGGCGTCCCTGTATAGATACCCAAACATTCAGGCTGATGTCTCTGACAAGGAAGTCTCCTATGAGGGGAGGGTCAGGGACTTAGATCTACTGAAATATTACTTTCCAAGGGACCAGTAGGTCCAATTTAATGAGAAAGCAGGTGAAATGAGGCCCAAAAAGAGCATCCTGAAGACCTCTACCCAACTAGGGCAGTGGAGGGAATACTCTGCCAACCCTGGGAGTAGGGAGGAGTCAGAAGACTACCCTCCTGTGCCCCACAGGAGTGGAGAAACTAGGCCCCACCATTCTTTGAGCTCCTCTCAAGCTCACAGGATCCGGGAGAGCCTAGATGATCATGAGGGGACCTCAGCTCAGCTTGCGCTTCAGAGTCTGAGAGCAAGTGGACTCGGGTGACTAAGCCAAAGAAGGCAAACAAACTCAAGTGAGTTATGACCAAAGACCCATTAGGCAGATAAAGGCCCTTAAGAGTGTCATAACCCCTACCATAGAAATGCAAAATATTCTGTTTGGGAAAACCTGGAGCTCTATGAGCAGATGATGGACACTTTTCATATGAAAGACAACCAAAACTGTATAGAGTATGTAAAATTGACATTCTCCCCTGAATACTCCAGTTTCTTTTCTGGACTGGAGGACCAGAACCATTCAAGATGGTCCACCTACAGAGTGGCCATCTTCAAACACTTTTCTGCCCACAGAAACCCCCAGGAGACTCGCAAAGCGGCCTACAGTCTGCAGTGCAGGGAAGATCAGGACCCACAAGAGTTTGTGCAGGAGCTCAAACGCGCCTTTGCCCAGACAACTAGGGGTGCGCACAGATAGCAGGGAGTTTGTAACCACCTTCTTTCATGCACTTCCTAAGTATATTATGACCCAGCTGGTGAGGGACTTCCACGAGAAAAGAACTATGGACTGGGTCAAAGAGCAGGCGACCCGCATTTATGAGGTCCAAAAACCTCCAGAAAATAAAAATCTGAACAAAAACCCCAAATCAGCCAACACCCCTGCTGCTGCAAGGTGGCGGAGGTGAAGTTTGCCCCCATTTTAGTTCTAGAGATAGGGGAGCCTAAAAATACACCTGCACAAAGTCAGCAGAATCAAAGAACCAGAAGGCCTTCTGGCCAGTCACAAACAGGTGGCAGTCTGGGAGGTAATCCCACTAATGGGACCCCTAACTCCCATGATTATATCAGCCCCTGATACCAGGGCAACAGACCAATCCTGGGGTATGTATGGACTCACCTGGCCCAAGGGGGCGGGGGATCCAACCAGGTAAGTGCTGCCCCGGGAAACTTCCATCCTAACTTCCGTCAGGAGGGCAGGAATTCGCCCCAAATGCTGGGTTAAGCTTCTTCCCCCGATACCCACAAAACCCCCAACCTGCAGGACAACCCTCCTTTCATTCCCCACTTTCAGGAACCCAGACAACCCAATCCGGGAGAGGGGAGGCCAAGGGTGGAGGGTAACCAAAATTCACCATATCCAGGGTACTGTGGGAGAAGGGATAGTTACTTTTCCCGTGATCCACCTAGGGTTGACCAGAGACCCCCATACCAGTTGGAACGGGTATCCCAACTGGAGCACCAGGTCCAGAACCTAACCCAGGATCTGGGTCGCATGTTGAGGGCTCAACAGAACCCTCAGACAAACATGGCGGCTCAGAACCCCACAAACCAAGGATCTGGCACCCTAGAACAATGACAGGGTGAGAATCCTGACAATTCACCGGTTACAGAGGAGGAGGCAAAGGATTAAGGGGGCTGTAAAGCCCTAGAGGAAGCTACCTTCCTCACTCGCAAAAAGCCCCTGGACACCCAGGAACCGGAACCAAAATCTCCTGCCCAAGGAACAGAGGGGGGTAGGAGTAATAAAGAGCTAAAAAAGACCCTGTTTGCGGAGGAGGTTAGTGTCCTCCAATTTGAAGGGGAAGAATCCTTAGGGGATCCTGAGAAAAAGATCTTCTCCTTCAGGGACGGGGGGGGACTCCTCCCAAAGAAAAATGGGTCCCAAGAGATTTAGATAAAGACTGGGTGGGTGCAGGCACTGATTCTGAATCGCCCATCCTAGAACCCCAGATTGAGCATCAAGAAGGCATAATATTAAAAGAGGATTCCCAAACTTCCCAAAGCAATTCTAGTGGCTGTCTCCAAAAAGGGGGAGGGGGGGTAGCCCAGAATTAGAATAGGAGGAGGCCGAAACTCCTTGAATCTCCGAGTGCAAAATCTTTCTTTCAGTTTCCTAAACTCCTACACAGAATTATGCCGAAACTACCCCTGTGACGGAGTCCAAAATAAGAATATTGACCACCCAGCTTGCCCAAAATGCACATTATATTTTCCCCCTGGAGGAGAAGGAGGGTCAATTTGATGCCCCGGTCCAGGTACAGGTGCAATGTACATTTTCGGCACTGGTGGACATTGGATCCCAAGCCACTCTTCTGTCAAAAAGGACCTTTGATCAAATAAATTCAGGAAGGGGGGAGAGATACCAGATCCCTCTCACCCCTCTTCCTAGACAACTTCAGAAATTCGATGGGAATGAAATTCCTGTTAGGGGACTGCGGATTTGGAAATAGAAATTGGGCGACATAAGGTGAAACACCCTGTCATAGTCGTAACTCCAGAGGGCTCACCCTGTCTACTAGGGAATTACATCCTGCGAAGGTTGTCCCCCTTAATAGACTGTGTGAACAAGGTCCTCTGGACTCAGACTAACAGGCCTATAAAACTGAAACAGAGTGCCAACCGTGTTAGTTTAAATGTCACATGCCACAGACTCGTGCTTCCTTGCTCACTTCGTTCAGTTGCACTGCGAGCCCTCCATGATCAACATGGGCATCTGGAAAGCGAAAGCACTCTGGAGCTGACAAGAAGTCGTTTCTACTGGCCAAGATTGGGTCCTGAGGTAGAAGAATACTGTCAAACATGTGCATGGTGCATCACCAGGAAGACACCAATTAGTCTGTCAGCAGCACTTCAAAATCTACAGAGCTCTGGGCCGATGGATTTAGTCTGCGTTGACTTCCTAAGCCTTGAACTAGACAGCAGTGGGATCCAAAACCTCCTTGTAGTGGCCAATTAGTTTACCTGGTATGCTCAAGCATACCCAACAAAAAAACAAAAGGCCACCACAATAGCCAACGTACTGTGGGACAAATTCTTTGTTCATTATGGTTGGCCAGCATGCTTGGATTCAAATCAGTGGGCAGACTTCAAATCCAAGCTGATTAAGGAACCTATGCACTTGATTGGGGTATGTAAAATAAGGACCTCCCCCTGTTACCCCCAGCAGAACGTTTCAATCGCATATTGCTGAGTATGCTGGGGTCTCTGACTGGCCAAGAAAAAATGAAATTGAGTCAACATGTGCCGACCTTGGTACATGCTTACAATTGTACAGAAAATGGCAGCAGTGGATTTACCCCCTACCAACTGATGTTTGGAAGAAATGCAAGGTTGCCCATAGACTTGAGTTTTGGAGTGCCTTCGGATGGTACCGGTGAGGAGAATTACTGCAAGAATTACCTTCAAGATCTGCTGGGCCAGGCTTTTTAACTAGGTCAAGTTGCGGGTGAACACGAGTGCGAGGCGAACAAGAATTGATATGATGTTAAAGTCAGGTTCCGAAATCTGCAACCTGGGGACCAAGTGCTCATTCGAAGTTTGGGAAAACGAGGGCAAAACAAGTTAGAAGATCGATGGGAGTCCCAGCCTTTCATAGTTGAACAACAATTGCCAGGACTACCTGTATTCAAGCTGAGAGAAGAGAGAGATACCTGTTTGTCATAAACAGACTACAATCAGGTATACACCAACCTCAGAATATTCGTAAAGCATACAATGGGTCAATAAGACCTTAGAAAAGGATACGTGATGAATCTGCTGTATCCTGTGTTCCACCATACAAGTATGCCAGAGAGACGGCTAGAAGATCAATAAAAGACCTTCCAATTGATAAAGCAATCTGTCTACTAAATGAACAGACAGAGTGAGTGATCAATGGAAAGGGCCAAATGGGAAGACACACCAACCTGTAAATGAAAGTACTATAAGTATTTTGTCTAAAGTGGGACAATACTATAGGCCAAAAATATACATCCGAAACTAACCTGTGGTGAAGGAACTGTAGGTCTGTAGAACAACATAAACCCAAACCAGAGTCAATGACTAGGAAGAGGGTAAGGTTAGTAGGGAATCTAATCCCGAATGACACGAGGGTCACGCTAGAGCCGGGTTGGTGCACACCAGGATAGCGTCCCAAAGTTCGTGCACATTAAATGTAAACAATGTTCATGCAAAAGTTAAGTTTTCCATTCTCTGGAGGCAGTTCCAAAAAGGCGCTTGAAGTACTGTAATTATAATGTCCAACTGAATGTAAATTAAATACACAAATGATGATAGCTTGACAGTGCTTACTTGAAGTCTTCTGGCGTGTGGATGGAACACTATCACAGAATCCCACCAGCGTGGTTGAACGCTGATAAACACTTTCTTCCTCCCTGTTATAATTGCCGTGGGTGCCCGCATGAAACAAAGGACGGCGGGAAGGAATGCTGGAATTCAGGCGTTCCCGGCTTGGAGAGACTTTGTAGCGGGAGAAGTCCTGCTGGGCTGTAATACAACGGGAACGTTCCGTTTGTAATAATGGAAGCAGGACACTACTCCGCTTGGTGTCCTGGCCGCGGCAGACGTCCTGCTGGACAGAAAAACAGCGGGAGCATTCCGCGTGTGGAATGGAGCGGGATACGCTCCGCTTGGTGTCCTGGCTGCGGGAGACGTCGTGCTGGACAGAAAAAAAACAGCGGGAGCGTGCCACGTGTGGAATGGAGCGGAATGCGCTCTGCTTGGTCCTGGAAATGAGCGCGGCGAGAAAGGTGCCGCTTGAAGGAGTGGAGCGGAATTAATTGAATCCGAGCTTGCTGAAAGGAGTTTAGAGCACCGGAGATTCGGGCAGGAAACACAAACGATCAGAAACGCCGGGTCAGCGTCATTGATTGCATATATGCGTAACACGGCGTCACGTAACAAATCACGTGACTACCGCGGAACACCTCGTCTCTGCTGCCTTGCCCAAAGCGAACGGAACAGCTTCCAATGTGTAAAAAAGGGTCTAGCTGGTCTATGGGCGTAATGCATATACATTTGAACCTGACATCATCTAGGAAGAGGGGGAACAGAGGCAGCAGGCATGACACTGTTATGCCAAAACTCTTCACCGCAATCACCTCCTGCCTATAGGAGATGATGTTGAGCTGGACCCCACTGGAGCCGAAGGGGTTGTTCCCCCTACCAAGATGATCACTAGGAATCAGGCATCGGAGCCTAGCAATAGCGACTACTATGAACATACGAGGCACAGTAATGTACCGTCTGTAGTGGCCAGCCCAAAGGAGGAAGAAAATGATCTGAATGGAGAGCCACGGGATCAAGAAGTGGCTATGAGTCCCCCAGAGACTCAAGTCATGCCAGAAGAGGAAAGAGACGACAGTCAGGATGAATTGGAGAGTTTAAACATAGCCTTCTGGCCTGAAAGTGAAACCACCACAATTCCTGGGACCTCAAGCCCTAAGGTGCCTTTGGAAAGCAGGAGAGAGGAACTTACTACTGTTGAACCAGAGCCTTTTTGTCCACAACCAGAGAACCATAGGCAGAGTGCAGGTTCTGGAACCTTTGACAGATTTCCAACTACAGAGGAAAACACAAAATCAGTGCATGAACCACAAGCAGAGAACAACTGTGAACCCCGGAGATCTCACTGGGAAGTCAAACCTGTCATAATACTGAGCTATGATGTAAATGGGGAACAATATGAAACGATTAGAATTCGTTTAGGGGTCTCTCTCCGTGCAAGTTCAAACTCTAACAGGCACGTACTCACTAGTCAGCACACGCTGGAGACCAAGTAATAATACTGGTCACACAACCGCTCTCATATGGGGCCCAAGATGGGCACGTATTTATATCTGATTCACGACAATATGTTCAAGTATCCATAATATACCATACTTCTTAGAAAAAGGAAGATGAGTCTTTCTGATTCATATCAAAAATGATTTATCCATAGTAGTTCAAACAAAAAGCTATCACTAATAATCCTTAGTGAGGAAGCAGTTGCCACAATCCACATGTATTAGACTAAAAAAGCCAATGCATTTCGAAATTATTTCCTTCATCAGGGCGAGTCTCATTGGTGTGGTCAGTGGTGAAAAACAGAACGTCCTGCGTTCATGCCCACTCAGCAGTGGGTTGTAAATGACATTATGCACAAAGGCATGGAGAAAATCCACTCGTGCTTACAAGGAAACCAATCTTGTAATACACAGAGAGAAACGATCCTCCACTGTGCAGCTGCAGGGCAGTGACTCAGACTGGTCAGCCCTGGTGGAATATTCCTTTAGTATCGGCCACTAATTTATGTTTGTTACCGCGAGGGTAGCATAAACCCTTAGGGACAAGGGTTTTGAATGACCAGTGGGTAAGTGTAACCCTAATTTAATCCGGGAGAAAACAAAAATAAAATGAAAGTTAAAATAAATTCTGCAAAGGCATATATTTTAAATATGCAGTTGATGACAGGTTGAGAAGGTATGCTTTGTCTATTTCCATGATGTCCGCATGTTGTGTCCATTGTCTGTTTGTCAAATAGAGTACCATACTTGCCAACCCTACAGATTTAGGCAGTAGGCTACTGCTTTTTAAGCAGTCCTACCACCTACAGATTTCAGTGACAGATCCTACTGCTTTTTACAGTGGCAAGTAATATATGTGATTCTAAGGCAGGCTCCAGGACAGAGCATGCAACACATTCGTTAGTCTGTCTATACAGTGGACTGACTGGTAGGTGAATACTTTGACTGCGCTCAGACCAATCTACTGACCTGACAACTACTTGACTGAGTCCTGCACTTTTGCCGGTACAACCCTTAGGTGAACCACCAGTGAAGGCAATTGGCAGAGTGTAACACCATCACACAGCATCTGCCTATCAGACTGAGGGGGTTATCAGTCGCCATGTCATTCAGTGTTCAACTTGTCATAACTATGTACTGCTTCACTTTCTAGGCTGAAGATCCGTGCATCTCACCTCCTCCCCACCACACCCCGAGCCTTCCCCTTTCCCATTCCATAACTCTCCCCTTAAGTTCGCCTGTTATATACAGGGCAAAAGTCGAGGGTACACGCGGGTGGACGGAGTCCACCCACTTTTTTCAGAGGGTGGACGCTGTCCCCCCAGCTAAAATGAGAAACATTGAAAGTCTTCCTTGAATTTATGAATTAAAGCCGAGCTTGAATTGCTGTTGTCAGGTTTGCAGGCCGGACACTTCAACACTGCACTATATAACCTGATGAAAGATAACAAACAACTAAAGATGAAATGTCTCATTTCGGTACTGCATGTTCCAGGGAAAACATTTGTATTGGGTCTTGGAGTTTAAAACAGGCACACTGTTTAACGTTTTCAAAAACACTATTAGAAGAAAATATCCTCTCTTGGTTTTGTGTATGTGTTGATTTTATGAAAGGCAAATGCCATTCGTCCTGTGCAATTTGGGTGTTTATGCAAACACAATTTAATGAAATGTGCATATTTCACCTTAATATGCTAATTTCTGCCAACGTCACATCCCATTGCGTTTGTTGATGAGTCCCCCCACTTTTATTTTTAGGACTTGATCCCTGTAAACTGACTTCATTTTGTACCCCCTCATGGGTGTTGAGGGTGACTGGCGCCCCCCGCGCGCCTCGCCATAAGCCCCGGCACCAAGAACTGAGACCCACAAGTCCGTCTTGGTTCGGGCTTCCTGGTCGCTCTAACGCGGCCGGGAAACGCCCCGTTTATATTTGTACTGCACGCGACGGTGTGCAACGTCACGCCGCTGCGTGCGCGCCCGTCATCGGGCGGCGCCACACTCCTCCTTTTTCGGGGAGAACCAACAATTATCATTGAACTATGCACTGCAAACCATACAACACTGCACTTGAAACAAGTATGAAAACAACAGGGCAACCAAAACAAATAACAAGCCCTTGTGCCGTGAACACCCCTTTATTGGCATCCACCCGGGTCCCCTTAGCTAGCCTTTCTCACCCTCCGGATCCTCAACCAATTGTCCCAGCACATAATCGGTGAGGCGAGCTGGTTTCCCTCGCCCAGCCCTCTGGGGGTACCTCCGGCTCGCCTCCGGCACGGGTGATCTGTCCACCGACGGCCCCCAAGCTGGGGACTCCGGCATGCAGGGTGTGTCTCCCTCATTCTCCAGGACTCCTCCCAGGTCTGGATCAGGAGGTGGGTCAGTTCTAGGATCTCTGATCTTTTTGAAGAAGCTCACATTGCGAGTCACGTCCGACCGCCCATCCGACGCAGTCACCATGGAGCCCCGGACTGCCACAATATCCAGTGGCTCAGGCTCATATGGCAAGGAGAGTTTCCCATGCGGGTGTCGATTGCGAATGAGAACCTCATCGCCCGGCTCCAGCTGTTGTGGGCGAAGCCCCCTCCGCACGTTCTCTTGCTCAATTCTCACTTGCCGGTCCATTTCAACTCGTTGGTCGTCAATCACTGCAGGTTCTCGCTCTCCGACCTCTGGCAAAAGTCCTCGCGGACACCTTCTGAACATCGCTTCCGCCGGGGCCACCCCCGTGGACGCATGTGGCATGGTGCGGTATACCCTCAAGAATTGGTACAGGGCTCTCTGTAGGGACTGCCCCTGTCCTTGGGCAATCCTAAATGTCTTATTGAGGGTCCTCCTCAGGCGTTCCGCCTCCCCATTCGCTCGAGGCCACAGAGGCATGATCTTCCGGTGCACCACCCCGCAGCTCACCATCAGTTCAGCAAACCGTTCACCCTGAAATGGCGCACCATTGTCCGAGCACAGCATGTGTGGGAACCCGTGAGCCGCGAACAACTTTTCCACCGCCACTACCACGTGCTCAAACGCCACGGATTCCACGAACACCACCTCGGGGTACCTGGAGTACTCGTCCACCAGGACCAGGAAGTGGGTGCCCATGGTGGTGGACCCAAAATCGGCATGAACTACCTCCCACGGATGGGTCCCCCTTGGCATCGCCTCGATGACCGGCTCCCGCTGTAAGGGCGAAGCTGCCTGGCACCAGACACAAGCCGCCACAAATTCGTCCACCTTGCGTTCCAGCTCGGGGAACCACACCTTCATCCGGAGGCGGGCCTTGGTCTTGGCGGCCCCTTGGTGGCCCCGGTGTGCCAGTGCGATCACCTCACCCACCTTTGACTGGGGGACTACAATCCGGTCACCCCGAAGTAGCAGGCCTGACTCAGAGAAAGACAGCTCCTCACGAACCTTCCATAGTTGTTCTAAACCAGTCCGGGCCTCCTGAGTGCGTCCCGCCAGGGCCTCGAGCGCCGACTTCCAGGAGCCTTGCTGCATGGACTGCCTCAACACTTTGAAGGACTCATCCTGTGCCGCCCCAGCCTCCAGCTCCTGGAGAGGCATGGCATTCGGCATGGCTGCTTCTACCACGATTTGGACATACTCCTCAGCTTCTTGCTCACAGATGTCACGGTCTCCTTCTCCAGGCGCTCCGGGGTGTCTGGATAGGTAGTCAGCTGCGTTGTTTACCCCTGGCCGGTAAACCAGGGTCACCCCATATTCCAAAAGAGCCAGCATCCACCTCTTAATGCGTGCCGGCGGTTTGGATGACGACCCTGCTAGGATGGGCAGCAGTGGTTTGTGGTCAGTAACCACCGTCACCGGGCGTCCGAGTACATAGAGCCGGAAGTGGCGGCATCCCCACAGCACTGCCAGCGCCTCGCGCTCAATCTGCGAGTAGCGCTGTTCGGCGTCTGATAGCGCCTTGCTGGCATATGCGACTGGCCGGACGGCGCCATCACGGTCAACCTGGGTCAACACAGCACCCAGGCCAAATGGGCTGGCCTCAACGATGATCTCCGATGGCAGGGCAGGATCAAAGAACGACATCGTGTCCTCGGCCGTGAGGGCACCTCTGATGTCATCAAAAGCCGCCTGCTCCAGTGGACCCCATTTCCAGATGGTGTCCTTTCTTGTCAGGGCCCTGAGGAGCTCAGACCTGGATGCCAGGTTCTTGATGAACTGGCCACAGTACGTGACCATGCCCAAAAAGCTCTGCACCTCCGACACAGATTCCGGTGGTTGTGCCTTCTGTATGTCCAGTACCTTTTTTGGGTCAGGAGACACCCCCCCCCTCCTTGAACACGAACCCGAAGAACTCCAGGGAGGGGCGCAGAAATTCGCACTTCTCCTTATGTAGTGTGAGTCCCAACGACTGCAGCCTCTCAAATGTTTTCGCCAGACGCCTCAGGTGGTCCACCTCCGTCCTTGCGAACACCAGGATGTCGTCGCTTATGTTTAGGACGCCCTCGAGGTCGGCTAGGGCACCCCGAATGATGTTCTGAAATACTTCCGCAGCCGAGGACACCCCAAAGCTCAGCCTCTTGTAGTGATATAGTCCCCGGTGTGTGGTGAAGGTGGTAATGTACCTTGAGTCGGGGTGGAGGACGACCTGGTGATAGCCGGCCCGGAGGACGAGCTTCGAGAAGAAGCGAGCGCCCTGCACCTCCGCAATGATGTCATCCAGCATCGGTGTGAGGTGCCTCTCCCTCTTGATGGCTTTGTTGGGGATCCTCATGTCCACGCAGATCCGGACTGCGACTGGTTGTTTGAGTTTCCTTGCCACCACTATGGGGGACACCCAAGGAGTCGGGCCCTCCACCTTCTCTATAATATCTAGATCGACGAGGCTGTCCAGTTCTTTGTCGACCTGCTCACGGAGGTGGAAAGGTACCCTCCGATTTTTGAGGGCCACCGGCTGTACCAAATCATCAATGTGCAGCCGCACCGGCTCCCCGGCCATCTGCCCAATCCCTTTGAATAGGGCATGATGCTTCTCCAGCAAGTCATTAATATCTTCCAGGTAGACGGAGTACGCGAAGCTGACGATACCGAGAACCTCCGCCGCTGCACAACTCAACAAAGTGTTCTTACTCACTGGGGTCACGTAGAAACGGGCTGTGATGTGCGAGCCATCGTGTTCTACTTTTGCTATAAAGGCCCCGTCCAGAGGGATGGGCTCCACACCACCGAATGCAAAGATGCGGGCCTTTGGTGTGACCAGCCTGGGCGGCTGATCCATGGCGTTGTAATGTTCTCGGGCCATGACGTTCACCGATGCCCCTGTGTCCACGAGGACAGGGACCGGAGACTGGTTCACTTCGACCACGCACCTTGGTTGTCATCGGTTCCTGCCTCTTAGAAGCTCCACACTTGAGACAAAGAAGATGTTCTCTTCGTCTTCTTCTTCGGCTTCTTCCACCTGAGCCTCCTCCTCGCCCTGGTCCACCTGAGCGACATTGGACGGCCAACCTTGGCTTGTGGAGACAGCTCGGCCCTGGCCCCTTGGCACCAGTATGGGCAAGGCCGCCCTACACACCCTTGAGAAGTGGTCCGGGAACCCACACCGTCCACAGGTCTTTCCAGCTGCAGGGCACTCCGCCGGGTGAGGCAGGTCGTATCCGCATTTTTGTCAAATCTCGCCTGCCCTCCCGGCTCTGTCCCGTGTGTCGCCGCCATATCTCCGGGCACCTCTCCCCTCCCCGCCACATCGCGCAGATCTTTTCAGTTTTGATAGGGCGCGACCCGGCCTCCATTCTTGCAGCTCTCGCCTCTGACACCTCGTGGCACCTTCCTAGCTCAAGGATGTGCTGGAGCGTTATCCCAGGCTCCCTCAGCACTTGGCGCCTGAGCTTGCCTGACGAGCACGCCTGGATAAGCATGGTCCTGATCATGTCCTCTGCATCGCCCCAGGCACAGGCGAGCGACAGACGCCTCAGGCGCCCATAGAACGTGTCCAAGGTCTCGTCATCTTTTTGTTTGGCAGAGAGCATCACGAATCGCTCATAGTCCACGTTGGCTAGGGGGAGAAAATATGCCTGGAGGGCGGCCTTTGCATGATCGTAGGTTGCGTTCCCTTGTGGCAGAGATTCAAAAGTCTCCTGGACAGAGGGCCCTGCCGAGTATAACATCGTGGCCAGCCTGGTGTCGTCATCAACCACTTGCGCAGCCCTAAAATACATGTCCAGGCGGTCCACCCACCTTCTCCATCTGGGCCCCAAGCTGGATGGCGGGCCCGACACATCAAATTCGGGGATGGGCTGCAGGGCAGCATGCGCACATACCTGTGCCATGGCAGGCGCCGCCTGCTGGACACCAGGTGCAGCAGCTGGTTGAACTGGGGGTTGGAGGGCAGGAACCGCTGCCTGACCATCTGCTGGAGCTGCCGGTTGCTGCATTGGATGTGGTGGACCCTGCGGGGCCACTGGTGCACGAGGATGAAATTGCGCCGCCACACCGTGTGCTCCGTACTGATCCTTGGTGTCACTCATGAGTTTGAGCGCACAGGCACCCCCATAATGCTGTCCGGGGCCGCAACTCAAACCCTCAGCCCAAGTTAATCCTCAGCATGGACCACCTCTGGATGCAGTGACTCCTGCCACCTCTGTGATGATGAAGAGGATGGAGATAGGTGGAGTCACCAGGATGATGATGAAGGGGATGAAAAAAGCAGTATGCCTTTGGTTGTCCCAAAAATTTGTAGCAAAATATAATTGGATTCAGCAGGCCCAGCCAAGAAAGGCCTTCTCCTAGCTTCCACTCGACGTAGAAAACCCAAAATTGAGTCGATGCGCTATTTGGGCATAACTCTGTGTAGATGTAGCTGTCAGCTACTAGAATGTCCAAAAATTAGGCTTGGGGTCGTTTCAGGGCCCAAACCAGAGCTCCCTGAAGTCCCACAGCCCGTTGCACAAAATGGCCGCCAGCCGCGTGGGCAACGCACTACCCGCGGCGTGAAACGAAGTTTGTCTTCCGACCTCGTTTCGGTGAAAAATTATTCCGATGATCACCGCCGGGCCCGGGCATCGTTTCCCCCACTCGTCGCCACTGTTGAGGGTGACTGGCGCCCCCCGCGCGCCTCGCCGTAAGCCCCGGCACCAAGAACTGAGACCCACACGTCCGTCTTGGTTCGGGCTTCCCGGTCGCTCTAACGCGGCCGGGAAACGTCCCGTTTATTTGTACCGCACGCGACTGCGTGCAACGTCACGCCGCCACGTGCGCGCCCGTCATCGGGCGGCGCCACAATGGGCATCCTAGTGTGTGCCTGTGAAATGGGTGCTGTAAATTAAAACCCACTCCAAATGAATCATATTGAGCTTTTAAAACATCAGTTTTATGGCTGAAGACAGAGGAATATTGTTTCCATTTCACCCAGTGATCTATTCCAATTAGTGCATGATGATGTCTCAATATAGGAAGAAAAAAAAACATTTGAACATCTTTCCATGTTGTGGTGCTGTTTGATGGGTTGTGTATGAATGCTTCAATGGTGCCAACAATGTTTTGTATTTTCCTGTGATGTCATGATTGTTATGTGAATTATTTTTGAAACGTGAAAAATCCTACATCTTTTTGGTCACAGAATGTTGGCAAGTATGGAGTACACATTCCCCATTTTGCGCTGACTCCCCTTGGCAGACTGCGAAATGGTGGAAAATGGTCTCGACCGCTTACAGGGGTAGCAAGTGAGCCTCTGAGGTGATTTCTCCTCACACACAGACACAACGCCCCTGCAGGTGTTGTAGTGGACAAGCCCGGGGAAAACATCTCTGGTGTGTACACCTTCAGGCCGAACCGAGTTTCGGGTTGAGGCCCTTGTTCCCTCTAAACTCCTGTTTGGGGATGTGAGCTGTGTGCCACCCCCTCTGGGGAAGTAGCGCGTCTGTGACACGCAGGGCTTGAGGGGTTTAGCCTGTCCCTCCGATGGGTGGTTTCGCATAGGTGCACGCTGAGTGTAAGTGGCCTGTTTTCTGTAGCAAGCTGACAGTGTTGCTGGCCAGTCGATAAACACTAAAGTCTGCTTTGGGGCGGGGCGGGGCGGAGCTGATGGCTTCTTATTCCCTCGCTGGCCTTATCGTCCTACACAAGGTGGTAACCTCAGATAGGGGGGTGGGGGATTGTGCAATACCCCAGGTAAGGTAAGCAGTAATATAAACTTTTCCCATTATGGGATGCTGTTACTGTTACCTTTATTAGTGGCGTATCATGGTTTGCGCTCAAATTGTATTGTATTACTTATAGTTCAGGCAGCCTGTTATCTACTAGCCCGTTAGTTGATAGTATCCCTTTTGGAGGATCACACCATAAGGGCCCCGGGTATACTTTGTTAGGTTCTTCTTCTCCCCTACTTCTCGCGTCGTTGTACTTTTAAATAACGCAAGCATCGGATTCATGGTATCGTAAAAGTCACTGGGCCTCATTACGGCTTTGGCGGTAGCCATGCCGCTATAGGCGACATGGCTGCCACCAAAACCGGGTCCGGGTCCCCAGAATGGGGAATTACCGGGCCATTCTGAGTTTGGAGGTCCCAGTAATTCCTCTCTCTGGGAACCCGGGCTCGGACCTTCCCCATTCCCATCTGAGCCCCCATAGGGCTCAATGGGAATGGGAGAGGGAGCAAACAACGGGCCTATTACGACCGGCCCGTTGTTAGCTCCCTGGTCCCCTTGCGGGACCCGGCAAAGGATGCCTGGTTTTACCAGGCGTCCTTAGCGGGTCCCGCGAGTGGACCCTGTAATTTTGCGCAATGGGTTTAACGGGTCAGCCTCCATTAGCGGAGCCCGTTAATCCATTACGCAAAAGTCGTAATGAGGCCCAGTGTTTTTACTGTTTGTTAACGGGCATAGCCACAGAGTGATTCAGCTAGGATACCCCTTGCTCTGGTTTCCACATGTTTTTACATACAAGGCATTGGGGTATTATATCTTTCTTAGGTACTACCCAATGGGCACCGGTTATCTGTTGAGTAGCCGGGTCGGTTAAAGTGCGTGGTTGAAAGTTCGCCTGTTAAACCCTCCCAGCCCATGCGAAGTGACACTGTGTATTGGGTGTCTCAACGCACATTCACTGGGGGGTTAGTTATCTTTCTGTCTGTGCGGGTGTGTGGCAGACTGCAGCTGGCACTAGGAAAATGGTTGGGTTAGTTCCCACCTCAATAGTGAATCATTCCTGAAAACCTAGGGAGTGATGAGGGTCCATTGGCAAGATCCAGCATAAAACATTGTTTGGTTATATACTCCAGAAGCTCTCTACAGTCAAGTGAGAGGCAGCATTGCTGGCAGCTACCTATATGCAAGGGATTAGAAAGATTATTCAAAGTTGTTGATTGGGGTCCGGCCCATTGACCGTGTCTATTCATGTAACAGTATCTGAAATGGAGGAATCCACTAACACATTATATTTCCTGACGACATCTGTTACAGAGCCCAGCTGGTGATGTAAAGGGTGTGGGGGCATTTTTTTATATGTTTTGCAGTTCCATCCTCATTTACTATGGTCATGAAGCACTGTATGAATTAGGAGGCTTCTTATATCAGAATTATTTGTGCAGAGTGTATTATTAATTCCTAAAAGGTTCAGGTCCCGCCAAAGTGGTGTGATTATGCTATTTATTTCTTTATTAATTCCCGCCTGGGTAACACAGCAGCCAATCATCCAGTGTTCAGCATTGATGCTATTTATTTATCAATGAATTCCTGTCTGGGTAACACAGCTGTCAATCAGTCAGTGTTCAGCATTGAGGCTATTTATTTATTTATTAATTCCTGTCTGGGTAACACAGCTGCCAATCAGCCAGCGTTCAGCATTGATGCTATTTATTTATTTATGTATTTATTTATTTATTTATGACTGCCTGTCTGGGTAGCACAGCAGCAAATCAGCCAGTGTTCAGCATTACACTATTTTTTTTATTTTTTTTATTCCTGTATGGGTAACACAGCAGTCAATCAGCCAGTGTTCAGCATTGATACTACTTCTTTATTAATTTGTGTCTGGGTTCTACCACAGCCAATCAGCCACGGTTCAACATTCATGCTATTTATTGTTATATTTATTAATTGAGGTTGTCAGGAATCGAAGTGGGTCTGGCCGGAATTATGAAAGACAAATGCCGTTCCCATCAGGTAAACAACAGAGACATTACGGAATACGCCCTTCACACCATACTCCATTGTTACGGCTTCGTTCTCCTCCTCACACAGCAAAACAAAGGTTAACATCTTGCCGCGCCGAGTATCTGAATGCTTACCCTTCTGCTTGGTCACGTTGGCGGTTGCCATGGAGATTGGGGCAAGCACGCCGAACCCATACGTCAGACGCACGCTTGGGTCATGTGACTTGGGCTTGATAAAGTTTACCGTGTAAGTTGTTTGTTGCTTCTGATTTTGCTGAAGTCCTTGTCTATGTTTTGGTTTCCTGATTCCCCGTTCACCCTCTGAGCGCTTCCCTCCTGTCCCTTAACTACCTGTACCTCTCTTGCTCTGCTATAGACTTTTGCCTTGCTGACGACTCGGAATTCTACAGGAACTGCTTCTGCCTCACGTTTTGTCATTGGTAAAGATTCCCAGTTGCCGACCCGGACTCCGTTTGGACTGCTTCTGCCTCACGTTGTGTCATTGGTAAAGATTCCCTGTTGCCGACCCGGACTCCATTTGGACTGCTTCTGCCTCACGTTTTGTCATTGGTAAAGATCCCGTGTTGCCGACCCAGACTCCCTTTGAATTGCTTTTCTTTGGACCCACGCTGTTGCAAGTGTCCCGAAAAGACCGCCGGTGCCTTTCTCCTCTCCTCGCCCTAATACGAACTAGAGACTGCAGGAGCATTCATACAGGGTGAGGGGGGAGCGTCCTCTGAACCGTCGGGTTTTCCCTGTTGGACTTCCTACCCCCAGGTGTCCGCGTGCCGGCGGGAATAGTCCCAGTCACCCCTGCACCTGGTGGTCTTACAGGGTACTCCCTGTATTTGCATCATATGGAAGATCACATATCCCATGGTAAGAGTGTCTGTCCTTACTCCTGATTTCATGTGTTTTCATTCATTCTGATATTTCTGTAAGTACTAAGACCTCTTGTTTTGTTTTATTGTGACAGAATCATTGCAGTGTTTTCTTGGTGTTGATGCTATTGCAAAACAAGGGGCTTGCCTGGGAAATCGTCTCCTTCCAAGAAGAGAGTCTTCGGCATCGCGTCTGGGTCCATTCTTCCAAGTAAATGATCCCTGGTGCTGGTTTGTTTTATCCAGACACAGGGTTACATTGCAGGGTAGAATTCATCGTCTACACCACGAGGGCAACTTGGATTGGCTACCCTGACAGAGGTCTAGGACAATAATGCCACTCAATTATTATTGATGGATTTATGCGATTCATGTATTTAATCATTTATTTACTGATGTCTAATATATAAAAGTCAGTTTCATGTTCACAAATCCATGAGTAGTGTTGTTATTTCAGGCATATTTATTCTGTCCATAACAACACGCTATTGGTGGGAATTAGCCCACACAGCTCTAGGCTAGTGCTTCTGGTCACATCTGGTGCCCATGACCCTGGTATTCGCACTAGTGTGTGGTAAGGGGTGTGCCTATATAATTTCTCCTGATTCTCTCAGGTTGCTACTCAGGGCGCTGTGCATGTTCTGTTTAGGCCCCCCATACTGCCAGGGCACACACCCCTTACATATGGCTCTCGAGCAGGGTGATAGTGGTTCACTCCTGGGTCCCCCTCTTCTCGGGCTGACCCCATCTGGAACTTGAGGTTTCTCTCTCAAATGGGGCTCGACCAGAGTCTCTTGAGTTAGCACCCAAGTGGTGCCGCTTTCCCTCTGTAACTGGTGCCCCCTTCTCACTTTAAACAGTTCATTTAAAGTTTACTAACTTTGGTTTTAAGCTTGCCACTCCTGCAATTGTTACGGAACAGAGCCCGGTCCTTAACGGTTCTACCCTCGACTCACTGGTTGTGATGAACCGCTTGGCTTTTGCCTTTCTGGAGTCAAGGCCAGTACCACGGGTGCGGGAGCTTCCCTCACTTCTGCTTATCGGCATAGGTCTGCCCCGTGTACCATTGACATCTGCTGCAGGACACTTGTGCTATCGTTTGCGGTCTTAGTCTCCCTTCCACAAAGGCTCTGCGGGTATGGGACAAAAAGGGCAAGGTCACCTCTGTTCTCTCCACCCTCGGGCTTCCTGCCACCTTACTCCTTCTCTTGAACTGCAGCGTGTTAGCCGTCTTGTCGTGCTGTCTCCTGTTCTCACCTTGCTCGCCTTTTGTTCTTTTGCTCCACCTTTTATCCCTGTGGGGAAAGGAAAGGGTCGTCAGGTGTTTATGGCTTAAGTCAATTGCCTGAGTTTGCCTGACCCTCTGGTTGCGACATGTCAGTTAAACAGGTTTATTACAAGCCTGTTGTTTATTGTGTGAACAAGTATTTGTGTCGGAAACAGGGGGAGGTTGGAGTGTCAGAGTATCTTACGGTACGATATAGGGAGGGTTGGTGCACTGGATGAGAATGACTGGGATGTAGAACAGAACATAGAGGATTATGAGAACAGTAGTGTTCTGTCATATTAGATTGGTTGTTCGGAAGATGACCATCAGAGGGACCGGATTGGTAGGATATGCAGGGTAAACGGGAATAGCTGGGATCGTGAAATGAACTAAGGGGATTGTGTAAATCGTAGTGTTTTGTCTGATCAGGTTAGGAGTGGGTAAAATAATAATCAGAGGGACGGAAATAAGAAGGATGGGGAGTGTTCGAATGGAGAACGGGGAAACAAGGATTCTGTGAATTATGCTTTTTGGGTGCAACCAGGTTTTGGACCATAGAGGATTGGTTACGTACGGAGGGGTTTTGGATCTGGGCAAGAGAGATCTAATGGGAGGAGGGGAGGTAGATGTAATACAGCCTATAAATGTTTCAGATATCTCACCCTCCTCTCCTTCTCTGGCACAAAACTGCGTTTCACCCGAGGCATTTTCCCGAGCACAACTCTGGGCTCCCTACCCAGGCGATTTCCTTTCGCTCTTTCGCCCCCAGGGCAGGGATCTGAGCATGTCAAGCTTCCTTTGGTCACCTGAATAAGGGGTCCGAGTTAGGCAGAATCCTGTGCAGTACCCGTAGGGACCACTACACAAGATTAAGACTGCAGGTGGTAGTACAATTTCACCTTTGGTACAAGCCTGTACTACACAGAAAAAGTGGTAGCAGTCGCTGAGCAGCCAGACTTTTCTCAAGAGCAAATGAGCAGTAGCAGAGATTACACAAAGGACTGCAATTACTGTGACTCAAGCAAACACTGACTCAAGGTTTTTGGTTAAAGAGTAAAAGTACATTTATTTTTAGACCATCTGTTCATAAAACACTTCACTTCTATTAAATCAAAACCACACTTCAAATACACTACACATAACCAATTCCCCTTGTGCAGAACAATTCAAGGTAAGTACCTTTGGATTTGACAACCGTTACCGGGGGTTGTTACGCGATCACTTTTTGACAGTAATGACAGTTCGGTCTTATGAACGAAAAGCGTACCCACGAGAAGAAATGTTACTGTAGTCAAAACACACTTAGCACATGAATTAACACAAGAAAATTGGGGAAAAAAGTCATAGGCAATACTTTTGTCAAGGAAGATAAAATCGAAAGACACTTTCTAAAATGTAGATAAAAGTCAATAGGCCTGCGCCAGTGTCAAGTGGGACAGCGCCTATTTGTCGAGGATCACAAGGTTAGAACAGTTCACGAATCGAGATTGCCAGGAGTACTTAGATATTGTCAAAAGGGAAGCAAAAGTTATAAGAGGGAAGGAAGACAAGGGAAAGCCTTGGGTTCGGAGAAAGGTTTCACCCCAATTCCTCGAAGCTGGAAACAGTACCTTATTCGTATGAAGAAAAGCTGGTGCTATGGCAGTTGTTCTTGGTAGTTCCTGCAGACTCACGGTTCCTGGAGCTTCAGTCATGTGGACAAGAAGGAGGACGTCTGGAGCGATCTGCACTATCCAGGGATGAGGCAAGCAGCAGCGAAGCAATGGTGAATAAAAGGTGCGCTCCTTTAAAACAAGAGAGGCTCTTCGGATGGCTATCTGGACCACTACAGCGGAGTGCAGCGATTTTGACCAAGAAGAGGATCCTCTGACTGTGGAAGGTGAGCTAGTTGATCCCACCAGGCTCAAGGGAAGAAGACTCCGGACTGGATCTTCTCTTGTCGTTGAAGGGTAGATAGCTCAGGACTGCAGCAGGGCTTCACTGGGACTCGGGAGTTGCAGAAGCCACCTTCTTCTCCGCTTCTCTTTGGTTCTTTGCAGTTCCAGTGGGGACTCTGACTTCCAGCCCAAGAGTCCTGCCTTTTATGCCAACATCCCCCATTCACACAGCCTAGCTGTCAATCACTCAGCAATGGGGTTGACCGGCCCGGACAACCACCTCAGCCAATCAATTCAAAGTGCGACTCGGGTCTTCAAGGAGACCCTGTGCAGGGGGTGACTAAACCCCTCCCTCACATTCCGCCCACCTAGACACCCAGACGCCAAAGGAGGGCTTCTGGAGAGAAACCCTCCAAAGGTCAGAGAACAAAGGAGGCAAACCTGGTTTGCCGCGCAAAGTAAAACACAAGAAGGACTTTAACAAAAAGAAATGGTGATAAAACCCAACCGGGGCCAAAATAAAAAGTATTTGGTCAAGCGGGTTTAATTTCGAGGATAATATAATAGCCTAAAACAGTATCACATTTATATAGTATAATCGCGGTAGAAAAGTTAGGGTAGATACAATTGCCACCTGCCAAGTCTTAGTGTTAAGAGAGCAAAATAAAGCTCAGCGAGGCACAGACAAAAAGGGGTAGGAATTAACCCTTTTCAATATTCCATGTAAGACGGGGTGTATTGGGTCTGTAGTTTAAATGACTACATAAATTAACTTTACCTGTTTCTGGGGGACAGTAGTAAGCCCCAGAAAAATGGGGTCAGTGGAAGTCTCAAAGACAACCGTGTGTCACTGCACTGAAGGTGCTGTGTAACACACAAAACGTGGGGCTCGTGGAGTGGTGTAGCTCCAGAGCCCAAGATCACACAAACAGTAGAAATACACATGTCAAAACACATGTAAGAGTGGGAAAAAGGCTCACACTCTTACCAGGTAGAAAAAATAAACCCCAGAAATCCAGCAAAGCTGCTGAGGGACTCACTAGGTGAGGGAAATTAGCCATAAATGAGAATTCTCCCTCACACTCCTCGAGGTTCACCTGGGAGAATGCCCTCAGGTTTCTCACACTGCTCAATGAGAATGTGCCTGCTACCTCTGTTTTGGAGTCCAATGCCACCTTGGAACTGTGAGTTGAGGATACAAAAGGGAGAACTAACATAACATGGAAGGAGAGGAGGGCCCGACCCTACCGCTCATATAGAGACCTTGATACTACAGGAAGTGAGCCCGGGGAAGCCGTCCCAAGTCTTTACAATTGAGAGAGCACACCATTTGCTGCAGAGAAAGCCGCTCTCAGGTGCCAACCCGAGGCCCATCATTGCAAGGGTCCTCAACGTTAGGGACAAGGAGGTGATCCTACCACACTCTAGAGAAGGAGACTCCATACAACTCCATACAATGGGGTAACTCGACGCTCGCTATCTTCCCAGACTATACACTTCTTGTATAGAAAAGAGAAATATAAATGTCCCGACAAAGGAAAGGCTCCGTAATCTGGGCTTCAAATATATGCTCATCTACCCAGTTAAGCTGAAAGTAATTTATAAGTGAAGGGCGATCTTCTTTGAGACTCCGGGGAATGCAAACTCTTGGATGGACCACAATTGTATGAAGGACAGGCCTGCGGATTATGGCCATGATAGAAGTGGGAAGAGCCCTTGAGCCTAATGATGTGTTCATCCCTGATGTTGTAAACTGACAGCGAAATGATATACACGCACCACTGTTGATTGGGGACACAACCTGCAGTAGAAGCAAGCATTGCTCTACCCTCCACTGTATGGAATGGTGTGACAGTCTATGGATTGATATATAAGAATGGCACCTGGCGCCTGATGGTACCCAACTCCCAACGCCCCTATGGCGATGTCTCGTCTTGTGGGTCCCTGGAAGCCCGAACAGCATGATGCTGTTGAGCCTTGTTGTTGCCTCGCTGTTGTTTAGTTGTAGGCATCTGTGAAATTGAAGGTGGTGGTGGGGAACACGCTACCAGGGATGAGCTGGAAGTAGGGCATGAAGTCGGGGGCTTATCCCATTGAACGTGGATCCCGGCAGGTGGGTTATCGCCATTGGCACAGGGCGAGGAGGTTCCAAGACCCTGTATGTGTGGTGTGGTTGATTCAGATTATGTAAAGACGTTCTGATGAAGGACTAATGGCAGTCCGAAATGCATTGGCAACTATCTGCATCTACAATTACTTTATTCGATTAAACTCACAAAAGATTTTGAGCACGTACATTTTTGGTACATCCATCCATTTACACAAAAGTCTGTGAGAGGTTTATTCCAAATGTTATGTACTGAATTAAATGTACGCAACCAAAAGAGTGGTTGCAAGGGTGTGCAGCCCTAATTAGCCTAGGTAACTTATTTGTTATTGTTATTTTGCATGCCTGGTACAGAGGCATGATACAGCGGGTTGCACCCACTCACAGTTATATGGAAATTAACGAAAATTAAATTTCTAATCATCTAATTTATGAAGCAACACGATTAATAGTGGTGCCCACTCACCATATTGATGCTTATGGTGTTGACATGGAATTTTAGGGGGATGGTCTCATATCTAAGGAGAAACCGGGTAAGGGCCTACCTTCATAGGAGGAAGATATCGATTGCACTGTTACAACAGACGCACCTGCTAGCTACCTGCAGAGCAGGAGAGGGTGGTGGCTAGGTGAGGGGGTGGGCTTCAGATGTACATATTTGCAATATGCCGGAGGGGTCCTTGTGTGAATGTATGCTACTGTCCCCTTCTGGTTACTTGATGTTGACATGGACACAGAGGGTAGACTTGTCATAGTGCATGACTACATAGATAATCAGGAAATATACATAGTGAATTCCTTTTTCCCTAAACATGCAATACCTGCTTCCTTCGCCCCTTAGTTGGTAAATTAGTGTGTCTGAGGGGGTACACTGTTCGGCTGGGGAGGCAACTTTAATTGCACGCTAGACCCCATCCATGATAGGTCTGATCAGAGACTTGAGAGACCATCACCCGCCTCAACAACCCTCAATGCCATATTAACTGATCTATCACAGACTGATGTATGGAGGGCCCTAAATTATGATAACAGGGGTTACTCATACTACTCTGCCCCCCACAAGATTTCCACTAGAATTGATTATGTATTTGTGGAAACTGAGCACCTGGGAGAATTCACTGGGGCGGAATATACTGGTAGATCCATTTACGACCACTCCCTGCTTATAGTACACTGGAACCGGAAAAGGGGCAGAACTCCTATCCCCACGTGGCGTATGTCTGCGGGAGCTTTGCAGAATGATATGTTTATAGACCACATAGAAGATTTCCTTGTTGATTTCCTAAAGACAAATGTGGGCTGTGTGGGGAGATGGGAGACAGTTTGAGAGATTCTGAAGGTGGTGGTCCGAGGGAAGGCGATTGCTGGAGTGGGCAGTATTAGAAGGTCACTGCGAACAGGTCTGGAGGCATTAGAGCACTGTATCCACACTTTTGAAAATGAGAAGATTGTAGAACCAGTGCCAAATCTGAGCTTTTGACACCCAGGGCACCGTGTGACATGGGAGAAGCTGCAGAGATTCGACTACAAGGTGCTTGTTACACGAATGCACAGGAAATGAGATAAGTCTGAGAGGTTGCTGGCATGGTTGTGTAGGAATGAAAAGCCCAGGTAAGTGATCACACTGGTAGAAGAAGAGTGTGGAGCCAGTTGGTTATCTCAGGAGGCTATAAATGACACCTTCAGATCCTATTACAATAATCTATATAAGCATGATAAGATTGTCGACACTGATGCAATTAGTACTACACTCTCTTAGATTAAATTACTGCAGCTCACCACTGAACAGGCCTCTGCCCTAGATACGCCCTTAACTGAAGAAGAGCTGAAAGGAGTGATCATGTCTCTAGCAACCGGGAAGCCCCTGGGCAGAGACGGACTCCCATTCAAGTTTTATAAAGAATTCAGAGATACCCTTGTTCCTGTTCTGCTTAGAGTCTTGTGAGGAAGCCTACAACCTAGGCCGACTACCTAACAGTATGTGAGAGACAGTGATTGTCCCAATATTGAAGCCAGGGAAACAGGCAGATTTAGGTGAATCATATAGACCCTTAGCAGTGTTAAATAGGGATGTCAGGATCCTAACGGCGCTCCGTGCAGGACGCCTTGAGCGGGTTATTGGCACATTGATTCACTACGAACCATCGAGTTATGTCCCTGGCTGGAACACCTCTATGAATCCCCACCACTTGCAGCACATCATTGGCCAGACCAGTTCTCAAAATTCCCTGTACGTGGTTCCATCTTTAGACGCAATTAAAGCATTTGACTCTATCTACTGGGAATGGATTTATGCAGCACTGCAGGGTTTTGGGATTGAAGAGGGCATTATTCGATGGGTGAAGATATTGTACTCTGCAGCCGTGGTGAGGTTGAGGACTGGCAGCTATGTGTATGATACCTGGGATATACAGAGAGGCACTAGGCAGGGCTGCCCATTGTCGCCAATGCTTTATATATTGGCATTAGAACCACTGGCAGCATTCTTACGGAGTGAGTTTGCTGCTGCCGGAAAAAGTTTTGGGAGTACTAGGCACGTCATCTCTCTGTATGCAGATGATGTCCTCCTGTACCTATGCGAGCCAGAACACAACGCACCCATGGTCCTAGAGATGCTAGATAACTTTTCTGAGATGTCAGGTATTTCATTTAGCAAACAGAAATCATGCCTGTTTCCCCTGGCAGGACCACGTCAGCTTGATGTCTGAGACATACCAGATCTAGGATTACAGTGGGAGATCCATACATTCAGGTACTTAGGCAACCACATTGCACACACACCAGAGAGTTTGTATGCCAGGAACAAAGTTAAAGCGGTTGATGGGGTGAAACACTCCAGTCGTTAATGGGTCATGTAGCATTGGTGAAAATGGTTGTTTTATCTTGCCTATTTTAACATTTCGCCAATATGCACTGCTATATCATGTCAGGTTTCTCCCGGAGTTTGGACTCCATGATTAGATTTTTAATGTGGGGACCTGGCGGACACAAAATAGCCCTGACCACCCTGTGCATGACTTACGAAGATGGTGGGGTACAGCTCCCATGGCTCGAGCTCTACCACTGAGCGGCTTAATGTTGCAAGTTGGTTGTCGGATGGTCCCACTGCAAAGTTAAAATTGCTGATGAGTTCGCATTACTCAAAGAACCCCTGTGGTTCAGAGACCACTGTCTGGGGCAAATGTTACACATGACTAAACTGGGAAGACGGATATGGGAGAGGACGGTGAGAATGCTCAAACTGCGGGATGCATATTCCCTGCATGTACACATGACGGAAGACTCATGCCCAGATGTTGATGCCTTAGCAGTTGCCAGAAGATGGGATGTGGTGGCATTGACTTTGTGGGGGCAAATGTATGAGAACAGGGGGTTTAGGGACTTTGAGACCTTGACATAGAAAGAAGGATTCCGCAAGAGTTAATTCCTGAGATATCCAAAGCTTGTTAAGAGAGCTAAGTGCAAATGGCCTCGCTGGCCAGAGGAACCGGAACCTACTAAACCACTGACAGTACTATACGAAGTTGAGGATGGCTTGAGGCCTGTAGCCATGCTGTATGTGAGTTTGTTAAATTAGGGGTACAAGACAGGAACAAAATGTAGAATGCTGTGGGAGACCGAGTTGAGGCTGTTACTAGAAGATAGACAATGGGATAACGCACTATGCTTTGTAAAAAAGGTCTCCCGTAATGGCAGATTTTGCCTGCTCCAGCTTCATTTGCTCCAAACAGAACGTATTTGACCCTTAGCAGGGTTGCTAAATTTGATACTAAGGCATTGCAGGTTATTTCTCATCATTCTTCTAATGTGAAAACACGACTATTGCTGTCCACATAAATGGTTCCTATATCACCTGCTCTTAAGGCAGGTATTGCCTGACTGCAGATTTCAAAATGTCCGTAATGGCATATTGTGGTATGACCAGCCTATCAGAGTCTGGGAACTCACAGCCGACTGCCTCTGTGTTGCAAACATACTGTTCGTACCACCTGTATTTTATCCGCGGCCACAAAGGGATTTTGTGGTGCTATACACTCCCAACATAGATCGCCACTGGCACAATCTGGAGGTGGTGATACAGTAAGCATCACTCAGTGTGTAAGAATAAATAGCAGCAGTGCTATCGGCAGGGCTGGACTGGGAAGCAAAAGAGGCCCTGGAAATAGTTTTCAAAGTGGCCCCATAATACACATTTTCAGCAAGCCCAACCCTTTTCCTATGGGAAAATTTGAAAATACCACACAAAAGAGGCCCAGGGTGCAGAGGGCCACCGGGAAATCTCCAGAGTTCTCTATGGGCCAGTCCACCCGGTGCTATGGGGCGTTGACCAGTTATATAAGGTAAGTTCTCTGAGTTGTGTGGTCCTTTATGAGTGGCTGCTGTAAGATGCAAAGCTGTGGCACATAACACCCTGTTTGATAGCAAATTGTTGGTTATTTCAGATTTTATGTTTGTTCAACCAAATCTTTAGCGCATGAATTTACACAAGTACAATAATATAACATTTGCATCGTCGGCCTCATATGAGCTTACCAACAACCAAACTTTTCTGATGATAACTGCGTCAACCCCCCCTCGTAACAAAGCTCCCCCACCCTGCTTAATCCTCTTCCTCCAGTAACATTCCAAGTGTTCCCAGTCTCTTTGGGATGTATAAGCAAGTATAGTCCTTAAGTGCATAGGTACAAAAGGGCGACCAAAATTTGTCAAACCTCCCCACCATACCCCGTAATAATGCCATCATTTTTCCTGCACCAACAGTGTCCCAGATTGAGTAGTACTATTGTATAATGGATGGTGGAACCTTCTGCTTCCACTGTTTCACTATGCAGTGTCTAGCACTCATTAGCATGTTTTCTCACAATGTTACTGCTCGCCCTCCCAGCCTAAAATTCCCACTCGGTGGAATATTCAGGAGCGCCTTAGCCCCATTCACCTCTATGTCAAATCCCAGCATCCCGCCCACCTTCGATTTCACCTGCTGCCAAAAATGTTTGAGCTGCGGGCATCCAAACCAGATATGCTCCGTTGTTCCCTACCCCCACAGTCCCGCCAACACAGTGACAAGTGTGAGTTGTACATTTTGTGGAGTTTCTCTGGGTGTAGTGCCACCTATGTAGCAACTTATATTGCAGCTCCCCGTGCTGTATCGAGGTGCAGGGGCAGCAATGTTCCCTCTAATTATTTTTCTCTATGTGCATAACTGGTTGGCTGTTGTGCGCACATTATTTTCCTTGTGCGCAACTGACAAATGAGGTAAGCCACTTTGTAAGCATGTGTATTTAGTGAACTACCGTCGCAGAAGAGTTTGAAAAGGAATTTCCTCTTCCCAGCCCCTGCAATTCTTGACAAATCTTACAACACTTTTTCCAAACACATAGGCTAAAATAAAATATGGCATATGTGATTATACAGAAAACTCATCAACCAATCCAAGACTTCAACATTTGCCACAGTAACTCATAAACATTTGATGCCACTGGAAAATCACTCATGTGTACTACAAAACACACATTCTCTTGTCATAACTGATGTGGCTGTCAGGAAATTCAGATAGAAAACATTTGCAGATGGATTAATGGCAATTAAAAGAAATGTGTCGAAAACATGCTGATAGGAGTTCAAGTGCCACTTTTGTAAAGTAATTCAAGGGCCAGGGTGACATGCTTCTAATAATTTTTGTAAGGATGATAATTATCAGAATAACTGCACCTCAGAATATGATGATAAAAAATTCCTGTGCCTCTGCTTGCTATCCACATTACGTTCTCCTGTGGGCAATTATAACGCCAGCCTACAGCTAAGAGACATATGTACCATCCATTTTTACTCGCTAAAAAAATGAAAATGTGCTAACAAAAACGAGAAGCAATGAACATATCGTTGTTTCAACCCACAAAGCTCCACTGATATTTTTTTGAATTAGTGACCAGTAAAGCACTGGCGTAGGAAGGAACTCAAAAGTATCCCTATTGGCAAAGCTAATTTACTTTTTTAATCCCTGAAAAATCATTTGATTCCAAATAGGGAGCAAAATCTGATTAGACGTCTGACGTAGGAATCGAAATAACAGGGCACTTAATAAAGTCTATAGTTTTGCCCACCCATCTGCAACACAGCCTAGACAAAATTAAACAAGAGCCTTAATGAGGTTTATTATGGCGCCCTGCTGAAGAAAATAACATATGTATGCCTTATAAGTTAATAGCATCAATTCATCAGAGATACAACTGAGTGAGTGCCTTCTTCAGTAACTATGGATGCCTCTTCTGTACTTCTTTGTTATCAGTTAAATAAGATGGAGGGGGATGCTAGAGACGATACACACAGAACACATGGTTATATTGAAAAGCCCTGAGCAGCTGAGCAGAGAAAGAAAAAGAAGGTGCTGTTGTCTAGACGGTTACTAGACTTTCCTATCCTTTAGCAAACAAGCAACACATTTCCTTCAGTGTACTGCCGAAACGTATGACTTGTTGTTTTTTTTAACTTGCTGCTTTGTTCATCACCCACAAGGAGTGATGCCCTGTGCTCTTCCACCCATACCCTTCTCTGGCCCCTGTGCTATCCTCCAATACTAGTTGATAGAGCTCTGCAAAAAGTGAGGGATTGTAGCAGTAAACACTCGCTGGGATAGTTGTAGACCCACCTTTGTAAGCAAGGCATATTTAATGCCTCATTATGTGCGTTTTAAGAATGTCATGACTCTGCATGTACACAATTATTTTGCAGTACATTCAAGATTGTTTGCAGCATACCCCACCCTTATATCATTGTGTAGGATTATGCAGTGATCAGTGAAGCCATTGTTGTATAGCAGCGATTTACCAATTAATGTAGGAAGGTCTATGCCTAAAGGAACTCTGAACACTTGGAAACAATGCAGATTGTGTGAAAAGAATTCTCCTGTCTGAATATCCAGTGCAGAGATACTATGGACGAGTAATCCCAGGCCTAGTCCATACCCATTATCCATTGTAGGAAAAGTAAATGATATTGCAATGTTGCTCTCCACTTATAAGGTAATGTTAGTGATACTAAAGTAGGAGACGCTGAGCATCACATTTGTCTTTTCAAAATCCTTAGAGGGCAAATTAATATTTGAGTTTTATAACACATTAACTTGCAAGGGGGCTGCTTCAAAGCACTTGCATGACATATGTACAAAGAATAGGAAGCATGGGATAACGTTACACATCCAAGTACCCTGCTTACTTACAGTCATCCGATATTTGCGCTAGTAGTTCGATTATATAGTGTGGGTGAAGCTTTTGATAAGGCACAATGAGTAACAGAAATTCTGGCGTGTGAATGTTATTTATATTACAACAAACATAAAACATGTGGATGTACGTACACGTCTGCTTATCTTTTGCAGAACCAAGAGAGGAAGACTCAAGGTTGTCTGGTAGTATCCTAATGTGTTCTGGGGCAGAAGTTAAGAGTCATAAGGTAAAAGTGTGGGAGAGTCAAGTTTAGGAGTCATGGGTGGCGAGGGAACAGTATTGGGTTAATGTGTGCAGGCATATCTTGGTTAGATTCTTCTGTTCATGGAGCCAGTTTTTCATATTCGTTTTTAACCTCTTGTGTGTGTATTTAGCTGTTAGGGATTTTAGGTGTTTACGGTCACCCTTGAATAGTAGCATAATGCAAATGAGCAGAATATCAAGACTAGTTCCTTATTTTAAGAGAAAGAACATTGCAGGTAACTACTGTGGCTTGTTCCTTATTTAATCTTTTTTTAATAGGTGACAATTGTCTGTGTGCGCTGCTAAAAATCTTCTAAGAGGCACCCAGAAGGAAGCTCGGCAAGCGCACATGCACACAGCTTAGAGGGAACATTGATGGGCAGTACCATCCCTTTGAAGCATATCCCCACTCCTTATTCGTGAATACCCCCCTCAGCCCAACCTCCCATTTGTTCCTCACTGCCCCTTTCTCCTGCCTCCCCCATTCTGACAGGATCTTGTAAATGGCTGATCAGCCCCCTGTTACTCTCGCTCAATGACAGCAGCCTTTCCCTCGTGGCCTCTTCCATTATCGTTGGAGCACCCAGCCAGTGTTTTAAATGCTGACAGCCATAAACGTACTCCTTTCCTAGATCATACTCCCTAAGGCAACCTTTGAATGATTTGAGTTGAGTCCCCTCATAGAGATCTCCAATCTCCCTCACCCCTCCTGTAATCCACTGTTTGAACCTATTATAATCCATTCCTGGCAGGAAGGCCGGATTACTAAAGATGGGAGTCCACAGTGACGGCCACAGTGCCAACCTGAGCCTCTTGTTCAGCTGGTCCTAGATCCCCAGGGTGTTCCTTGTGATGGGGTTCTCTATAAGCCATCCTGGCCTATCCTCCTTTCTCATCTATGGCATTTTCCAGAGATATTCTTCCGCCACTGTCTGCTCCATGTCTACCCAGTGCTTCTGGTTATCCTCCTTCGCCCATTCTGCCAGAGCTCTCAGCTGTGCTGCCTGAAAGTATTTTATCACGCTAGGGCAGCCCAATCCCCCCATTCATTTACCTCGCTATAGAATTTTCTTCCCTCTTCAGGGTTTCTTCTCTTTCCATATGAAACCCATAATATCCTGGTATTGGTAAGGGAGTTGTCTGGAAGAGGTGTAGCAGACGGGGGAGGATGTTCATCTTCACAGTGGCAATCCTTCCTAACCAGAACACATACAGCCCCTTCCATCTTGCAAGATCTGCTTTTTTTTGTCTCACCAGTAGTGGATAATTTGCCCCGATTATTTGGTATATAGTTGCCGTCATATTCACCCCAAGATACCTAACCAGGCCTGTCTCCCACCTGAATTGGGTATTGCTCTAAGTGGTTTCAACCCAGCACTCCACCTAAGTCAATGCCTAGCATGTGATGCCCAGCTGGAACACTTATTTACATATTTTTATGTCCAAAAGTTCTTTTATTTCTGAATGATGTACTCTTATATCACGCCCCTCTCTTTGAATCACTCCCCCCCCCCCCCCCCCGGTCTCACTGAACCAAGAAGTAGGTTGTTTTGCAAAGTTAAAAGATTTATTTTATGAATTGAACAATATATATATATATATATCACACTTCTATGAATTTGAAGAATATCTAGATATCACACTTATTAATATTTATACAATGATCACCGTTGGGTGATATTACAATCAACAATCTCTTTAATCAATATGAGTATGGATGAGAAGAGTAATGTAGCATAGAATAAAACTTTGTGTGGGTTCAATGAAATGCAATGATAGGAAATTATGCAGCACAGGAATAATACTTTTGTGTTCAATCAATTGCAATGCAATCACTCTTTCCCCCTGATACTACTCAATCCCCCCTAATATGCAATATATAGATGGAAGGAGAGAAAACAGGTTTCAGGAACAAACACTCTACAAATGCAGTTTCAATCCCAAGTCCCCCAGCAAGCATAGAGAGAAACAGGAATGATTTTAAAACAGGTCAAAAGCTTTTGAATGTGGCTTTGAATGAATGGGAGAAATGCTAAAAATGACTTTAATTCTCTAAATTGGATTCAGAACTAGTGGAGCTGCTTTGGGTAGCTTCAGGTAGATACTAGCAATGATGTTTGGAGGACTGATAGATAGGAAACTGAATTGGGAGGTTGGGTGCAAGAAATAGCTATTTTATATGGGATGAAATTGAGCCAAATGCAGGATCGCAGCAAACTTTTCCACGTGCGTTAAGTGCGATTGCGGCAAAACAATAAGGAGTTGGAATGCGGTTCTGGGTTCGTTGGAAAGCTGAGGATGTTAGCTTCAATCTGACACTTCATTTCTAACATGTACTGTTCACAAGTTACAGAGGTTTTAGTAAAGGTCAATTTTCTCAAAAAGAGTCAAGATTTCAAATGAAAGATGCGCTTTTGAATATGATAAACAAGGATTGACTTTACACTAAGGGGCTATGAAGATGCGAGATACCAACAGTGCAGCCACCAGTCCAGAGGCGCCTCTCTCTGATCTTTGCCCGCTGCGACACTTGCCTTTCTTCAGCAACTATATATTAGCGCAAAGATGATTATCATTACGGTTATCACAGGACTATATGGATGAGAGAAGGATTCAGGATAGACAAAAGAGATTCTGTAATGCAGTTCTGGATATGATAGAATGGGTTGGATTGGATTACTTAAGGATAAGAGATTGGCTATGGACAATTCTATGCTAAATACTCACAACTATGGTTTTGGAATAGGCCCGTCAGAGATCTGGTCAAGGGTTTTGGACTGGAATCTGCTCGCCACCGGACAGTATTCAGGCGCTTGGTTCTTCACTCAGCAAGCCACTCTGGTCGGCCTCTTGGACTGGATCTGACGGGTTGGTTCTGGGTTACAGCTCTGCTCTACTGGTTTGGATCTCTGGGTTCTAGCAAGTGTTCTTGGCAAGAAGCAGAAAAACAACACAGCCCGGCTGTTCAATTGGTTGTGCACCTACCTGCCTCTACTCTCCGCCCTCTGCAACTAATCCAGAACAGGACTGCGAGATTTGTCCTTGGCCTCAAGCCCTGGGATCGTATCTCTCCAGCTCTGAAATCTCTCCACTGGCTCCCAGTGGATGCAAGGATTAAATTCAAAACCCTCTGCAATGTCCACAAGACTTTCTGGGGCCTCGGTCCAAAATAACTTCAGCTATCCCTCCGCAAAAACCTCCCCTCTCGAGCTCTTCGCTCCGGTTCTGGAAGCACCGCAAGACCTTCCTCTTTTCTTCTGCCTTCGCTCCCCCTCTCACCTGCTGATCTGTTCTCTGTTGGCAGCGTGCACCTGGCCACCCTCTGTCTTCTGGGCCCAGGTACCTGCTCATCCTGCCACCCTCCCGCACTGCCTCCGGGCCACTCCTTGCACTGGGGTCTGTATCTCTACCCATGCAGCCCCCCCTTTTTCTTCCTGCACTTATCAGACCTACACTGTCTGCTGCCTTAAACCTAGCACTTGCAAATTGCTGGCTGCATTACTACTGTTTGTTGCCTTTATTATTTATTTATTGTTATTTATCTGTTTCTCCTCTGCTTCGCACTTTCCACCTCTCCCCCTTCCATGCACTTTTCCCCTCCCCCTCTCCCATGCACTTGCGCGTTCTCAATGTCACTGGGCCTAGTAACATCGCTGTTTTGTTCTCCCATGTTCCCCGCTCTTGCCTTGTCGCGCTCTGAAACACTTGTGTATGAGCGTGATAGAAATAAAATATCAATCAATCAATCAATCAATACCTTGGGGTTAAAATCAGGGGCAAGATGTTAAGGCCAGCTGAGAAGGGTTCAGCTTTGGATTTGGCCTTCTGCTTTCAGAGTTCTGGAGTCTGGATCTGGGTTCTCCTGCAGAGCGCTTCGCCACTAAATCAGTTGATGGGTGAATGTGTGTGTCTAGGTCCTCAACAGTCCCTATTTATATATTTCCCAAGGGGTTGGATAGGCTGATTATACTATGCCCACCCTCTAGGAAACTGATTGGTCAAAGTATTCCCTCTCTCCTGATTTGAGAAGGAAACAAGAGTGTCATGATGTGTCATGATGATGCTGTGTTTATGGTCCAGAGAAAAGACTCCCCTTTGTTTCTACACAGAAAATATATTTTTCATATAAAACATATTTACAATATCACCAACTTGCTAATAGTACATATTTACATCCAAATGAAATAAGGCACATATCTTCTTAAGAGTTTCGGTTCACAAATGACAGTTTTTCGCGCTTCTGGTTGGTTACCCAGTGTCAGATCTGTACACATTTTTCCATATACATGTGTCTAACATCTGGGCATAATCCTGTACATTTTCATATTCCTAGCATTATTACAATTGCTACAATATCAACATTTCCGTGGTTCAGTCTCTGAACATCGCACAAATTCCAGAGTAGTTTCTACTTGTGAGCAACATTTTCATTTTAACAACCTATGAATTTCAGATTTTTACCAGTCTGACACAGTTTTCTATGAGTCTTTTTCTCATAAATATATTTTCTACTGCTCCAGATACACATTTCAGTCTAGCCCCGCCCCCAAGGTTTGGCTGAGCCAAGGGCAACCTGAGCCTCTTCCTGCCAGCAGCTGGTTTCTGTTGACGCCCAAATGTGCATTTCCTTTCAGTCATGGGAGTCTTTTGTCTCCTGTCAGAGCAACAGGCCAAAGTCCCCCTCCCATCTCCATTAGCACCTCCCTGCCAGTTCCTCAGTAGAGAGCAGGGGGAAGATTCCTTTGTTTGGGAGAAGTTGTGGAATGTCTTTGAAGTCCAGTGTGGCTGGCTTTAGCTCATTTTTGAAACCCTGTTTAACATGGTCTTTTTCTAAAATACAAATTACATTTTTACAAATATAGCCACACATCTCTTAATACCAGCCTTTCTAAAACATAGAGATTGAATTGTACAACCTATATTGCTTTTGATAGGAAGTCTCTTCTTTTCCATGCTTTGATTTTAATGTACAACTTTTAAATGACAGTATAAGTAAATGCCAGTTTCTGACACAGGCAAGCGGCGGTACTGCGTCCATATCTGACATATTTTTCCTAGCAAGCACCTTTGAATGTGGATTTTCTTATGATAAAATGTGCTTCTCGTGACATTGTGCTTAGGTAGATTCTTTAAATAAAGTGATGTTTAACACCTAACAAGGATGTTGGATCTTTTGTGATGTTTGGGAACCATGATTTTTGCACTTTCCACAGCCAAGGAAAAACAGATTTTTAAAGCAGTTCTGGGTTTCCCTTGCATTGCAGCACTGCTTTTTCAAGTAGTTTCATTTTACTCTGTGGGCAGCCCAATTGTTTTGGCAGTGGTCTCCTGTGTTATCACTGACATAGGCAAAATGGATTGGCGGCCTATTTTTCAGGTTTCCCTGCGCACTTCTCAGATTTCTAGCGCACATAAGGCTTTTCGGCGGCCATTCTAATGTTTCTGATGCAAGCAGCGCACAGTAATGTTGCTGGGCATAAACTAGTGGGTTAGAACATCCCGCATTGCTCTTTAAGTATTCCAGCTCTTGTAGATTTACAGGCCGATTCATGGAATTAATGTGTCAGTGCGAAAATCGCAGCAAAACCCGCGCACAGCAATTCATGGAAGTCTGTGCGCGTGTAAATTCCAGGATGTGCGCCAAAATTCTGCGTGGCGCACGCTGGCGCACACGTCTCCAAACAGCGTGCGTTACGCGCACAGCTAAATTGCACATAGGGTGGCGCACACAACAAAAGTAGGAGGAACAGGGGGCGTGACACGCGGAATGGGGAACAACGTGTGAAAATGTGGGCGTCACGGGGGAAGTGCAGGAGGCAAATGCGCGGAACGCCCACACACACGTTCAAAACATGTATTCATGGAATTGAACGGGGCTAACGCGTGCGCCAAAAAAGACGCGCTAATCCGGAAACACTACGCCAGCAGAAAGCAGGTGTACGTGGACCCGCGCAGCATAAAAGTGCGCGCAAACAAGCTCAGACGCCAGGATGAATATACCGTTCCTAACAGCAGTGGTCGTGGGACACCGCAGGAGGAGGAGGAGGAGGATAGTCAGGCCCAGAATTTTTACACCCAGAACCAGCCTTTTGGGATGCCTGATGACCAGGTGTATGGGAGGTACAGGTTTTCACCTCACATAATACTCAACCTGGTCAGTGAGTGGGAGGATGACCTCACATCACCCACCCTGTGCTCCCAAGCACTCAGCCCCCTGCAGAAGGTCCTCAATGTACTGCACTTCTTGGCCACTGAATCATTTCAGCGGACAACTGCTATAGTGGGGAGGGTGTCACAGGCCACGCAGTCACGCTGCCTACACCAGGTGTTGGCCATCAGGACTGCACACCCATCAATCCGCAGGCACATATACCTGCCCAGAACACCTACAGAAAGGCAGGCTGCCGTCCAGGATTTTTACGGGGTGGCACAATTCCCCAAAGTGCTAGGTGTCATTGATTGCACCCATGTGGCTCTACGTCCCCCCGGGCATCTGAGCACATCTACAGAAACCGTAAGCACTGGCATTCCATCAACGTCCAGGCAGTATGTGATGCCAAGGGAATCATCACCCCAGTATATGCCAACTATCCAGGGTCTACCCACGACAGTTTTATTTACAGAATGTCAACCCTAAACCGGGACCTAGAAGCTGAGCGGCACGGCGATACATGGCTGCTCGGTGAGTATAAATGCCTCTGCACATGCATGCATGTCAGATACTGAGTAATGTCACAACCCCACTAATGATACCCATCATCACCTCCCCTGGGGACAGTGCCTACCCTCTGAGCACCCACATGATGAGGCCAATTCGGAACCCCATCACGCCACCCGAGGTAAGATACAACAGAGCCCATATTGCAACCCGGGGCATAGTGGACCGCACATTCGGAGTGCTCAAGTCATGCTTTCGCTCCCTTGACCGTTCTGGTGGGCAGCTACTATACGCTCCCCCAGTAGTGTGCAGGATCATAGTGGCAGCATGTGTCCTGCACAACGTTGCAACACGCCAGGGCCTGACGGTGGACATGGTGGTGCCCCCACATCCCCAACCACATGCACGCCCGCTGCACATGGGAGGGGAAAGGGCACGTGGTGAGGCAGCCCGTACGCAGCTGGTGGCTAATTACTTCTCCTAAAATCACACACCTGCGGAGTGCACACAGCCCTGGCACATACCAGCTGACAATCAATGATGATGACTAAGGGACAGTCAACTGTCCCTTCCATACCAGCCTGAGATTGGTCACCTAGAAGTGCTACATTGTGTGCATCCATACCTACTTAAACACAACCAATGATGTGTGATAAAAAGACACATTCATGCTGCATGAATGACTACCCCCTTGCAAAATACAACATGAAAATAGTGCCATGTCACCCAACCCCTCCCCATCTCAGCTACCCAACACACAATGGCATGTCATGCAATGTGAAAGCAACCAAATGAAAGCACAACACATGACAACAGTGTCATAAAGTGCACTGTCTGAAATGGAAACAGGCCACAGACAAAATGCTCCCAGTAATCAATAAGAAACAGCACACATGAACAAATACTTGCCAGAAACACAATACAGAAACACAGGATGAAACAGTGGCAAAATATGACAGTACAAAATCAAAGTAGTGCAAGTCTTACAACCTGAATATGCCAGCACATCAACCCCTTGCAACTGTACAGTGTTACTGCCACGCAAATGTCTCAGTGTACTGCATGCAACAGGAACTCCATCTGCAAAGTAGACGGCCTTGTGAAGACATGAGGAAGGAACCTGCAAATTAGGAGGAAGACATGGGTGCACAAGCACATATCAATACACCATGCAGTGTACAAAACAACAACAATATCCACTAGGAATGTCTACACAGTATTGACTACAGACTGCCCACGCAGCTCATGAGAGCCCAACGTCACTGTGTGATTCACTGTCACTTGGGCACACCCTTTGCAAGCCCATGGAAACGGGAAGCAGGAGGGGTGTGTGTCTCACGAACCCAAGCATCTAACCCAAACTCAGGACAAGCCTGCATGTGCCCAGCCAGAATACAGTGGATGCCCACGGGAGCCACACAAGGCAACACACTGTAAAAAAAAAAAAATCAAAAATGGCCTTGTGGGGGCCAGGGGGGTGGGGGAGGCCACCCAGGAGGTTCGAGGACAGGGTGCACACCAACACCCACCTGCGTGGATGTTGCAAAAAAAAATACCTCCTTGGGCTCATTGGCTGCACGGCTATGCCATTGTGGGAGAACTGCTGTCACTCTCCTCAGCCTCTGCTGCTGCATCAGGAGGTGGTGGCACTATGGGAGGCAGCCCACGCAAAGCCCGGGTATGGTCCTCCATGGCAGCAAGCATGCAGGTCTGGAAGGTCTGATTCTGGAGGATTAATGTGCGGAGATCCCCATGCAGCACATCACGTGTTGCCTGCATTTCTGCACGCATGGCCTCGCTTGATGCCCGGATCTCCTCACGTGTTGCCTGCATCTCAGCTGAGAGCGAACATGTGAGCCGCTCCAGCTGCTGTTCTGCCCTAAGATTAGTGGAAGCCTCAAGGTCAACCAGAGTCAGCCTGAGGGTAGGTAGTTCTTCCCTCAGGGCTTCCCTGTGGGCCTGGGACTCTATTGATATCAATTGGCGCAGAGTCTCCAGTGCCACCCGTCGGTCCCTGTTGGACGCCAACATGTCTTCCCTGTGTGAATGGCAAATGGAGTCTGTTGCCTGCTGTTTTTGCTCCATCTGCATTTCAGGGGGCAGAATGGAAGTGGCCACCCTCTCCATTGCCTGAGCCATAATTTCTACTGATGCTGCCTGTTGGATTGCAATACCGTACATGGAGTTTTCCCATACTGTATTGCTGGTGGTGCACGGCCACCGCATCGACGGGCACCACGCCTGTTTGGGGCAAGGCGATCTGCACCTTGCTGTGCTGGCACTGCCTGAAGCTGCAGGACTGCATTCCCCCTTTGATCTGCTGGCCCAGGAACAGGATCAGATGCTGTGGAGTGTGACCCTGCATCCGTAACCGCCAAAGGCGCACCTACCAACACTGACATCCCCATAGAGGGTTCTACCCCTGGTCCAGGTGGGTTGGACAGAACAGAATCCCTGCCAGAAACACTTACCTGCAACGGCACATAAGTCTCATCATCCGATTCAGCACCCGAATAGAGGTCTGGGGAGGTGCACCCAGAGACACCCCTGGAGAGTATGGTCTGCAGTAACATTGGGTTCTCACCCACCACCACACCACGTCCCCCACTGGTGCCCGGTCATGCCAGAGATTCCTCCTGGGTCTGCACCATCTCCTCAACCTCAACAGCATCAAGTGCGTCATCACCTGCAAAAACATGAAAGACAACAAATGGAAACAGGCATGAGCACCATAGCACACACATAGGCCGTGACAAGTCACAGATCCAGTACATGATCAACACATGTCCCACATGACTATAACCCTGCCATACATGCACTGTCAAAGAGTTGGAAGTGGAGTCAAAAAGGCAGACACTGGGTAGAGCAATATGGAAAAGCAACACATTTGTAGCATGTTGGGTAGCACTGGCATCACACATCAGGCTGTGAGTGGCATGTCCAATACACATACATGACACATGGCAGCACACACATGTCATGTAGCATAGGCACGGTAAAGTACAAAACTACAGCAATATGTCAGTGATTGAATACTGTCACACATCCATGTGACATCGACATGATGAGAAGATTAATGCTGAATAGTCTCTCAAAATATGCGTGTGCCACACACCGAAACACATCCAGTGTCCACAAATACTGTCATTCTGGGCTGATCAATGGTTGGTCACTTTGACATCACAGGAAACATCTGTCATGTTCCACATGCAAACAGCCCCTTATAATAATTTTTATGCAGGCCAATACTCCATCAGCCTGAATGGTGTAATCATTAACATAACCAGGTAATAATAGTGCCCCAGTGTGGCCTGTAAACAATGACCGAAGCATATCACATATGTCGCAATAGGGCATAAAATTGTCTTGCAAAAAGGGGAGAGTGCAAACAATCAGCATGAATGAAGACTTACTAAATCAGACCAATGTAGTTGCACGACAACAGTTCAAGGTACAGTGCACAAATGTGGGCTTAATAGGCAACTGTGGCCAGAAGGGATACAGTCATACCCAAATCCAAGGTACATGAATGTATGGGAGGAAGCACTTGGGTGACCCATACAACTCAGGTGCATACCCCCTCACCTGGCCCTCAATCTGAACCCGTCACCCAAACAACATACACATGGATCACACACAAATGCGTGGGCACTCACCGGACAATGCATCATAATCAGGTAGTTCTCCCACGCCTTGGATCTGTTCCTCTGTGACGAAGACCCCAGCAACAGACTCATGTTCAGTGAGTTTGTTGTCCTCTTGTGGAGACCCACCGCCAGTCACCAGAGTAGCGTGCATGATTTGAGGCCAGCTTGTTCTTTGCTCTGCGTTTCAGGTCATTCCACCGCTTGTAGCAATCATCAGCTGTGCGCCTCGCAAATCCAAGGGCACTTATGCGGTCGGCGATGATCTGCCAGTGTGCCTTACGTTGACCAGTTGTGGTCTTGGACCCTGGAGTCACCAGCATTTTGTGGCTATGTGCCGACACATAGGACACAAGTGCATCAAGTTCCGCGTCATTGAAGCAAGGCTTCCTTGACGTGCCGGAGTGTGTAGCCGTGTCTGGGGTCTCAGCCTGTCGTGCCAGAGCACCCTTCTTCCTCTTCTTTAAAGGGGGAGCGGTGCCAGAGTGGCTTACGCTGCTCTGGTCAGTAGGGGCAGAAGCACCGGTGGACTGGGTAGTAGGAGTGTGGGAATGCACAATGACCATAGGTCTTGGTGCAGGCATTGATTGCAGGGTAATAGTGGCAGGGGGAACGTCAGTTTGATGGACCTGGACCGACACTGTCCTGGCTGGGAGAGTCAGAACTGGGGCGGATGGAGCTGCAGCTGCCCCTGCACCCTCCCCACCCTGCATACTTGGGGCAGCAGATGACATCGCTGCCCCAGATCCACGTGGCTTGGTGACAACAACTTGCACCGCCACACGTGGCCTAGACTTGCTGACCTGGAAGTCAGCCTGGGAGTCATCCTGTGCCAGGTCAGGTGCCACAATGGGCTGGTCCAACAGGGGCTGAGCTGGGATGGTGTCAGCCACGTTTCCCTCAACCATGGGTCGGGGCATCGGTGTCCCTGATTGTTCCTCCACACATGGGGGCATAGGGGCACCCTTAAAATCCCGGCCACGTCCCCTACCGCGCCCACCACGCCCACCTTTTGAAGGTCGGCCACCTTTGCCTCCCTTACCGCTTGGTCGCCTCCCAACCATGGCACTGATGTTGTTGTGCGTATGGGAGTTGCAGTAAACTATTGTCCTGGGCAATTGGGGGTTAAAGGGGTAGGGTACTAGATGGAATTTTACCCTAGTGCTCTAACAAGGCTGTCTGTGACCCCTGGGGGAAGATGATGGGTCACGCAATGCACAGGCAGCCCAAAATCAAAAGTTAACGTGCACGCAACCCCTCATAGACCACGTGCGTGAAAAAATGAACCCGCACTACGCTGTGGCACCCAGAAACACAAAAATAAGCGTACGCGTAATACACGCAGCCTAAAATGACCTCTGAAGGGGAACGCGACACACGGGGCAAGCACAGTTGCTAAGTACGTGCGGAACTCACCGTCTGCCTGGAAAAATAACGTGAAAAATACGTGCGTGTGCGCGTTGGCAAAACCCCCGCCAAAAGAAGTATTGTACGCTGTCTGAGGAGACAGGACAAAAGGAGAAGTGAACTCTGTTTGAGGAAACAGGCCCTACCAAAAATCAGAAAAGAGCTGTCAGAGGTAACAGGGAGTACGAACTAGAAACGCTGTGAAGTAATTGCGTGTGAACCGACAAGAAGTACAGATTTCACCCACTCGCTCCCCACGAAAAGCATGTACAAGGAAATGGTGTCCTACACGTAGCTTTTAAACCGGCCCACACGTACACATCAGATACGCATGTACGTGGCCCTTTCCTCCAATTACACGCGATGACACTCGGACGTGCAGTTTTTCCACGTGTGCTCTGTCATCACGTGCTATGAGGGAAACGCCCGCGCGCGTAATGTAACTTACGCGCTTATGCGCTAAGGGCCTTTGGTCCAATGAAATCACGTACATGTGCTGACGTGCTTACGCGCTGAGGCCCTTTCCTCGAATTACACGCTGACGTGCAATTTTTTCACGTGCCAAATCACTCTGTATCAAGCTGGCCACGCGAAAACACACGGAAGACCATGCTCCTGCCCAGAAGGCCAAATTACTGCCCCCCAGAGCCCCGATCATGCTCCCACCTGCCATGTGCTGCTGCCTGACTGCCTGCTGCCCACGTGCCCTGCCATTTGCTGCCTGCATGTCAGCCAAGGGTGTAGTTGCTGTGACCACCCCTGCTGGAACCGAAGACTCCCGACTGGGATTCCATTGCTCCACAGCCCAGCCCCAGGACCCAGTTGCCCACCCACTCCTGCCTCTGGGGTTGCCATGTCCAGCACAACACCATCTGGCAGCACTGGCAACCCCCAGTCAGAGAGGCAGAGGGCCACCAGCTTCACTGCCACCGAAGCTGGTGTCCTGGTGGAGCAAGTCCTGGGGCAGTATGATGCCCTCTTTGGAAGTTTGCGCGCCGACAATGAAGGACGGACCAGGGTCTGGATGGACATCGTGACTGCCATCAACGCGGAGGGGGTGGCAGTCCGCGACTTACATCATGTCAAGAGGCGCTGGGAGGACTTCAGGTCCAGGACCCTCAACAAGGCCCGGCGCCTCGCTAAGGCAGCGGATGCCAAGGGGCGCCGGGGCCAGCTGTCAAACCATCAACTGAGGGCCCTGGAACGCATATACCCAGTGCTCTACATCCAGATCCTTGAGAGGCAGACCCGTCTGGAGTCGAGCGGTAAGTGTACATGCATAGTGATAGTACGCTGTGCATGTCGTGGTGTGCCAGTAGTGTGCAGGTTGCACATGTGTTTATGTAGGGCCATGTAGGGATGTGTATGAACATGGGCGTGAGGCTGCCACATGAGTCCCCTCAGTTGTGAGACACATTGATGGTGTATGTGTTGGTAAGCATGCTGGGCAAATGCAGGTGTGGGAGCACACATGTTTGAATTTCTGTGTATGTACATTGGCATGGTTGTGGCATGGATGGTGGTTCATAATGCATGTATCTGCACTGTATACATGTGCATGTATGTGTATCTGACAAGTGTGCAACTGTGATGCAACATGGATGCACGTGACACTGATATGTAGATGGATGAATGGCAGATGTGACATGTATGGCGATCTCATCACTGCAACAGTTGGAGGAGATGTAGACATGCATGTTAGTGTGGTGGCGTGTGTGCATGTCTAGTGCACTCCTTGTGTTTCATGTGATGTCAGGCTCACCTTTGGCTGTTCATGCTGTTGTATGTGTATGGATGGTGCTGCCTGGTGCAATATTGCTGTTGAAATGTTCATGTGTGTGAGTTAAAATGACATGTGTGTCGTGGAGTGTGATGCCGTGTCTGAAGTTAAACAATGCCACTCATGTGCAACTGTCATGTGTGTATCAGTCCATTGTACAGTGCCCTGATGCCTGTGTTTTATCTCTCCCTGTCTGCAGCGTCAACTGAAGAAGAGGGCGGAGAGGGTGCTGTGGAGCACAGCGGCAGGGATCGTCCCACCAGCCGGAGACGCAAGGCCCGGCTCCCCTCCCAGGTTGTCATCTTGTCGGGGAGTGAGGAGTCCAGTGCCGCGTCCCAGGCCGCAGCTGCCGAGGGAAGGTCCAAGAGGCGGAGGTCGGAGTTGGACTCCTCGGCAGCAGAAGGTGCAGCTGAGACCCCACAGGGTCCGACGGAGGAAGATGGCACGGAGTCATCCAGGTTGGTGGGGGGTTTGGTGGAGGAGGAGGCCGTGCAAGGGACAGACACGGGGTCTGGAGGTGGGGATTCCACTGGTGCTAGTGGTGCGGGGCAGGGACAGGAGGCAGCACAGGCCACCGCGGAGGTGCCTGTGTGTAATCCTGTCCCCGATCCTGTGACTGCATCATCCCGCACCAGCAGGGATGCCTACGTCCAGACCCATTTTCAGGGAGGGGATCCGCTTACAACAACTGGCCTTCCTCTCCCTGCGGACGTGGCTATCCGGGACCGGGTTGAGCCTGTCCTGGGTGGGGTGGCGTTGCGTCAACGGGCCATGCGAGGTGACCTGCAGTCTTTTCATGAGGGGACTGCACGTCATCTCGAATGGCTCGTTGACCGCGTTGACCTACTGGGACAGCTCACCAGGGCCGGATTCCTCCGTTTGCTGGACCTTGTTCCGACCCCCTCCTCAACTGAACCCCCTCTGCGCCAGTCGTACTCCATGCCATCTTCCCACCCATGTATCACCTGGGTACCCTGTGGAGCTGCCTCCGACCCTGCGGCCAGGCTGGTGGAGGACACATCCCTGCCACAGTCGGGAGTCGGACGTCCAGCAGGGGTGGCCACATCAACAACTGCACCCCAGCCGGAGGAGGATGTGCAGGCAGCAAGAGCCAGGGCACTGGCAGAGGCACAGCAGCAGCAGCAACAAGGTGGGAGCCATGATGGCTTGGGGCCTTCGTCATCGGAGGGGCAGGCATCGGCCAGAGGGCAGGAGGAACCAGGACTGAAAGTGTCTTCCGTGTGGCAGCGGTTAGGCCATGCTATAGATGCAGAGCGGCAGCGGGCAGAAGAGGCACGGCTCACGATGGTCAGGGCGTAGAACTCCATGCGGAGGGCCCTGAGGCGGGCCGAGTGCCTCGAGGCAATTCGCAGGGAGTTGGAGGAGAATATGTCGTCGTCCCTGCGAACCCTCGGGGCCATGGAAGAGGACCGCCTCCAGGACATTGAGCAGGAGTTCGATGATGCCCTGGCCCGGGACATCCAAAAGTGAGCCATTGGACTAGCCCGCTGCCATTGTAAATAGTTTTTAGAGTTAGGTTTCCTTTTCGTTTTCCTTTTATTTGTGGTCAATGGACAATGCCGCACACATTTGTATATAGTTATATTTTTAGGTAGTTTCTTAGGTAGGTTTCATTTGTTTTGTTGGGCTCATGGACCCTTTACATCGTTGGACAATGGATTGATTTATTTTTGGGATTTTTGCACATGGATTAATGGATTTTTATTTTGGACAATGGATTGTATATAGTTACATCATGGATTCATTTGGATTTTTTTCTTCATTATGGACATGGAGTAATGTTTTTTTTTTTCAGGACAATGTATTGTAAATAGTTGGACTATGGATTGATTTCGCATTTTTATTTTTCATTATGAACATGAAACAATGGATATCTTTTTTTTTTACCTTTTTTTGGATTTGAGTTGATGGAGGGAGAGTTTGGACTGTTTTTCTTTCAAATTTGTTTGCATTGCTTTTCATTTTCATTCACTCATCTTTTTCACATGCTTTTCATTTCATGTTTGATATTTTGGTATGCTTTCATTTCATTTATTTATTTATGTACATAATACATTTTCATATTTTAGTTCCATGTGTGGGATTTGCTCATTGGGTTGATGCATGTGAAATTGTGGGTTTACACAAGCAATGCCAACCAGTGTATGTGTGTGATGGACATGTGTTGATGTACATAGTTGAGTTTTGGTTTGTGTCTTGAGATAGGCATGTCAGTGTGGGGTGGATTGGGAAATCATTGCGTCTCAAGAATGGGGTGGCGTGATGTGGTATTTTTTGGTGTAGAAGTGGGCCATGATTGTGCATCTTTATTTCGTGTAGGGGAGGACATGAGTGGGACATGAGTGGGGGCCTGATGGCAGGTGCCCCGCACTGCTGGGGGGTGGGAGTGCAGGGGGACATGAGTGGGACATGAGTGGGGGCCTGATGGCAGGTGCCCCGCACTGCCTGGGGGTGGGGGTGCAGGGGGACATGAGTGGGGGCCTGCTGGCAGGTGCCCCTGACTGCTGGGGGGTGGGGGTGCAGGGGGACATGAGTGGGGGCCTGATGGCAGGTGCCCCACACTGCTGGGGGGTGGGGGTGCAGGGGGACATGAGTGGGACATGAGTGGGGGCCTGATGGCAGGTGCCCCGCACTGCTGGGGGGTGGGGGTGCAGGGGGACATGAGTGGGGGCCTGCTGGCAGGTGCCCCTGACTGCTGGGGGGTGGGGGTGCAGGGGGACATGAGTGGGGGCCTGCTGGCAGGTGCTCCTGACTGCTGGGGGGTGGGGGTGCAGGGGGACATGAGTGGGGGCCTGATGGCAGGTGCCCTGCACTGCTGGGGCGTGGGGGTGAAGGGGGACATGAGTGGGGCCCTGATGGCAGGTGCCCCGCACTGCTGGGGGGTGGGGGTGCAGGGGGACATGAGTGGGACATGAGTGGGGGCCTGCTGGCAGGTGCCCCGCACTGCTGGGGGGTGGGGGTGCAGGGAGACATGAGTGGGTGATCAGTAGTGCAAGCTGACATGTGGCTTGGCTGGGGGGCATGGCCATGGTAGATGGGCTGGCTGCGGGACATGACTAGGGGTGCAGGGTAGTCCCCTGTGGTGTGGGCTGCCTGCAGGGGCCGTGAAGGGTGTAGAGGGAACATCTGGGAGGACCCACACTGCCAATTCACGTGTAGGACTCCTTGCGCACCCCCGAAATTCATGTACACCACTCTGACAGCAAAATCGCGTGTGGAACTTCCCGCACACCCAATTATCCACGCACCCCACTCGCACAGGGCCAATCGCGTGTGAATCTTCCCGCACACCCCAGAAATACACGTACCCTGCTCAAATCGCGTGTGAAACTTCCTGCGTACCCCAGTTATCCACATACCCCACTCGCACAGGGCCAATCGAGTGTGAAACTTCCCACGCACCCCAGTTATCCACGTACCCCACTCGCACAGGGCCAATCGCGTGTGTATCTTCCCGCGCACCCCCAAAATACACGTACCCTGCTCAAATTGCGTGTGAAACTTCCCGCGCACCCCAGTTATCCACGTACCCCACTCGCACAGGGACAATCGCGTGTGAAACATCCCGCGCACCCCAGTTATCCACGTACCCCACTCGCACAGGGCCAATCGTGTGTGAAACTTCCTGCGCACCCCCGAAATACACGTACCCTGGTCAAATTGTGTGTAACACTTCCCACGCACCCCAGTTATCCACGTACCCCACTCGCACAGGGCCAATTGCATGTGAAACTTCCCACGCACCCCCGAAATACACGTACCCTGCTCAAATCGCGTGTGAAACTTCCCGCGAAGCCCAGTTATCCACGTACCCCACTCGCACAGGGCCAATCGCGTGTGAAACTTCCCGCGCACCCCCAAAATACACGTACCCTGCTCAAATTGCGTGTGAAACTTCCCGCGCACCCCAGTTATCCACGTACCCCACTCGCACAGGGACAATCGCGTGTGAAACATCCCGCGCACCCCAGTTATCCACGTACCCCACTCGCACAGGGCCAATCGTGTGTGAAACTTCCTGCGCACCCCCGAAATACACATACCCTGCTCAAATCACGTGTGAAACTTCCCGCGCACCCCAGTTATCCACGTACCCCACTCGCACAGGGTCAATCACGTGTGAAACTTCCCGCGCACCCCCGAAATACACGTACCCTGCGCAAATCGCATGTGAAACTTCCCGCGCCCCCCAGTTATCCACGTACCCCAGTCGCACAGGGTCAATCGCGTGTGAAACTTCCCGCGCACCCACGAAATACATGTACCCTGCTCAAATCGCGTGTGAGACTTCCCACGCACCCCAGTTATCCACGTACCCCACTCGCACAGGGCCAATCGCGTGTGAAACTTCCTGCGCACCCCCGAGATACACGTACCCTGCTCAAATCGCGTGTGAAACTTCCCGCGCACCCCAGTTATCCACGTACCCCACTCGCACAGGGTCAATCACGTGTGAAACTTCCCGCGCACCCCCGAAATACACGTACCCTGCGCAAATCGCATGTGAAACTTCCCGCGCCCCCCAGTTATCCACGTACCCCAGTCGCACAGGGCCAATCTTGTGTGAAACTTCCTGCGCACCCCCGAAATACACATACCCTGCTCAAATCGCGTGTGAAACTTCCCGCGCACCCCAGTTATCCACGTACCCCACTCGCACAGGGTCAATCACGTGTGAAACTTCCCGCGCACCCCCGAAATACACGTACCCTGCGCAAATCGCATGTGAAACTTCCCGCGCCCCCCAGTTATCCACGTACCCCAGTCGCACAGGGTCAATCGCGTGTGAAACTTCCCGCGCACCCACGAAATACATGTACCCTGCTCAAATCGCGTGTGAGACTTCCCACGCACCCCAGTTATCCACGTACCCCACTCGCACAGGGCCAATCGCGTGTGAAACTTCCTGCGCACCCCCGAGATACACGTACCCTGCTCAAATCGCGTGTGAAACTTCCCGCGCACCCCAGTTATCCACGTACCCCACTCGCACAGGGACAATCCCGTGTGAAACTTCCTGCGCACCCCTGAAATACATGTATCCTGCTCAAATCGCATGTGAGACTTCACGCAAAACCCAGTTATCCACGTACACCACTCGCACAGGGCCTATCGCGTGTGAAACTTCACGCGAACCCCAGTCATACCTGTTCCCCGCTTGGCGTTTGCTGTTTTGCAGCCCTGTAAACTGGTCCAGGGTTAGCACAGCCCTTTGCGCTGGATTGGGGATTTTTATGGCTTTTCCTTGCGCTAGGGGCGTTCTTGGGGGCGTAACTGGCGCTGCTGCAGGGTCGCTGCGCCACTCTGCGCCACGGCTGGTTTGGGAGGCTAAAATCCATGAATACGCTGTGCGCGGAAATGGATTTTAGCGCACGCGGCTGGCGCAGACATTCGCACGCGCACACTGTGCCTCAGTCGCGTGCGCCACTTGTGCGCGAAATTATATGAATTACCCCCTTAGTATCTCTGACTTGGAATAGTTCACCTTGAAGTTCGCGAAACCTCAGAGAAGGCACATATCTCACCCAATGTTGCTGGTAGTGATGTTTCTGGCTTAGTGACCATGAAAACCAAATTGTCGGCAAATAGGCCGATTCTGTGATGAAAGCTCCCCATCTGACCCCCTGTACATTCTTGTTCCCCCTTATATGATGAGAAAAGGGCTCTATCATTAGCACGAAGAGTAGGGGAGTGAGCAGACACCATTGTTTGGTTCCCCGGTGATTAAAAATGGGTTCATCAACCCGCCATTCTTTTTTACCCTGGGTTGGGCTTCTTATACTTTGCCTGGACCATCCTCAGAAAGTTTGCTCTCACCCCCACCTTGCTTAGTGTTTGGTTCATGAAACCCCAGTTAACGCGATCAAATGCCTTCTCGGCATTGAGCATTAGTAAACAGGTACGTGTAGAGCTTCCCCCCTCGTGGGCTTGTCAATTATATGCAGAACATTCCTTATGTTTTCAAATGTGTTCCGCCCCTGGATGAATCATGAGTGATTTTGTGCTGTTAAATTCGGAAGAACCGTATCTAGCCTGGCAGCCAACACCCTCTTGTATAGTTTGGCATCTACATTAATGAGTGCAATCGGCCGGTATGAGAAGTTCAGCTGTGGGTTCTTCCCCAGTTTTGGGATGAGAGTGATGAGCGCCATTTCCATGGATTGCGATATCTTGCCCCTTTCTCTGAAGTTATTTAATACCTCTGCCAGCCCTTTGGACAGCAGCTGATTACATGTTGTATAGAAAGCCACTGTCAGGCCGTTCTTCCCCGCTGTACCTCCTCCCACGATATGGGATCCTCCAATTGCTCTATTTGTTCAGAGGATAGCTGCGGTCTCGGCCATCCTGCCAGGTATGCCTTCTGCCCCTCCTTGTCACATGGTTGCTCCCTATAAAGATCGGCAAAGAATCCCTGGATGACCCTGCATTTATCTCCCTCCGTCCCCACCAGCCTATCCCCTTTATCCGACAAGTTAGCTATGAATGCTCCCTGTTCCTTGGCCCTTAGTTAGCTCGCTAGCACAGTCCCAACCTTGTTCCCGTGCTCATAGAATGTCTGCCTACTCGTCAAGAGGATGTGCTCTACTGACCTACCAATCAGCTGCTTGAGTTGCCCCCTCACTTGGGCCAGTTGCCTAGCAATCTTGTTTGTACCATTCTCCTTGTGGGCAGCCTCCAGCTCCCATATTTCCTTTTCTACGTCCAGCTCCACCTCGCTTCTCTCTTCCCTTAATCTCTTTGATGCTTCTGGTAGGCGACTCTTGATCCTAATCTTGAATGCATCCCACTGCTCTCCAAGTGCTCCTCTCTTTTCCCCACACTCCTCCATGAACCTGTGGATCTCTGCCTCAACCTCCCGCCATATCCCTTGATCTCTAAGGAGGTATTCTTCCAGTCGCCACCTCTTACACCCACCTCGCAGGCCTCCTCCTTCCTACTCCAATGTGACCAGTGTGTGGTCTGAGATCGTCATGCTCCCTATATGGACCTTCATCACTGCCTGGACTACCCTCTGCGGTGCCATAATGTAATCTATCCGGGAATATGTTTTATGGAGGTGTGAGTAGAAGGAGTAATCCCTATCCCCTGTGGGTGGTGTAATGCCATGTGTCCTTAAGACGCTTTTCCTCAATTTTCTCTTTTAACTGTTTGCACATTGTCCCCATTGCATGCCCCCTGCCCCCTCCCGACCGATCCATATTCGGGTCCATAGGTTATAATCTCCTGCCACCATCAGCTCACCCTCCCCAAACCTGCCCAATTCCGGTAGGCATCCCTCCAAAAACCTTACCTTTCCTGCCCCAGGTTAGGTGAATACACTGATGCCCACATGTACATGTGTCCTCCCACTCTCCCCTTCACCAACACAAATCTTCCCTCAGGATCGCATTTCACCTTGGCCCCTTCAATCTTCATTGACTTGTGAAAAGGAATGGCTGCACTTGCCCTTTTGCTTCCCGTAACAGCATAGTATTGAAGTGGATACTCTCTATTATGGAGATGAGCCACATCCCCCTCCATCAGATGCGTTTCCTGCAGGTAGACTATCCCTGCTCCCCTTTTCTTAATCTCTGGCAGGACCGTAAATCTCTTGCTCAGGCTGTTCAGCCCTCTCACATTCCATGAATCTAGCTTAAACATCTTTCCTTGCTAGTACATGCTCCTTCTTCCCCGGACACATTGCCCTGCCCGACCAAGCCCTGTTTACCATATTGTACATGGCCGCCCCCTAGACTAGTAGCGTATACCCACCTCGTAACTGTCGCTGGATCCTTCATCCAGGTTCTCAACATGACCCCCATATACGAAAATTGTGCAATGCTCACTCCCCCGCCCACCCTTGTCCCTCCCCCATCTCCTGCATTAGCCTTCTCTGTCCCCAATGGCAAGGCTTGCAGGCATATGTGATACAGACCCCTCCTAGATCCCTCTGTCCTCTTCACACCTTCTTCCCTTTTTTGAGCTCCACTACTAGGGATTATTTTGTTCTGCCCTGCCACTCCTCCTTGCTGCCTCTCCGCACCCTCCTCTATAGAGTCTCGGGCACACATGCCCAGTTCTCTCAAACCATCCTCCACCTGAGAGACAGTCTTTCCCTCGTTCTTCACATGGAACTGGAGCCTTGTCAGGAAGATCCACCGGTACCTCATCTTCCTCTTTATTAAGTTCCTCTGTGAGTGGTTTAAACAGCCTTCTCCTCGCCAGTGTTGTCATCGTATGATTGAATTTCGCTCCCCCTCAGCCGAATCTTCCCTTTCCCTCTGGCCGCACTCATAAATCATGATTTGCCTTTGAAGCTGTGTATCTTCACCAGAACATCCCGTGGCCTGTCCCCTGGGTCCACTCTCCGACTGCCCACTCTATGCACTCTTTCAATCTCCATAATCCGGCCATGTTCCCTCTCTGCCAGGTCTGCAAACATCTCCCGGATGCAGCCCTCCAGGTCCGAACCTTCGACTCCCTCCTTATGGTCTTTAATCTGGATATTTTCCCTCTGTGATCTGTTTTCCAGATCCTCGCACTTTGTCTCCAAGGCCCTTATCCGTTTGTCCGTGCCTTGTGCCTGCTGTGCCAGTTCAGATACTTTTTCAGCCAATCTTGTGATATGCCCCTCCACCTCCATCACTCGCTCACCCAGTGCGTCAATATCTCTGCGATTCACTGTGATCGCCTGCGAGAGTTCCTCCCTGATACTAGCTGCCTCTGATTCGACCGGCTCTGTTATATTCCCCTTAAACTTGGCCAGGGCCGCATGTAGGTTTTCCTTGGTGAATGCCATCTCTTTGCCGCTGTGCGCTCTCTGGTTCCCAAAGTGGAATGTAGTCTGAGTGTGCCACCGCTGGTATCCCTCCTGCACCCCAGCTCCAGACGTGGTGCCTTACCTCTTCGGTCCCATCTACATCTTCCAGACCACTTCCGCCAGCTGGCTTCACCACTTCGAGGGGGGTTGCTCTGCCACTTCTCCACTTCTTGTTGCCCCTCTGACCCTATCCTCCCTAGCATCAGGGCGCCTAACCGGCTGGCCATTGCGCACTTCAGTTGGTCTCCCCTCCATGGGCAAGATTGATCCCTCTGCCCTTGTCCACCTCCACTTGCTGCCGTCGACCAGTCAATCCACCATGCACATCTGCGGAACCCCTTTTGCAGACCCCAACTGGCGCTGCTGCTTAATGGTCCATATAGCACCCCTTTCTCATGGAGTACCTTTAAAGGGTTCCTTCTTGTCTTTCCCTCTCCCAACAAAGACTGGTTGCGGCCTCATCAGCTATTAGGAATAAGGGCCAATGCATCATGCAAGGTAGATCAGTCAGTGATTACATGCACACCTTGCCTTTGCGGCAATCGCTGTTCCTGTCACGGTACAGGTTGTCATGCGACGGTTCATGCTTCCACGTTCACGGCAGTCACCCGGAACAAAACCCACAGCTGGGCATCACGTTGCGCAGAGACACGCACACGGCGCTGATAAAACATGCCCCCTCACATCGGCGGGTGCTTCTGATTGAAGTTATGACCCGTTCATGGTTCGCTACATTCCAAGTCTTTGGTCCTTTCCTTGACTCTGGTTTCCAGCCTACGCTCATCCCTGCTCCGCTACTCTGCAATCGAACCAGACTTCGAAGGGATTGTGTCCTCCGACGTATTCCTTATCTTAGATATCTCTTTCCAGCTTTGCTGGCCTCGGAAAATGTTTCTCTAGAGGGCGCTGCGCGTCGGCGTCCGCCGAGTCGATGTCCCTCGACAGCCGCTGGATTGATGTCAACGTCATCCTGCCTATAAAGGCCGCGCGCAGCGTCCGTCGCTCAGTTCCGTTTTTCCGCGCTTACTCAGTGCCTCAGAATATCGTTGCTCAGTTTCGTAGAGAATTTATCCTATTTCCTTGAGATATTCGATCCATACTCGATGGCTTCCTCGTCGGAACCGACGACCCCTCGGTCCGGCTTCAAAAAATGCAGAGACTGTGGGAAAAAGATGTCGCTGACTGGCCCTCACAGAGTTTGTCTGTGGTGTTTGGGAGCTGAACACCATTGTTCGGAGTGCGAGGACTGTATGTCCATGACAGCTAAGGCCCTGAAGGAGCGTAGGGGGAAGCTGGAAAAAGGTAAAACTTCAAAAGCTTCTTCTTCCTCAACGAAGTCGAGACATTCGTCTCCTCGTCACCATTCGCGCTCCAGGTCGCAGAGTGGGTCCCATCACTCCTCGAGATCGAAGCACTCGAAGAGGAGACGTCGAAGATCCCCTTCTCTGTCCTCCTCTTCCTCTGTTTCTCCTAAGAGAATCCCTTGCCCCACGAAACATAGTTCCCGGGCTGAATGGGAGGAATTCCGCAAAAATATGATGAGCGTCTTCAAGAAAGTGGCCTCGACCCCCTCGAAGACTGCCGAGAGCGATGCTCTGGTCGAAAGACCCAAAGGTCAAAAATGCCGCGAGTCGCAGTATCCGGCGAAGGAAGCTTCTCGAGCGCGTCACGAACTCTCGAGTAAAGCTATGACCTCGAAACCTTCTTCGAAGGTTCCGTCGACGCCGTTGACGAAGGTTCCGTCGACGCCGAGGTCGGTGTCTTCGACGCCGTTGTCGAAGGGACCTTCGACACACGGGTCTGTCGACTCGACGCCATCTTTGACACCGGCGTCGATGTCAAGGAAAGTCATGGTTGCGGCGCACCCAGTGGCTATCCCCAGGTGCTCGATGACGATGGCGTCGAGATTGTCGACTTCCTCGAGCAGAATCCCAATTCTATCGAGGACCTCGAGGCCTCCGTCTTTGTTTTCGATGCCACGCTCGAAGCCTTCGACGTCGGCGTCGACGACATCGACGTTTTCGAGGCCGATTACAACAAGTTTGGCACCCTCTGCCTTGGAGATGGGTATCACACCCTTTGTGAGTTCAGACCAATTGAGAACTATGTCCTCAATTATGGAAGAGGGAGAACTATCTGACCAAGAAGAGACATTTGAGTTGCAGGGACCTGCAACCCCATTTCAAGAGGAGTTATCCTCAGAAGAACGCAGGTTAAAGGAACTCCATGATTCCTTACATGAGGCAAGTGGGTTAGACACTTCCCCTGAGGTGGAGTTCGCTAGGCCACACCCGGGGGAGCATGCTGAAACCCCCTATAGAGCCTTAATGGCCAGAATCACAGAATTTATGGGGTGATCAACACCTTCACAGGCTTTCCAACAAGATGACCTCACGGATATTCTTGATAAAGGTCCACAGGAGGATCCTGTAGTGCCTTTTCATAAAGCTCTTCAAAGGAAAATCATGACGAACTGGGAAACCCCAGATGTCGTCCCGGCAGTAAATAAAAAACTGTCTACTAAATACAGGGTATCTTCTGCAGACCCGGAGTTTTTGTCCAAACACCCATCCCTAGAAAGTCTGGTGGTACAGGCAGCATCTTCTACTGACATCAAGACTGCTTACCCTACCGTCCCACAGGACAGGGACGATAAGAAATATGATGCTATGGCAAAGAAAGTTTTTTCGGCATGTAGCATGGAGTTAAAATCTATTAATGCTACTTGCACCCTTTCTAGATTCAGCCATACACTTTGGGAGTGTGCTTCTACAGCGGCTGACTGCATCCCGGAGGGAGAAGAAAGGGAGGCGTTCCTAAATATCATACAGGACGGTAAAGACGCTATGTGCGAATCCCTCCAGACGGGCATTGATTCGGCTGACAGTATCAGCAGAGCAATGGCGGCAAGTACAACAACCAGGAGATTTGCTTGGTTGAGAAAGTCTGGTTTTGCCCCAGATGTGCAAGCCAGGCTCTTGAACATGCCATTCGATGGCTCTTCTTTGTTTGGGAAAAAGGCGGATGACAGTTTAGAAAAACTGCAAACATCAAAGGCAGCAGCAAAATCCCTAGGCGCTGCAATCTGTCAGACACCTTTTCGTTCCACAGGATCCTCTGCGAGAGGCAAGTCCTTTCGCTTCTACTCCGCATTCGGAAGAGGTATAGGACGACCGGCTCAAAGGGGACAAAGAAGAACTACCCGAGGTGGACGGGGTAGATATTCAAAAGCCGCAGCAACAGCAGGTGCCTCTTTACCATCGGCATCTGCATCAGCCGCCCCAAAACCACTCTGAGGACTTCCCTCACAAGACACCTGTAGGAGGCAGGTTAACTCAACATTTGGCGGAATGGCAGGCTATCACGTCAGATGCTTGGGCATTGGAAACAGTTGCCCAAGGTTACTGCCTGCCTCTCCTACGCATACCTCAGAATCATCCACCGGGGATCAGCTCTCAAAAAGCTCCAGATCCGCTCCTCTTGCAGGAAATTTTAGACCTGCTAGAGAAAGGTGCCATAGAACCGGTACCTGTGGCGGAGAGGAACAAGGGCTGGTACTCCCCTTACTTTCTCATTCCAAAGAAAGACGGAGGACTGAGACCCATCTTGGACTTGCGAGAATTGAACAAATTCCTCAGGAAAGACAAATTCAAGATGGTAACTCTTTCTCAGATCCTTCAGGCCCTTCAGTTCCAGGACTGGTTGGTATCTCTGGACCTTCAGGACGCTTATTTCCATGTGCCTATCCATCTCAAACACAGGAAATACCTGAGGTTCACAATTGGCAACTCTCATTATCAATTTCAAGTGCTGCCATTTGGGCTGACCTCCGCCCCGAGGGTCTTCACCAACTTAATGTCGGTAGTGGCTGCAAGTCTAAGGAGGGAAGGGATTCACGTCTACCCCTACCTGGACGATTGGTTGATCAGGGCTGTATCTTCAGAACAAGCTCAGATCCAGCTAAATCACGTTTGCCACTCCCTTCACAGACTGGGCTTCTCCCTCAATTTAAAGAAGTCACAAATGATACCATTGCAGAGACTCCAGTTCATCGGAGCGATCCTGGACACTTCCCTGGGGAAGATATTCTACAGATGGTTACCAAGTTCCAAAATGCCCAACGTCTCCCAGCCTTCGACTTTTTGAGGTTGCTAGGCCTCATGGCATCCTGCATTTTCCTAGTGCCAGAGGCTCGCCTGAGAATGAGATCCCTCCAGTGGGCGCTGAGAACTCAGTGGTCACAATTCTCAGGAAGAATGACAGATATTCTTCAGGTTCCCGACAGGGTGGCTCGAGACCTTCAGTGGTGGGCCTGTCAGGAGAACATGCTGAAAGGAGAACAGTTTTGGCAACCCTGGCCAGAGATAACAGTAGTCACGGATGCCTCACTCACGGGGTGGGGAGCCCACGCCAACGACTTGACCATCAGCGGTCGTTGGTCTCCATCGGAGTCCAGACTACATATCAACCTGTTACAGCTGAGGGCCATCAGACTTGCGCTGAAGGCGTTCCTGCCATCTGTATAAGGGAAGAATGTCCTGATAATGACGGACAACACAGTGGCCATGCATTACCTCAACAAAAGAGGAGGCGTAGGATCACTACCTCTGTGCAGAGAGGAGATGCAGCTCTGGTTTTGGGCAATCCAAGAAGGAATCTCTCTATCAGCAGTTCACCTAGCCGGAGAGAAGAACTTGACCGCGGTTGCTCTGAGCAGGCAGAGCACAGTCTCCCACGAGTGGGAACTAGCTCAGGAAGTCCTTCAAGAGCTCTTCGCCCTTTGGGGAACCCTTCAGGTGGATCTGTTCGCCACCAGTGTCAACAGGAAGTGCGATCTGTTCTGTTCAAGGGAATTTCCCCCGAGAGGAGCTCTGGGAGACGCGTTCATAGTGGACTGGGTGTTTCCACTTCTGTACGCGTTCCCACCGGTCCCTGTCATTCCTCAAATGATCAGGAGGTTGAGAAGATTCAACCATGATCCTAATTGCCCCGGATTGGGCCAGGAGAACGTGGTACCTGGACCTTCTAGACTTGTCCATCTGCCCTCCAATTCGACTTCCACTCAGAGAGAATCTACTCTCACAGAAGGGAGGTCAGGTTCTCCATCCAGACATCAAAACCCTCAACCTTCACGCTTGGCTTCTGAAAGGCTGAGGTATAAGGATTGGGACCTCCCTGATGATGTTATGGAGGTGTTGCTTTCGGCAAGGAGGCCAGCAACAAAGTCTTTATACCGCTGCCGTTGGAACAGATTTTGCAGCTGGTGTAGAGAAAAGAATATCGACTCCTTTTCATGTGGTACACCAATGGTTTTGTCCTTCCTACTCTATTTAGCGAATTCAGGCCTTCAAGTTTGCACCATTAAGGGCTATCTCACAGCGCTATCCATCTTTAAGCGCACTGGGGAAGAACCATCCTATTTCAAGTTACCCTTGGTAATACAGTTTCTAAAGGGGTTAACTAATGTTTATCCCCCAAGACCATTCCAGGTTCCCCTATGGGATTTAAACTTAGTCCTAACTTTCCTGATGGGCACACCTTTCGAACCACTCCATTCTTGTTCGTTAAGATTTCTTACCCTTAAAACTGTTTTATTGATAGCACATCTGCTAGAAGGGTAAGCAAGTTACAAGCTCTTTCTTGTAAACCCCCTCATACAATCTTTCACAAAGACAAAGTTGTTCTGCAAGTGAAGCCTAATTTCCTCCCAAAGGTGGTTTCTGAATTCCATATCACTCAGAAGTTTACCCTTCCATCTTTCTATCCTCCTCCTCATCCGGGGAAAGAGGAAGAGAGGTTACACAGGCTGGACCCAAGAAGGGCTTTAAGTTTTTACATCAGTAGACTGGCTAGGATAAGACAAGCAGACCAGCTGTTTGTAGGCTACGCAGGTCACAAGCTGGGGTTACCGATAACTAAGCAGACCATTTCCAGATGGATCATTCTAGCCATTTTGGAATGTTATAAACTGGCAGGAAAAGAGCCCCCTCAAAATCTTAGGGCTCATTCGACCAGAGGTATTGCAGCTTCATCGGCCCTCAAAAGAGGTGTGCCGGTTAAAGACATATGTGCGGCTGCCACATGGTCGTCCGTCCATACCTTTTCACGGTTTTACAACTTGGATTCCTCCTCCAGTCAAGAGACTAGGTTTGGAAGGGCAGTATTGCACTCTATTCATCAATAAAAGGAAGCATGAAGTCAGTACTCCCACCTCCAATAACAGAATACTGCTATGGGAGCCTATCTAAGATAAGGAATATGTCGGAGGACACAATCCCTTCGAAGAACAAGTTACTTCTTACCTTGTAACGTTCTTTCGATGGGATGTTCCTCCGACGTATTCCTTATCGACCCTCCCATCCATCCCCACAGTACTACTTCCCTTGTTGTTGCAGCTTACGCTCCTTCAGGGTGATTAGTCTAGTCCAGAAAGAATAATTGTGGGCTACAAAACGGAATTGAGCAACGGACGCTGCGCGCGGCCTTTATAGGCAGGATGACGTCGACGTCGATACGGCGGCTGTCGAGGGACATCGACTCGGCGGACGTCGACGCGCAGTGCCCTCTAGAGAAAAATGTTCCGAGGCCAGCAAAGCTGGAAAGAGATATCTAAGATAAGGAATACGTCGGAGGAACATCCGATCGAAAGAACGTTACAAGGTAAGAAGTAACTTGTTCTTCTTCTCGGTTGCTCCTTCCTCCGCCCCCTTTGTTTTTTGCTGCCTTCCCGCTGACAGGGCCTGGCAAGTTCAACGGACTGCCCACCGTCATACATTCTACAACAATTTGGCCCGCACGTTACCAGGACACAGACAGCTTATCGGATTTCCCACTGCCACACGTTCTGCAACAATTTGGCCCGCACGTTACCAGGACACGGACAGTTTATCGGATTCCCCCTGCCACACGTTCTGCAACATTTATTGGCCCGCACGTTATCAGGACATGGACAGCTTATTGGACTGCCTACCGCCACACGTCTTGTACTGCATACTCCTCCAAAAGGATATTACTCTTGTCTTGTGGACACTGCAAAGCACCAGGACTAGAAACGCTTACCAGCAGGTGCTATTTTTAGGCATCCCTGTTTCGTCGGGAATAGGTCCTGGGATTGTGCTCCACCTTGAACTGTCCACGTGTCAGAGAACTTCATACCCTGCAAAGAAGAGTTCTCCATCCTTTATACAGCTACTGTGGTAGGGAGTGTATTGTCTTGTCTCTTTGCTTTGTTTGGTCTGCCTTACTAGTCCCTCTGTTTTTGGGTTACTTTTCGTAGATTCCAGTTTTGGAACCTTGGGGACCTGCAACATCGCCCTAACCTAACCAGTGCTCCTTCGGAATCCAGGTGGTTCCTGTAACTGGGAGGCGGGTTGGTTTCTGAATACGTGCCAGAGGTACTGATTTGTTTCTTTCTGTTCCCACAGCCGGTGAAGTCTTGGGTGCGTCTCCTCTTCCGACTGCTAGACCTCTCTATCTGTCATATTGAACAGCAAAGAGTTACAACAGTAGGAAGAACTCTTCAGCTACTGTGTGGGTTTCCTGAACCTCGTACCCTCAAAGCTAGGACAACTTCCAGGGAGTAGGTTGTGACTTCAGCTTCTTTTTCAAGCTTTCCCCTTCTTACTCATACCTTCCTCCTTAAGAAGAAATAGAATAAAAGAGAAGACAGAGGGCACGTGATATTGATCGCATCAAGAAGAAGCTAATGGAACCAGGTCCAGTAGTATTATGGGAGGACATAGAGGAGTTTCTCCCATCGCAAGAAGCGATGACAGGACCCTCTAGCAAGGTTGTCTTACTGGGCCAGTCCTGTCCACCCTGCAGACCAGTCAGTCACCAGTCTGCAGCTGGTGCCACCAAACTCTGCTCCTTCTGCTATCACTGCCTGACCCTTGGGTCCCTTGCCGCCTGCCACTCTCAAGAGTTCTGTTCACCTCCAGCTGCTCCTGCACAGGCCACTCCCACCCACTCCTCACCGCAGGTGCAGGGCCGACACCATCCCCTCCATACAGTCTTTGTCTTGTCTCTGCCGTGCAGGAACAGGAGCCCCTTCACTGTGCACTTTGATCCAGCGCCGCACGGCAGATGACAGTTGTGGAGATCCGCCAGTTGCCCCGATGTCGCCTCTCGCTCCGGGTGCATATGCGGTGGGAGCGAGCTCCAGCTCCTCCTCGCCACGTTGTGTGCTTCTCTCCGGTGTTTGCTGCTGGGCCTTTGGTGAGCCTACCCCTCACACTGCCGGCCTGTGTCAAAATGCACAGTGAACACTGGTCCCCTGGTTGCTGCGGCCCTCCTCGTACTGATGCAGTGTGGCTCGGAATCCACCGGGACTGCGACTCGCCAGCACCGCCTACACTTTGCCACCTGCCATGTTCCCCGCGTGCCTTTCTCCTCCACTGGCACTACTCGCTGCTCACCTCTCACCGTCGGGGCTCCACTTTTGGTCTCTTCCGATCTGCGTTCAGTTTGCAGCCTTCCCTACACACCAGGGATCACTCACTTTATGAGAGATGCAGGAATTTATCGTATATTTCCTTTTGGAGGTACGGCGCTCACACTGCCCACGTCTGCTCAGCCCGCCATCTTGGCCACACCCCGTATTTCAGCATTTTTAATTTCTTAACTTTTTCAGTGGAGTGGTGCTAAGTCTTAGGTTCTTTCAATACATACCTCTCAACTCACACACTTTTGTCAGGTGTCCCCCCCACTTAGGCAGCTCTTTCACCCACCAAGCTCCCTACACGCCTATAGGAATCAAGAGGCTTTCACCCGCCAAATGCAAAATCAGGTGTTTTCACCCGCCCAAGTGCCATGAAAGGTAGAGCGCTATGGCAACATTTCCTGCTCTAGTATATTTGCTCTTGACTAGTTATCTAAACATATCCTAAAACACTGATGAAAAAAAGCAAGCACAGAGAAGAACTGCAGTAATACAACTAATAATAATACATTGTTTTTGTATATTACTTGGAAGGTAGATTCATTTTCGCCACATTTTGTAGCCGAATTGTGGATTTAATTTCATAATAGGAAAATAATTACAATAATAGCATGAAATATGATAATATACAATTAAGCATCCCAAAAAAAGAAACATCTCAGTCAAACTTAAATTATGCTTATTGTTTTTAGAGTAATTGAGCATCATTTATGTGTCACTTTTGTTTCAGCTTTCTTTTTGTAGACGGTTGGCCTTTTTTCCAGATTGAAGATGTTCACTCGCAGCGGCCGTTTTCAAATGAGTAGACTTCAATTCTGGTCCAACTAACGTAGACTGCGTAGTCAAGATTTTATACTCGATTGTGATTTCTTTTTAAATAAGCGCAGTATTTAATAAAAGTTAAGGTTTATTTATCTGATACGCATATTTACGTTATTTCAGTTGGTAAACAGGGTGTAATTTTCCGTAGACACAATTCTTTGAACCGCAGTAAATAACGTAATTTCACGATGAATGACATTTTGCAGTACAGTGTGAGCTCAATAAACGCAGTATGAAATTAGAACACTGTAGTTCATGGGCGCTAGGATTCGTAGTGAGGGACGGTTACTTTAGAACTCGAGTGATAAAGTCAGACCTTCCATGTCGTTGTGGTGACTGAGCTGGTTTGCGGCTTCTTTTTATATACGATTGCGCTTCCTTAGGCTGGAGTCTGGACAACATGGAATAGGCTTGTGTGGCGGGAGTACTGTGGGATCTGCTTTAAAGTGCCACAATTTACAGATACCTGTTTGTATTATTTTTGTAATGGGCGACCAAGAAGAATCAGACGTGGCTGCAACAATGGGCTTCTCCGGCTTCGGTTTGTTGCAGTTATTTGTCTGTGTTATTTGTCTCATGCTGGTGCTCTTGCGAGTGTCCACTTGTCTACAGAGGGATGGACCGTGCAATGCTTCTCAAAATGCAAATTGTGGGCACTGTGTCTTGTGTGGGATGCTCAGCCTGTTCTGGAAGTTTAGCTTTGATCGGATCGACTTGCTAGTAGTTCTTTTCCATTATTATACACACAATGCGTACGAGGCAAAGGTGCTACAATTCGACCCATCACGGTGGATCTGTGACAGTTCATGGTAACTTGTTGGTTTGGACCAGGACACCATTTCCATGTTCCAGACTCTACTGTTATCAGTGGAGACCTCATTCCTTTCTACCCTCAATGTTTTCAATGACTGTCTGTACTTGGCCCATGTTTTCTTGTAGATCATTCTCTTTTTGAATCGGGCACCGGAGAGTATGTCGGCAGCCTTTTCCCACTCGAATTGGGTCTTATACACTAATGCCTTTTCAGATGTCAGGAGGAATCACACTGGAGTAGGTCCTTTTCGATCACATTGATTGGAACAGGACCATCTTGTCATCTGGAGATTGTGACAACTCTAGGCCAGTGATTTATGGGTTATTGTGGGACATTACCACCAAATGGATCTATTTGTCCCTGTTTTATATTAATCTATATAAGTTACAATCTCATTTAATTCCAACAGAACTGATTATGGCTACCAACTATTTGGGGAAAAACATTTTTCCAGAAAATATCTAACATACAGATCACTGTTTTTCTGATAGTCGTGTTGGGGATGACAAGAAGCTTAATCCACTTGGACAGGTAATAATCTAACCTAAGTGTACTGTAGCGGGTGTCCAGTTCCATCTCATAAAGTCCAATACAATCCAGACCCACCTTGTCCCATGATGCCTTTGAAGCCTCAGCTCTTTGTAGGGGAGCCTGCCTGTTGTCAACTTTCTTGTTGCAGGTGTGACATTCATGGCAGTTACCAAGGCCGTTTTCAACGTCACCCTTGTTGAGCTCCTATTTCACTGTGCTTTTGGTGAGCACAAAGATTCCTTCTTGCGCCTTAAATTTGATGACAGATCTCCCCTTGAATGGAGTGATTTGTCCCCTCTGAATTACACATAATCTGTTGCAAAAGATATGGGGCTGATTTACCTGTACCGTTGTTGCACTATAGGCAATTTCATCTGGCCAACTATCATTTACACTGCTGAACTTTCAGTAGTGTATCAGGTTTGTCCTTTGCATCGATTTATTACTTCTCACTTACGTTTATGCTATTATACATTTGTCCTTGATGAACCTAGTGAGCGCCAGCTCTTTGGGATATGCAGTCAGCTTGGCTATTTTTCCAGTTGGGGCTGTGGTAGACTGGTAACTTCGGTGCATGCAGTTTTTCAATGCTCAGTGTGGATGAGTTGGTGCTGCCTGGGTTGAATGTGTGCACTAGGGGCGTATAATCAGTTACGAAGTGAAATCTACATCAGCGCACCATCACCGACGGAGTTGGTCTCCAGGCGCTCAGGCAGATCTGTAAACAAAAAAGGAGGGGGGGCAGTTAGTGGGTGAAGAGAGCGTAGTAAAGTGAGAGGGGGTGTACTGTTGGCAGCTTCTGTTCAGTTTTCACTGTGTGCTGAGCTTGGGTGTGCATATAGAATCGAAGCGGGGCCTCGCGTGCTGTTGCAATCTATGTGTTGATTGTTGTTGCGGTGTGGTGAAGTCCGTGCTGTTTGCTGTGAGAGAGGTGGTTGTGTGAGTTTTTGTGTGAATTAAGTATGCAGAAATTAGAATGTAGTTCAGTTTATGTATCAGGTTGTCATACTGGGTTGGTATTTTCTTCTCTTGATTTACTGAATATCTAGTTTCTGTGGTGATACCGTGGCTGTTTCCAGCCGATTAAATTGGCTAAGTACTCCAGGTTCGGTGAGCATTGTCCCTTAGTTCGATAATGGTGGAATATTATCCCTAACCGGCTCCATGCTATCTATTTACTGTTGGGTGTCCATTGGGTGGTATAATCTTCTCTTCCCTTTCCTGACAGTCTAGTTTCAGGGATGAGGCTGGCCTCTAAGTTTGACCTTAGTCATGGGCGTAATTTTAGTGGGGGACAGGGGTGTTTGTCACCCCCAACTTTCATGGCACACCATTTTGTCCCCATTCATTTGGCTGGGGCACCTTTTCTTCAGACGTAATGTCCCATCCCACCCCCCAACATTTTCAGAAAAGTTACTCCACTGATTAGTACACCCAGGGGGCGAGTAATCCCTGCTTGGGTAGTGGAGTTATATTATCAATCCTGCTCCTTCCTATCTATTACTATCAGTGGTCCATTGCTGCCTGTGCCTTCGAGGGATGCCAGGTGCTATTGCTGGGTCTTATCCTGCTCTCCCGATTGATCTGGGGTGTTCTATGGTCTGAATGAAATGGTTTGTTTTTAATTGATAAGTGGATATGTTACAGATCTGTATGTTTTTATATAATAAGGGTTGATGATTTAGGGAGTCAGGGTAGGTTTTTCTCTCGACCAGTTCGTCTGTGTATGTCCTTGTCGGCATTCTTTCTGGTTATGGGGTGAAGAGCCATGATTTGAGGAGTTTCCTGAATTGTCGGTGATCTCTTGTGTTACGTATGCTCTTTGGTAGTTCGTTCCAGGTTTTTGCAGCGAGGTGAGGAAAAAAGAGGATCCTCTGGGTTTCCTCTTGTTGTATGATTTGGGTTGCAAGTGGATGTTGCCGCTGGATCTGAGTGGCCTTGCGGTGTGATGTACGTTTAGTTTTCTTCTGAGGAACTCTGCACCTAGGTCGTGGATGGCTCTGTGGGTTAAAAACATTGATTTGAACTTGATCCGCTGTTTGATGGGTAGCCAGTGCAGCTTTTTCAGCGCTGGTGTGTTGTGTTCTCTTCTGGGTAGTTTAAGGAGCACCGTATTTTGTATGCATTGGAGTTTATTTAGCAGTCGTTCAGGCAAGCCTAGATATAGGCTCTTGGCATAGTCTAGCCTGGACATGATGAGGGCGATGACGGCAGTTGTTTTATTGGTGAATGAGAGGATTGGTAGGATCCTTTTAACTGATCGCAGGAGAAAGAAAGATTTCTTGATTAGGGTGTTTACTTGTGGCACTAGAGTGAGTTTGTTGTCCATCAGGACTCCATGTTTTTTACAGTCAATGATGGGGCTGGGGTTTCGGCAAGTTCAGTTGGCCATGGAATGTAGAGGTTGCCTTTTCCTTTTTTTGTCATGATCGTTATTTCTGTTTTGCCTGGGTTGAGTTTAAGGTAGTTTAAATTCATCCCGTTGTATATTTCATGAAGGCAGTTCTGTAGTGTTGAGTTGTCTTCTTTTGAGTCTTGTATTTTGTAGATGATTTTGTGTCGTCAGCGTAATTTTTAACAGGTGAGGCCATGTCTTTCGGTTTTAATTAGTTGTGACAGGTTGAATAATAGTGGTGAGAAGGATGACCCTCGTGGGATCCCGCATGATGATTTTTGTGGGCTTGATTTGTAAGGTTTCATCCATATTGTTTCCGTTCTGATTGTTAGGAAGGATCTGACCCAAAGTAAGGCGTTGTCAGTGATTCCGAATTCTTCCAGTCTCATGATGAGGATGTTGTGGTTAACTGTGTGGAATGCTGCAGAGAGGTCTAAAAGTATAAGAGCGGTGGTGTTGTTTGAGTCTGCGTTAGCCTTGAAGATCATCCCAGCTTTAAATAAGGGCTGTGTCTGTTCCTCTGATCAGTCTGAAGCCTACTTGTGCCTGATTTAATAGGTGATGTTCTTCTATGAAATCTTGGGTCGATACAATATATATATATATATATATATATATATTGTAAGTGATTTCAATCCAGCACTCCACTAAGTCAATGCCTAGTATGGGATGCCCAAGGGAAACCATTATTTATATATTTTTATGTCAAAAGTTCTTTTAATTCTGGATGATATGCCCTTATATAACACCCCTCTCTTTGAATCCCCCCGGTCTCACTGAACCAAGAAATAGGTTTGTTTTGCAAATTAAAAGATTTATTTGAAGAATTTAACAATATATAGATTTCACTTTTATGAATATGAATAATATCTGAATATCACACTTATGAATATGAACAATGATCAGCAATGGGTAATATTACAATATCAACTATCTCTTTAATCAATTAGGAATAGGAAGAATAATGTAGCAGAGAATACTTTGTATGGGTTCAAGAAATTGCAATGATAGGAAAAATGCAACACAGAAATAAGCCTGATATGAATTCAACCAAAGACAATGTAATCACTCTTTCCCCCTGTTATTACTCACTCCCCCCAATATGCAATATGAAGAGATGGAATGAGGGCACACAGGTTTCAGGAATAACAATCAACAATGCAGTTCAATCCCAATTCCCCAAGCAAGCTTAGAGAGAACAGGTATGATTTTAAAACAGGTCAATTGCTTTTCAATGTTATATGAAGTGATGGGAAAAAATGCTAAAAATGATTTTACTTGGCTAAATTGAATTCAGAACTAGTGAGCGTGTCTTTGGATTGGTTAAGGTAGACACTAGCAATGATTGTAGAATGATTAGCAGATGGAAAACGAAATTCAGAAGTTGAAAGCAAGAAATAGCTATTTTATATGGAGTGAAATTGAGCCAAATGCAAATTCACTGCAACTGTTCCGTGTGCGGAAAAACTATAGGGAATAGGGTTTGTTTGAAAGTTGGGGATGTTAGCTTCCAAATGACATTTAGATTTCGTTTCTAGGACGTACGGTTCAAATGTTACAGAGGGTTTTGTGAAGGTAGATTTTTCTCAAAAAGGTCAAGATTTCAAATTGAAAGATGCGCTGTTGAAGATTTAGAGCAAAGATTTCTTAACACTATGGAGCCGCAAACTACACGGACAGCATAGCCACCTATTTAGAGGCGCCTCCAGATGCTTTCCATCTGCTTGAGACGATTGCCTTTCTCCAGAAAATATATATTAGCGCCAAGATGCTTATGACTACAATTATCACAGGATTATGTGGAGGAGAGAATGATTTAGGATAGACAAAAGAGATTCAATAATGCAGTTATGGATATATTGGAACGAGTTGGATGGGATTACTTAATACTAAGAGATGACTATGGACAGTTCTATGCTAAATACTTACAACTATGGCTTTGAAATGGAATGGGCCTGTCAAAGATCTGGTCAAAGGTTTGGACTGGACTTCGCTCGCCACCGGACTGGATTCAGGGCACCTGGACTCTGCTCTCAGCAAGGCACTCTGGTCTGCACAGCCTCTTGGACTGGATCTGATGGGTCGGTTCTGGGTACAGCTCTGCTCTATGGGTCTGGATCTTGGTTCTAGCACACGGTTTTTAGCTAGAAGCAGTAAAACAGCTCAGCCAGGCTGTTGGATTTTGTGGTGCCCCTTGGAAGTTTAGGAGTTAAAATAAGGTTGCTAGATTTTAAAGGCCTGCTGAAAAGAGTTCAGCTTTTTGGGTTAGGCCTCTGCTTTAGGGTTCTGGAGTCTGGTTCTGGAGTCTGGATCTTCCTGCAGGGTGCTCCGCCAGTGGATCAGTTGATGAGTGAATGTGTGTCTGTGGGTCCTCAACAGTCCCTATTTATCCATTTTCCAAAGTGGGTGGGGAGGCTGATTGTCTATACTCAACCCTCTAAGGATCTGATAGGTCAGAGAATTCCCTGTCCCCTGATTTGAGAAAGGAACAGTGTGTCATCATGTGACATGATGTGTCAGAGTGATGCTGCCATTTACAATCTAGGGAAGAACCTCCCCTTTGCTTTTACCCAGAAAATCTATTTTTCCCAAAAAACATAGTTTCAATATGCACAACTTGTTAATAATACTATAATAACATGACAGATTGACTAAGGTACGTTTCTGTTGAAATCTTATCTTCCTATGGGTTTTGGTTCATAAATGAATGTTTCGCGCTTTTGGTTGGTTACACATTTTCTGATCTGTACAATTTTTTTATACATACATGCACATACCATCATGGCATATTCCTGTAATTTTTCATGTTCATAGCATAATCACAATAGCTACAATATTAAAAATTTCGTGGTTCAGTCTCTGAATGTCGCACAGATTCCAGATTCGTTTTAAACTGTGAGTGAATTTTAATAATCTTTAAGTTTCATATTTTTGTCAGTTCCGCACAATATAAGTCTTTTCCCAAAACATACAGTTACTTTAGTTTCCAATCCACATTTCCAGTCTGGCCCGCCTCCAAGCTTGGCTGAGTCAGAGAGTCACATGGTCTTCTTCCTGCCAGGGCAGTTGATGTCAGTCACACCCGAATTAGCATTTTCATTCGGCTCAAGGGAGTCCTTTGTCTACACTCAGAGCAACCTGCCAGAGGTGAGGAATGTCTTTGAAGCTCAGTGTGGCTAACTTTAACTTTTAAACACAATGTCTGAAATAGTCTTGTCTTAAAATATAACTTAAATTTTTAACAAATACATCAACTCATTTCTTAATTCAAGCCTTTTTAAAATATAGTTTTGAATTGTCTCCACCTCTTAGGCTTCTGATAGGAAGTCTTTCTTTGACATACTTTGAGTTCAATGTCCAACTTTACACATGACAGGTTTTAGAAATCGCCAGCTTCTGACAGAGGTGAGTAACGGTATTGCACCCATTTTTGACATATTTCCCCAAGCAAGCAATCTTCAATGTGGATTTTCTTCTGATGAGTGTACTTCTGTGGACATTGTATTTTGGTGGATTCTTGAAGTAGAATTATCTTTAACACCCAACAAGGAGGCTGGGTCTTTTGGGTGGTTTGTTAGCCATGATTTTTGCAAAGTTGACATCCAAGAAAAACTGATTTTCACACAGCTATGTGTTTCTTTTGCAATCAGCCTTGCTTTGTAGGCAGCCAAATGATGATGGCTTTTGGCAGTGGTCTCCTGTGTTAACGCTGAGATGGGCAAAAGTGGATGGCGGCATATTTTTCGGATTTTTACTGCGCACTTTGGGTGATTTTTAGCAAGCAGCATGCTTTCTGGCGGCCATTCTGATGTTACTGATGCAAGCAATGCACAGGAATGTTGCAGGGCCTGGACTAGTGGGTTGAAACATCCCACAATATATATGTGTTTCCAGGAGGTTACCTGGGTAGGGGATGTTGAAGATGGGTCTGTAGTTGGAGAGGTCCTCTACGTTTCCTGTTGTAGCCTTGAGGAGTGGTTTGATGTATGCTAATTTGAATGCTTGAGGCACTCTTCCTGTTGAAATTGATTGGTTGAGGACATTCCTGTAGTATTCCATTGGTGGTCCTTGTGCGAGGATTGATTTGTAGATGTCAGGGGAGCCAGATTTGTTACTTTGATTTACGAGTTTGATGAAAGTCTCCGCTGATATGTGCGGGACGTTTTGGAGTTTTTTCTAGTGTTCCTTGCATCGGTCAGTGTCTTCAGTGTACAGGTTGCATGGTCTGTTTTGAATGGTCTGTGGGATGGTCATGATTTTATTTTTGAAGTGGTCTGCTAGTTCACTGCATAATTTCTTTGATGATATTGGAGTGTTGTTGCAGCCGGGAGGGTTTTTTATTTCGTTTATGCTTTTAAACAGGTTTTTTTGGGTGTTTGGTGCTTTGAGAATTCTGTTGTCGTAGTATTTCCTTTTTGATTTTTGTATTTTCTTTTTGAATGAACGGGTATGTTGTTGAAGTTTGAATTTTTTTCCACATTCTTTATTGATCCTCCGTTTTTGTTTTTTCCTTTTCGTGGCGCCTAAAAGTGGGGTGAACCATTTTGCTGTTGCTCTTTTGTGGGATGGACTGAAAAGTTTTTCTTTTACGATCTCGTCGATTGTTGTGGTGATTCAGTTGTGAAGTATATCTATTTTAGTGTCTAGGTCAGCTTCGTTCATGGTCGTTGTTTTTGGTTTGGTGATCTCGTTGTTCCGTTAAGTTGGAGTTTTTTTATGGTTCTCCAGTTTCTTTTCATGATGATTGGTAATTTTTCTGGTGTCTTGGTTATTGGGACGGGCTGTGTGATTACGAAGGGGATGATGAGGTGGTTGCTCCAGAGAATCTGAATCGGTGATGCTGTGGTCATTAGTTTTCTGTTGGCGAAGATTGCATCTAGTGTATGTCCTGCCGTGTTGGTTGCTCCTTTGACCAGCTGATGTAGTTCCATTGTTAGTTGGCCGGTAAGAGATTTTTGTGAGGTTGTGGTTTCTTCATTGAACCAGATGTTGAGGTCTCCGAGGATAATCAGTTGGTTACTCTGGATAGCTAGGTTGGTGATTGATTCTGAAGTGTTCCTTGTGGATGATTGCTAGTCCACCACCTCTTCTTTTTGTTTTCCTGTTTACTTGGTTACACTTGAAGGTGTTGGGCAGGCAGTTATTGAGGATGATCTTGTAGTTGTCATCTAGCCATGTTTCGGTTACGAAAAGAATGTCGATGCCTCCGTCACTTAGGAGGTCTTAGATTTTGGTGGCGTGTTTGGACATTGATCTTGCGTTGATTAGATTGTAGTGGATCTTTTTGGTGTCATTTGGTTTATTTAGTGTTCCTGGTGTTGGTTTGTGGGTGTTCAGTTTGGCTGCTTTTATGTTGCCTCTGAGTGTTAGAGGTTCTGTGAAGGCGGCTTTGTTGTTGAATTGGTCTGTGAGATTGATAATTGGGTTGCTGACTTCTATTGTTTCTTCATCTCTTGTCGTTTGGTGTGGGTATCGATAGAGCCCATCTGTTCTTGTGATGTAGGGAGTAAGGGGGTTGGCGTCATCCCAGTCTCTTCTGTGGTCCCCTCTTCTTTTTTTTTGTTCTGGTGTTTTTTTAATCCATCTGGAAATCTGCATCGTTGGAGTATATAGGTTCTTTGGTTGGTGCGAGGTACGGTGTAACGTATAATGATTTTTCTCTTGTGATGATTGTTCTGTTGATGGTGTTCTGGGGTGTGTTCTGTATTGAAGGCGTCTTCAGCTGGGGCCGGCTGAGCTTGTGTATTCATGTTATTTGTACCCTGTTCCTTTTCTCTTTGTCTGCGTCGGGTCATTTTGGTTTAGTTGGTACAAGTTGGTCTGGGTGTTAGGTTTATAGGGTCAGGGATTGTTCCTATACATACCTTCTGAAGTACAAAATTACCCAAGCACAGGCCGAGATTTTTCGCACTACCAGTAAATACTTTTTCTGAGGTAGAAAGATTTTTGTTTGCAAAAGCTACTATCTTTTTATCTCTTTCTTTCTGTAGGTAAGGGTTACTCCCATTACGTAGGGCTGATACTAACAGTGCTGTACATGTTGTAAGGAAGGCATGGTATGAACAGCAAGACAGACACAAGTGACCACAGTTCAAGGGTCTTTATTGAACTTCAACAAGGGTATGATAAATGCCTATCATCTAATCCTAAATCTACAGCTTGGAGCAAGCTACGACCATCAAATAATAACGCATTCCCAGTGGTGCCTTGTCAAAATAAAAGGGCCTATTCTGAAATAAAAAACTATTGTCAATCCTTTCCTCTAAATACAAATAGTGTGGGGGTGGTGCTTATGAAAAAGAAAAGTGTTCACAAAAAAATATGTCAGGATGTTCAGGCTGTTGTCCTCCCTTCCCTACGTTTTCAGCACGGGACAAGGCGGTTCACTCGAGCATAGCGCAATCTCTGGCTTCCTTAGCACAAGGATACAGTTCACTCATTAGCATCAGGTCCTTCTGTGCCCAAGTCTCTTTGCCTATCAAAGTCTCTTCATGCAGAGAGCCTGATAGGACAAAACGAACATTTTTTTCATCTTACAATTACTCAATTTGGTTGATTCACTGTTCACCCCAGATCCCCCTCTGCCAGGCTCAGATCCTCTTTCACAATGTTCATAGGATATTCTTTCTCGGGTGACTCACAGATTCCCTTCTTTTTTTTTTTTGATAAAACATTTTTTTATTGTTTTAAACATTCCAAACTACACAACAACAGCTTTCATGGATTAGCATGTCCTTCCAAAATACAACCATTAATAGACCATGTATCAATCACTCATAACATTACCCCAGGTTTTAGTGCATTCCGACCATATCCCTCTTATTGCAAATGACCAGGTCCAGCCGGTTCTAGGGTCCAATCTCCTCCCACCTCCCCCATATCTTGTCCGCCTTAGTAGGGCATCCTCTGGCGGTATATACTCGGTGTTCTATGGTGGCACAAATGTTCATGTCTGTTGCCCATTGCTCCATCGTTGGGGACTCCGGGGCTCCCCATTTCTGCGCTATGTTGCGCTTCATCAGTCCTGCTGCTGTGTTTAGGAGCAGCTTGCCCCATTTAGTAAGTTCAGTCTCAACCGGCGCCCCCAAAATGAGAATCCTCGGGTCTAGTGGTATGCGGCACGCCAAGACATTGCCAAGTACAGTACAGCATTCACTCCAGAAGGTACGGATTTGGGGGCATGTCCACAGGGTGTGGAAGAAGGTCCCCTCCTCATCCCCACAGCGGAGACAGTTCGGATTCAAGGCTCTTTCCCATCTGTATAGTACCACCCAGGGGTAATAGACCCTGTGCAGGATCTTTAATTGAACCAGCCGAATCCTGGAAGAGATGGCCACCTCCCGTGGGTGCATTAGTACTTGGATCCAGTCTTCTGGATCGATCACCCCTACATCTGCCTCCCATTTAGTTTTCAGGGTCGTGAGTTCCGGTGTGGCAAAGGATGTAATAGCATTGTATAGGATGGAGGTGCATTTGGTGGGGATAAGAGCTGGTAACATATTACGTTCTATTGGTGTGTAGTCCGGGACATTGGTACCTGCCGGTATGTGGTTTCTTAGGGCGTGGGCCAGCTGTACATAGTGATATCGCTCAGTATCCGGGAGTTGGAATTTTTGCTGTATAGTTTCAAACGAGGCTATGTCCCTCTCCTCAAGAATGTCCCCAACTCTCAGAATCCTAGCCCTTACCCATCGAGACCATGGTTGAAGCTTCTTTACCTCGGGCAGGTTACAATTTCTCCACAAGGGTTGTGCCACAGTTACACTATTTCCCCACCCAACGAATCTATGCGCCTGTTTCCAAACCACAATAGTATGAACCATGGTTGTTGGTGGGAGGGGTCTCGGAAGAGTTTGGTATAGCAGTTGCCACGGGTCGGTATCGTGCATGGCTGCAACCTCGGCCTTGATGTGGGGGAGCTCCCTATCTCCATGAAGCAGGTCGTTGACTACTGCCAGCTGTGCAGCCCAATAATATGTTTGGAGGCGCGGGGCTCCTATCCCACCCTCCCAAACCGATCTTTGGAGCGTAGTGAGCGCTATCCTCGGTTGACCACCCCCCCATATTAGTTCCCGAAAAAGGGATTCAACCCGCCCAAAGTCGGAGTCCGGGATCCTTAGTGGGGCATTTTGTAAGACATAGAGAAACCTTGGGAGAGTTATCATCTTAAAGAGTGCGGCTCTTCCCATGGGCGTAAGAGGAAGAAGTCTCCAGTGGCGGGCGTCATTAACGAAACGGTCAAGGACCGGTTGAAAATTGTGTAGTGTATATTCACTCAGGTTTGTGGTCACCCAGATCCCCAAGTATCGAAAACCTTGCGGTTCTGTTCGGTACGGGCATTCCCGAGGGTCAGCCTGCACGTTGCCTTTCACCGGGAAGAGAACTGATTACCCCCAATTGATTTTAAGCCCGCTAAGGACACCAAACCGGGCAAGCATCTGCGTCACCTTGGGGCAGGACCGAGCTGGGTCTCCCAGGTAAATCAGGAGGTCATCTGCATACAAGGAAACACGGTCCTCATGTCCTTCAGGCCATCTGAACCCCGTCCATGCAGCGTCTTGTCGAAGCCAAAGGGTCAGAGGTTCAATTGCCAGGGCAAAGAGAAGGGGAGAAAGGGGACATCCCTGTCTCGTGCCCTTTCCCAACGGGAAGGACCGAGACGACCAACCATTCACTCTGACCTCCGCTCGAGTGTTAGTGTAGAGTAATTTCACCCATTTCAGGAAGCTGTCCCCAAACCCCATGCGCTTCATGACCTCCCAAAGGCAGTCCCACCTAACCGAGTCGAAGGCCTTTTCAAAATCTACTGCCAGTAGGGCGAGAGGGGTGTCAATGATCGGGGCCCTCTCCAGCGCCAGATGGAGCCGGCGCAGGTTCATGCGCGTTGATTTGTGTGGCATAAAGCCACATTGATCCGGGTGGATCAAGGTATGGATTACTGATTGCAGCCGGTTGGCAAGGAGCTTCGCAAGAACCTTGGCTTCGCTATTAATTAACGAGATAGGCCGGTAAGAGGCGCACTGCTCCGGGGGCTTATCGGGTTTGGGAATGACCACAATTGTGGCTTTACATAGGTCAGGTGGGAGGGTGCCCTGGTCGCGGGCACCAAGAAACATCCTGTATAGGGGGGTCGCCATTTTATTCCCTCCAAGTCTCTGCCAGGTCTCGGCCGGGAAGCCATTGGGGCCCGGTGTTTTCCCTGTTTGGAGTTGCGCTAGGGCTTCGGCTATCTCGGATTCAGCGAGATCCGAATCTAGCTCCTCCCGTTGTTGTGGTGTCAGAACCGGGAGTGTAATCTCATCCAATAGGGTCGGGTCGAAAGGTGCTGTCGGGGCTCGGTAGAGTTCCGCGTAGAACTGGGCAAATGCTTCTGCTATGTCCGCGTCCTTCTGATACCCAACTCCACTTGGGGCAACTATCTCCCTGACATGACGTCTCCCCTCCTCCCTCCTCTCCAGCCAGGCCAGCATCTTGCCCGCCTTGTCTCCCAGCTCGTATATCCTCGCTCTGGTGTCCCAGTGAGCCTGTTTGGCATTATCTAGCATGATATTTCTGAGGGTTTCTGTGGTTTGTTTGAGGAACCTTTGAGTCTGCGGGGTGGGGTCAAGTATATGCGTGCTTTCGGCCTGGACCATTTCAGCCTCTGCCTCTACTATTTTTTGGAATCTCTCCCGCTTTTTGTTTGCTACCCAGGAGATGATCTCCCCACGCAGCACCGTTTTATAGGCTTCCCACACCACCACCGGGTCATCCACTGCTGGTATATTTATGTCAAAGTATTCATCAGACCGCTCCGTAAGGCGGTCTACCAACTCTGGGAAGCCAAGGTGGTAGCTGTTTAGCCTCCACGTTCTAGGGGGGGTTACAAAGTGTGTTCGTATTTCAATCAATAGGGGGGAGTGGTCCGAGATTCCACGAGGGAGGTATTCAGCAGATATTGCCCTATGTAGGTCTGTGTTCGGGACCAGGAGGTAATCAAGTCTAGAGAGGGAGCCATGTGCTCCCGAGTGGAATGAGTAGCCTCTATCCTGGGGATGTAATTCGCGCCACACATCTCGGAGGCCCAAGGCAGACACAAAGTTGGAGAGTTTCGTGGGAGCATCTGGGTTACGCCCTCTAAGATGGGTACGATCCATAGCATTGCACATGACGTCGTTAAAGTCTCCCCCCAGGACCCATCGATCTGGGTGGTGTGACCCCAGGAGAGCGGTGACATCCTCCAAGAGTCCCTGGCCCAGTCCGGGTGGGGAATATATTGATACAATGGCCAGCGTTTCGCCCCAGAGTGTACCTAGAATGAGTACATAGCGACCCCGTGGGTCCAATTCCACCACCTGTGGGGAGAACGGGAGCCTTTTGTGTATAAGAATAAGGGTGCCCCTGGATCCCATCGTGTACCCTGCATGGAATGCGGTCCTGTAATTTGTTCTCTGAAAAAAGGTGCAGTGTGTTCCCGCTAGGTGCGTTTCCGATAGTAGGGCCAAATCGGGAGAATGCCTATTCAACAGCTGTTTAATCAGGCGTCTTTTAATCCCAGAGCCCATTCCGTTCACATTCCAACTAAGCAGCTTGAGGGACCTGGGGCGATCGGGTGGGGGTGGGTGTGCTTGTGGGTGTGTCATCTAGAGCTTTCCGTTAAGGGACGCGCAGGGTGTTTGGGTCGGGAGAGCTGCCTCCCCTTGGTGTGTCTGTTGGGGATATGGTTCCAATACATAGTACAGCAGGGTGTAATGTACAGCGGACTGTTCTCAGGTCTGTGGTTGGGCGTTCTATGAATCCGAGCTAACAAAACAACATTAAAACTTTCCCTTTCTTCCCCCACCCTATACTCCACCCCAACTTGAAGTACCTGTCGCCCAAACATACAAATACAACCGACTGTCAGGGGACAGTCAACTCATCAACCCAGGACTATTCCTCAAGTGGTATAACACTACTTAGTCCTAAGTTGCCTTGTTCCGGCCGTGGGGGTTGCGTGGACCGGGCCGTCAGTTACACAGACACAGATTCCCTTCTTAATACAATTAGTATCCCTCAGCTGGGTTCGGGCCAATTTCAGTTAGCATCAACTATCGAAGACTTTCGAATATGCAAAGGGTTTGCCTTGACCAGTTGTAGGACCACTTCGATTTCACAATTCCTTTTTTACATTTGTCACCTTTCAGTTGGATACCTAACAGAAACCTTCGAATGAGCACCCAAGTGGTGCGTGCCGGACCACTCTGTTTACTGTATTTGTTTGGCTTCAAATGTTGAGTCACTCGTTTTTTGTGTTTTTTTTAATTTGTATTTGGTTTTTAAAAACAAAACCTTTACGAATCCATATAATACATCCATTGATACATAGAATTGAACAATAGTCAAGATAAAAAAGAGAGTAATCTTGAAACAATACATTGAATGTTCAATATCTTAAAGCATTTTCATCACAATTTTTTAAAAACATCAATTCATAGTCTTAACGAAGCCTGCCACCGCGAAACACTCTTTTATGCAGTTAATATTAAGACATCTTTTCCAAAAATAATCACAATTTAATGAGCCTAATTTATGAACTCGATCAGACATCATCGAAAAAAATATTTCATCCTACTTATACTCAAAGCTTTGCATTCTAAAACCAGATGTCGCACAGTTTCAATAGGGCCTTAATTACAAAATCTGCAGATGGTCTCTGGCTCAGAAATCATTTGTCTCTTTAGCAGTATCTCTTTTGTTACTGCGAACAAATGGTCGTAATGACCAAAAGTTTTAAAAATGCCAGCACCAAAGGTTCAAACACCCAAAGTTTGTACCTTTTTGGTGGTAGCATTGCAGGTAAGTATAAAAAAAATGTAAAAAATTGCGGGGTGCCCCCCCGCAACACCCCGCTCACTACACTGTGTGGTATAGTGAGCGGGGTGTTGCGAGGGACACCCCCGCAGCACACCTGTTAAAACAAAAAAAAAAACAGGGGCTGTGGGGGATGCAGGGGACACCCCCTACAACCCCCGTAGTACGTGTGTTCGCATGAGAAAGGTGCAAACTTTTGGTAGTTCGCACCTTTCTCATGCGAACGTTCTGACCACGGCCAAATCAGCCGTGGTCAGAGCACTCTCTGATTCGTAGGTTCCGTCTCAGTAGAATCATTCTATAATAATTATGCTCAAACACCAAATCATTCAAAGATGGATACAAGTGGAATGAGTCAGTTGTGCAAACCCAATCATGGTCGTATAACATTTTCCTTACTTTCTCTGGGTTTGTCAAAAAAGTAGCCCTATCCATCGCCAGAATCTCAAGCATAGCTGAAGACCTTGCTTCCAACTGAGGGCGGAAGTCGCTATTATTCTTCATATAATACAGTTGTTTCTCTAAGTGCTCATAAAGGGTATGCAGAATGGGGGCAATCAATTTTTATAATGGCAAAAGAAGCTGCCATTGCACTTGTGCACCCATGGAGATAGTCCCCAGTTCAAATCTGATTGCTGCTAGTGGTATAGCATTCGAGATTTTCAATATTTTGTGCCATAGTTTTGCTACGATAAGATTGACAACTTTGAAGATAGATTCATCAACCAATTCCAGACTGTAAATTCGTTTCGGAACGATGTTACCTTCATAAAAAGTTTAGAGCCGGTTTGATTGAAAAGCGCCCATATTTCCTGTCAATATTTTATACTTGATTGGTTAAGAACTTCCCTTTTATTTATTAGGCTCTCTCTGGTGTTAGACTGCCCCGGGCGAGCACTTATCTGAAACCCAAAGTAAACCAGAGAGTCCACAGTCCCTATAACCTTAATCACCAGCAACCAAACCCTCCTTTTAAGTGTTTTCCATTGGGAAATAGCAAGATCCTGGTCTTACTTGGATTAATCATGAGGCCATTGTTGGGGAGGAGCTAGCACTTTGGCTAGCGCCTTTCTGCACCCCTCAAGCGCTTTACAATTAGGCAAGACTTCTCTAAGCACTACAGCACTGAGAAAGCTTTTTTCATGCAAAAACAATCACACACAGGCGTGGCCAGGCACTAAATGAACATGGTTAGTATTTAAATATGAGGTGCAAATAACTATTTAGCTGAATACATTTGTAAAACTGATAAATTGTAGTTAGTTTTACTCAAAGCAGGGTGAATGCAGCCTGTGCTAAAAATAGACTACAGGAATTGCTTGGTGTCGGCTAGCTCTGGTAGAGGACACGAAGTAGCTGAGCCTCTGTTTCCTGTCCATCAAAATACCCAGGCACGCTCGGGCTCATATACACAATGTAACAGTATGAGAAAACAAGGTTTTAAGCGGAATTACTGGACCAGATAAAAAATAAGAATATGGAGTGTTGAGAGTATGGCGGGAAGGCGTGTTTATATATACATGTTTATAATTTTAGAAAATGATGCCAAACAGGAGCTACAATTTATTCCTGTATATGCAGCAGTTTAAGTAGTTTGTAACCTGGCCATGCAAGAAGGAAGACTGCAGAATCCCTTGTAAGGCAAGAAGAACAGTTTTGGATGAGCTATGCCAGTATCCAGTAACCAAGTTGAACAGTATATAAAGGCGCCTGCTTGCCATCAGTCTGGAGGAGTGGCCATGGGAGAAGGACAGAATTCTGGTCGGGTGGGGAGGCAGCGTCCTTTGCCCCCCCCAATCCTCATGTTTGTACATTATAAAATTGTTATCCTTGTAAGATGAATCTTGGCCTTAATTCCCTAGAGGGATGAACTTTAATCTGGTGTGAGCATGATTAGGGGTACCTTTTATATTTAAGGGGTACCACTGTAAATATGGGCTACCTTTCATCATTATCTTTAGCAAATAAGGATTATTTGGTCAGGAACTGTTACCAGTCCAGGAATTGTCAACTAACAAAAAATCAGCATATGCCAACCATTCCACTTTCATCGATCCTATCCTAGGTGCAATCAACCCAGCCCCTGCAAGGAAATGTACCACATCTAAGACGTACAAATTAAACGGGCATGGTGCCAAATTACAGGCCTTGCTAGGACCTGTGAAGATTTTAATGCGTTCTGAAAGGGCAACGTCCTTGTTTAGTCTTATGCAAATACCAGAATCCTCATAGAGGCCCATTAGGAGCTTCAACAGTCCACCCGGTAGACCCCAGCTAGCAAGTTTGCTCCAGAGTAGGTTACAAGATATCTCATCAAAGGCCGTTGAAAGGTCAGTGGAGGCCAGGGTAGTGCAGCCAATGAGGCCAGGACAGTGCAGCCATTCCTCTTTTTGCAGTCGGAATCTTGACGGGCCCTGCCTACCAAACCATTCAGATTTGTGGAGTGTCCTTTATGAAACACCGTCTGGAACGGGTTGAGTCTACCAGTTGTTTGCGCCCACTCTTCTACATGGCCTAATGGGAGTGTGGAGAACATTTTACAATCTGCATCGATTAAAGAAATATGGCGATAATTATTTTGGGTCTGACTTGGAGCCTCTCAAACATGGCAAAAATATTGGCAGTGCTCCATGACAAGGTGGAAAATCCCAGAGTAAGTACACAATACTCCCAAATAGTGTGAACAGCACCCTAGACCAATGTACAGGATCCAATTTCAAGGTGTAATTCATAAGACCATTTGGTCTGGGGATATGCGACTTCCTACACTTTGGTTTCCAATGTCCTCACACTCGATCTTGATGGCCCATGGAGGAATCGTACAAAAATGTCGACCTGAGACCCCCTTACACCACATATATATTTGCGGGGGGTCTCCCGCCGCATATCTATGTGGTGCAAAGAGGGTTGTCGCAATTATGTGTTGTCTCAGTGATCACATAGATCCGCCCATGGAGCCCCGATAATGTATTTACTAACGTCCAGGTCGGGTTCTGTATCTATTGATCCACACCCGTAAATATCCCTAAAGAAATCCAACCATTGGGTTTCTGTGACAGCATTCAATTCATTAACTGGGAATGAAGGGTCATATTATTTACTAATACCCAAAATGCATGAGTATCCTGTTCAATTAAGGTTTGGAGCATACATTCCATATCCAACTGTAGGAGACTTGCTTTTTTTGATTTACAGAAGTTTCTGTATTTCTGTTTTACTTCTTCAATTCGGACCCAAAGTATGAGTTACCCTTACTCCCACACTTCAGGGCCCTATTATGAATATGCATTTTCCTCTTTGCTTCTACCCTGTCAGTGTTATAGACATGGGCAGTTTTCTTTCCAACATTACTGGAGAATTTGCTTCAGTTTTACTCATCCATTCAGTTCCCCCATGAAATTATCAAAGCACAGAGAGCTAAATACCCTCAAATTCCATTTGAAAGGGGTACCTCTGATGACATCATCCAACTCCTCATTCATGATCGCATTGTTCCGGTCTGACCACCTAATAGCATTCCCTGCACAGGTGGATTCTACATTCTCCATAGTGCTACGTGTCACCAATTTTGTAATTGTGTGATGATTCAATTGTTAAGATGAACTGAGAAACTCACATAGCAACTAATTAAGAATGCGCCTACAAAAATGCAATCCAAGGTCGAGGAGTGTTCCCCTCGATGCCAAGTTGGGAGTATCTCTCCCCCGCCCCCTGTGACATAGTTAATTAAGCTCAAACCCAGCACCTCTATGGTGGAGCACCACATGCAACCATTTTGCACCTTAGGCTCTTTTGATAAGCTGTCCCCAATTTCCATCCAGTTTTTCTTGGATAATGCAATTTCAACCTTGCCACCAGACTCCATTATTAAAAGACTATGTTCTTTGAGTTGGTGCCAGATATTATCATACAGGTTTACAAACTAACTGGGCACCATATTCAGTGCAGACACCGTAGGATGTTATGTTATGTTATTTTGCATTTATATAGCGCCTTATATACCATTGGTATGGTCTGAAGGCGCTGGTAGGTTGAACGCCCTTGGGAACCGAAGCTCATATCAGTAGAGAGAGACAAAAGATGCGTGTGAGCACCGGGTATGTGTACAGCTCGTGCGGTAACAGTGTAATAGCTGCTTTCTAGCGGTAGGTGTGGTGGTTGAGAGGTCAGGAGTATGTGTTCGTTCTGGCAGGATTGATCCAGATCGGATGTGGCTGCGTTAGGCCTGAGGAGAACGCCTCGCTGGGGGGTGTGTAACCAGCAGTGATTACTTAGAATGATGTGGAGTGAGCGGGCAATGTTGATATGTGAACAGTTATACCGAATGGTGTCATAGTATCTCTTGTGTTCTAGTTGAGTGGTGATGTAAGGAGAGAGTAAGCGTGTTGGTGAGATATGATGGGTTACATGCCCTATCAGAGACTTCTAAATTCACAGAGAGGTTATTCGCAGGGAGGCTATTGGGCACCCTTCTATATTCAACTTTTCACAGAGAGGCTACTGGGCACACTTCTAAATTCAGCGGGGCTGTTGGGCACACTTCTAAATGCAACTTCTAAATGCACTTCTAAGTTCAACTTTTTAAAGGTACTTCAAATTCAACTTTCCACAGGGAGGCTATTGGGCACACTTCTAAATTCAGCTTCTAAATGCACACTTCTAGGATCACAGAGAGGCTATTGGGCGCACTTCTAAATTCAACTTCTAAATGCACTTCTAAGTTCTTCTTTTCACAGAGAGGCTATTGGGTACACTTCTAAATTCATTTTTCATATACAGGTTATTGAGTACACTTCTAAATTCACTTTTCACAGAGAGGCTATTGAGTTCACTTCTAGATACAACTATCACAGGAGGCTATTAGAGATTCCATCTAAGTGTGGCATATGCTAATAATCACATTTCTGCCTAGATCTGGCACAGGCTAATCTGTGTGGTTCTCTTGGGCTATGGTACTGGTTAACATTAGACTGCAGGCCATTGAAAGGTAGGTTAGAGTGGCAGGAGATTTCTGGAGTAGAGTCATTGTTCTACCCCTCCACTCATGCCAGCACTTACAGTTTTGTCGGTGTCTGGTGGCTTCATTGGCTTCCCCTGCTGACACCTGCAGACACATCTTGGAGCCGCCAATGTAGGAGCCGCCCTTGGGCCCTTAGCCGCAGTGGCTGCCGGGCAGAGGCTGCCCTGGGAGGACCAGTGATGAAGTGTAGGTGGACCAATGAGAGCGGATCTGGGCGGGTCGGGAGGGGGGAGGGAAGGGAGAAACAGGAAGAGGGTGCGCGGTGGGACCGGGCTGCAGGGGAGCCTCCAAGATTTCAAATTCAAGCCGCCACTGGAGGGAGCTTGCTACTGACCACGGTCCACTGCAAATGGGCTGTGGAAGCCAGGAAGGGGCTGTGGGGAGGAAGGGGACACAAGGGCCTGCTCCTGGGCACGGGCCCACGAACACATGGGCAAAATTGAACAAAAAGGTGCTTTCTGGGCCACACACTCACCGCGCGCCTTGGATGGCAAATGGAGACGGTGAGCAACACGCGAGTCGGTAGACTCAATGGCTAAGGGGCATGGACCAATGGGAGGGAGGGAGGGAGGGAGGGAGGGCGGATCGGGAGGCGGGCAGGCTGGGAAACCAGGAAGGGGCTGCGGTGAGGAAGGGGACACAAGGGCCTGCTTCTGGGCACGGGCCCACGAACACATGGGCAGAATTGAACAAAAAAGGTGCTTTCTGGGCCACGCTCACCGCGCTCCTCGGATGGCAAATGGAGGCGGTGAGCAACACGCGAGTCGGTAGACTCAATGGCTAAGGGGCGTGGACCAATGGGAGGGAGGGAGGGCGGATCGGGAGGCGGGCGGGCTGGGAAACCAGGAAGGGGCTGCCGGGAGGAAGGGGACGCAAGGGCCTGCTCCTGGGTACGGGCCCACGAACACATGGGCAAAATTGAACAAAAAGGTGCTTTCTGGGCCACACACTCACCGCGCTCCTCGGGGTTAAACAGATCCCTTCATCAACGTCTCTCAGGGTATGGTGCATCCCTGCATCTCCCAGTGAGCCTGAGCCATCAACCCGGGGAGATTGGATAACGTTTTCAACCATAGGATCATCTTTCTCAATAAGATTGGTCAAGACGGTTGGTGAGGTAGGCAAAGATGCATCACAGGTCGGTTGGATCACACTTATAGGGTTACTCAGCGTCCCAACACCCTCTTGCCCTCCCATCTCCAATTCAGCACATTCAATGAGGCTCAGAGCTCGAATCTCCCTAAAATCAGCCTTACAGTTTCCATTAGTCATAATAGAGTGATCAATAAATGCCATGGCTTTAGTTGCAACTATTGATTTTATCTCTACTAGTTCCTGCAGTTTTGGCAAAATAAGAATCCATAATTCTTTCTCCGCAATCGGGGACTGGATAAATGTTTGATTTGCTCTGGCTAATTTACAAATGTGTGGGCAAGTTGGCGTTTTCAGGCCAATTAAATCACTGGGATTGTCACTGCGTGCGTAGGCCGCACAGTCACCCCGCCGGTGTTGGTCATTAGGTACCACATTCAAACCCTCCTTAAACTTGCCTGGAGGGCTGTCTAAGAGGGCACCAATATCTGCCATGTTAATCAACAAATTGCCCGCAGTGGGCAATGTATTACAGGGTATCCCCGGGTTCCTTTATTTTCTCTCCCCTCCCCATTTTGATAGGGATGGTGGAGTCTGGCAACTCCAGACAGTCAAAGGGAGAAGAGTCTTGGGGCACCATGTGGCTCCTGAAACCCTTCCGGATTTTTAACAGTAGCAATAGCTTTGTACTACTCCCCCACTTCTGTTTGTACTTATCCCCTATTGAATTTCCCCAACTGAGGATTTGAATGAGAGTAATGGGAGGAGAATGTGCAAAAGCGCAGTAGTATGATCAAATATTAAAAGACCCAGAAACAATGGGTGACCAGATGCAAGTTTTACGAACAGGTTCCCAAGATTAAAAAAACACACTATTTGATGCAAGATCTAAAGCAAAATATTGCCGAGCAATAGCAAACTATATCAAAATATTACAAAAAATAATCAGTTCCACACTCCCACAGAGTATTCCAAGGGGATAAAAGATCAGGCAGTGCTGGAAAATGGGCATGCTATAGCGTGACTTGCAGTCAGGCTTGCAGCACTACACTTTTCACAACAATTCCAGGAAGAAACAAGTCCAGCAATTACAACAAAGTACGCAGGCTATGGCATTGCTTTGCAAATATGTTCGCAACTTCACACTCCTGCAACGGATCAATGAAAAGGCAGTCAAGTAATGTCAAGGAAATAAGCAGGCTATGCCATTGGTAGCCACCAAATTCACAACGCCACACTCCGATTTTTAAATGCAAACCATTCTAGTTCAGGCATTGGCAACACGGGGCCTGGTTGCATATACAGCGCTACTGTGAGTACGGCTGATCCAAACCGAAAGCACAGATAGTGTCCCCCCAGAGAAGGGGCCAGGAGCGATGTGAGTACAGCCAAACGTTTATACAAAGTGCTAGAGCCAGCGATCTCTTACCATCAAAGCTCCACAGACAGTCACCTAGTCGAGTCTTTACCTTGACTGCGTTGACTGTAACAACTCTGCCTCAACTCTGCTCCGCGGTTTGGGGGATATTTGGCCAGGAAGCTCCTCCTCAAATATATATTCAGAAAAAATACTGCCAGAACATTGACTGTAACAACTCTGCCTCACTCATCTGCTGTTTAATTATATTCACGTCACTTGTCACATACACTTAACACACAGTTTTTTTTCTGTTTTCTCTATACAAGGTTGGCGCTTGCAACCTTGGCTTTAACGCAGACCGGTCTGGTATCAGTCTCTTCAACTCACCGGCTGTGCTGACTTTACTGGTGCTGCTTTGTTGTAGGAGCCAAGGACAGTACCACAGCGTCAAACGATCCTCCCCGCCTTGGCTATCGACACGGGAGAGCCCCGGGTACCTCTGACACACAATGCAGGTTTCTTCAGCTTTGATTCCAGGTCATATGTTATTCTCGAAGGCTCGTGAAAGTAACAGTCTTTCTCTGAAAAGGTCAAGAGAACTTCCTTCCTTGCAGCCCTCTGCGGTCTTGCCGTCTTTCCCCTTGTATTAAACTGCCATCTTGGAACTGCTGCTTCCTCGTGTGCTTTCCTTTCTCAGGGTGTGCTTTCGTGCTCCGCCTTTTATCTGTGTGGGGAAGTGTGATGGAAGTCAGGTGTGTGTAATGATCAGTAATTGCCTGACCTTGCCTGACCATTATATGGGGACATGTCAGGTATACGGCTTGGGTGTTAGTTTGTATTCTTTCACAGTGAGCTGTCCGTGAGAAATTGTTTGTGTCGGAAAAGGCAGGGATTGGGGCGTTGAGTTCCTAGGTATCCTACCTGGTAGGATGGGGGAAAAGGTGTTACAAGGAAGGGGATACCGTGTCCCTCTGTCCGGTGTCCCACTTCCACTCCCCGAAGACCCCTCATCCAGGTGATCCTCTCGCAATGGTCCACCCCCAGGAACTGGATCCAAAAGCAATGGCTGTGTCCTGGCCACCTGTATGACAGATCCCCGGGGACTAGCGGGTGAGACACCTTCAGGTTTCTCACAATGTCTAGCCTGGGATAAAACGGTCTGAGACATGCTTTCACAAAGTAACATTTTTCTTCTAGAGGTGATTCTTCTTGTCCTTCTTTCATGTAACCATAGGCCCCATCTTTGGAAGCTGGCCCATGGATATTTTTTTTTCCGATAGGAGAACATTTGATCATACTTTGTGTAGTGTTAGGGAGATCTTTTTTGAAAATCTTACCCTCTTTGTCCTGAGCCTATAAGCACTATTTCTGGCCTCAGTGGGATTCTTTCATTGACTTTGAAGGTGAATGAGACTTTGTTTTACTCACATTCTGCATTTTCGTTTTGGGATCACTGGACCCCTCTAACATGATTGCAGTGTGGTAAGACCTCTCCCCTTAGTGTTGGCTCCATGCTTTCCTAAGACAGTCCCCCTGCCTCCCATCTTATGTGGTGTGTTTTCAGGGACCCCTAGATTTCCTTTTGCAATGTTTTGGGTTCATTAGCAAGTTCCTAGAATTACTAGTGCAGGATTAATCCTCACACATTTATGGCTTTTGTGTTTTACTGTTTGCAGCACAAGCCATCTTCTATGGAGTGCTGTGGGGACAGTTTTTGTCCCTTCTCTTTGTTCTAAGTTACACAATTTCTTCTTTCCAGGAATCCTCTGAACAGGCTTGTGGCAGTTGTTACTTTTGTTCCTATTTTATGGCTGCATTGTCTCAGGCTGATCTTGTAGCTGTGTCAATGCACAAAGACAACAATATACCCAAATTGGCCCCTCTTCTAAGTTCTGTTCTAGATGGCCTGTCCTTTGTTGGCAGTCCTTCTTCTTTTCCAGGTGGTGGAGGGTCTCTTTTTTTTCATGGCATGCTTCTTCTTGCAAGAAGCCGGCAAAGGCTCTCGTTTGTGTGTGTGCTTGTAGGAAGTGAGGAGGAGGCTTTCCCAATCCATATTCGTCCAGAAGCCTGGATGTTGCTGGGCAGTATGATTAATCCAGGGAATGTGTCCCCTCTGGCACCATGGGTCCGCAGGAAGCCTGACCTAATAGAGGGCAAGCTCCACCCGATACGCGACACCTGAAAAGAACAGAAGAGGTGGTGCCACGCTGCCGAACGTGACTCTCCCTAGGAGCACCCCCTAAGGAACAGAGGTATGTGGTGGCTCCAGAGACCTGGGAGCGGGGTGTTGAGGCTCAACTAGATCCCAACGTGGGGCGAGGGAAAACCAACCTCAAGGTGGGTGAGAGAAACCGGACCGCAAAGCGGTCGGAGAGAAACTGGACCCCAAGAAAGTAACACAGAAACCAGACCCCGAGGCGGGATGAATGTATCCAAAACCCATGGTTGAACAGAAACCAAGAACTGCCAAACATGAGGCAATGTCAAGATCTTTCTTGGAGCAAGAGTACTTAGGAACCATACGGAATGGGGGAATATGGGCTGATGTCCTGACGTGGGAACAAATACACAAGACTTTAATTGGGCAGAATTGAACAGTATAAACAAGAGTATGTTAGAGAACCGCTCAGTCTACTGGCTTGGAGTGTGTACGGAGGCAGGGATCCCCTATTGGGAAAGACACACCAGGGTAGGGGTCTCAAGCCAACCACCACCCATTTGCTCAGGACCAGTTTAACTTTGTTGAATTCATGTGTTTGTTTAATAGTGATAGGGACAGAACTCTGGTAAGTATAGGGGTGTGGACGGAGGGATTTCTTGTTAGTAATGGACATTCTCACAACCACCTTTTTAGAGTTTTCTTTATAGAGTAGGTACAAGAATCTTAGAGTTAGGGTCCGTATAGTTTCTTGTGTGATCTAGAATGAAGAAAAGTTCTACCACAATTCCCCTTTGTCAGTCTCCTGATTCTGATCTATCACAGCAGATTGTGGGAGGCTGATTGTCCACTCTTGGACAGCCAAGTTTGCAACATTCTCAAAGTGTCCTTATTCCAGTGCTGGGGTTGCCCCTAGCCCATTTATTGGATATAAAGAGACTAGCTGGACCCAGGACCCAAGCTGACCACTGGAGCTCAAAAGATGTGAAGAGGGCGACGAAGGACTGCTATAGAAACCAGCATTGGCTGAGCAAATATCACCGTTTTGGGAACCTCGACCTTCATAACAACACGAAAGAAATCTTCAGGGTGCTTTCCTGCCTGCAGGGATCAACCAGTCACCTGTTCTGCTTAAGGTACATTGCTACTGTTCGGGCGTAGGAGCATGCAGCTTTGCATTTTCTCTGCAAGGTCTGAAAGCAGCTGTTCATCGTTGCAGGAACTTCTGGCTGGCCAAACGGCTGGAACCCTTCCTGGGCATTCTTGAGGCTCTGCTCTTGAAATATGCCGTGCTGTCCTCCCCCAGTAGACAAGCCTGCCAGAAGCTGAAATTCAACAACTGAGGTTCTGAGTGCCTCCTGACTCTATCTGGGGGAAATGCAAGAAGTGCATTGGTGAACATCTCGATGAAAGGCTCTCAATGATGGAACCAAATCTGGGTATCCTTCCTACAGTCTCCAGATGAGCCTAGAGATGGCGGTGAACACCCTCAAACCTGCAACCGACAACTCTGCATGATGACTACTGTGAGGGGTTAGAAATGTGAGGGAAACAATTCAAACGCCTCACTATCCCTACCCTGGCGAGGATTTCCCTGCCAGCTAAACAAAAGGAAACACTAACAAAGGTTATCTGGCCCTCACACTTAAACATAAAATACACAAGAAAATATATGGCAATTCACAACAACAGCATCAACAATTGTATTTCTAATATATTTACAGTCTCTTTCTATAACTTGGGTGAATCCCAGGTTTCAAGTTGGATTCATTTCCAACGTTCAACAAAAACAAACAGGGACATCCAGGTTTGCAACAAAGTTCCAACTCGGTTCTTGGTTCCTTCGCTTTGTCAAAAGAGTTCTGTCAACCAACAGACATATTTCTCTTCTTCCTTGAATAATGATTTCATTTTTATTTTTTAATTGATTCATGGTTTATTACAAAACTTTTATCATACATTCCCAAACAACAAATAAAACTTGCCTTGATCAGATAGGTTCTAATCCATAGCCCAGTCTATTCCAATCATACGCCCTCTATATTCATTTCAAGAGCATCCTTGAGAAACTTCACCAGGCCGAATATAGCCGAAAAGTGCTCCCCCCTCTGCTGCAGGAAAGATGAAACTCTTCTGCGTCCCCAGATTGCCTTTCCGCTACTGCCTGACCCAAGTATTTGGATCTCATCTCGGTCAAACCTGTAAAAAAATAAATGTAATGTGGGTACGAGTTTCGTTCATCCCTCCCTTGAGATGGAACCTGCAGTCCATAGAAGACACTTGCCTATAGATTCTCAAAATCTGGTTAGTGGGGAGCAAGTCTATCATGAAGCGCATGAACTGGTTCCTATACCATCTGTTCGGGAATTTGGTTAAGTATTTCGGAACAGAGCCCCAAGCCTTATGTTCATCTCTCATTGCAGTTTGGACTTTGTAAAGATTCTTTTCTTTTATGGTGTTTATCCAATTCTCCTGCCATGAGTTCCTTTTCACCCTGGCAGGGTTATTGATCAGCTCTTCCAAATCAGTCTGGAGGTGTTGTAGGTATCGCTGACAGCCGTTTCTCCACTGCGATAACAAGCCGTTTCTACAGTTCTTAAATGCTGTGCCCAAAATTTGGTAGGGTTTAGCCGGGGAGGGAAGGAGACATTTGCAATACAGCGCCAAGGTTTTCCATGTCGATCTTGCTTGTAGGCAGATCAAGCCCAATACAAACCTAATCACTAAAGTGGGTATCAGATTAGGGAGCTTCAGTATTTTCCTTCAAAAGCCTCCTCCTAAGGAAGGCCATAGTTCCCAAGGAGTTGGAGGAAAACCTGTGGCTCCATAGATTAGAACTGGGGTAACCTTTGCTTGAAAAAAGGACAGCACCGGCAGGACAGAGAGTTTCCATATTTTTTCTGAGCCTTCCCTGAGCTATCAGAATTTTTAGTTTCGCTTTCAGAGCCTGCTGGCATGGGAAATCCGACTTGCTGTTATTGATAAGGCCCCCAAGTAGGTGACCTGTTGTTTCTGTACTAAGGGTTTTTGTTTGACGAACCATTTAAAAAAAAAAAAATAAAAAGCTATTTTATTGGCATTTGTAAATCGAACAAGACATTTGCAATATAACAAACCATGCAAGCGTGACCCACTTTGGGAATAAGTCTAAATTCCCTGCCCCTCCCACAACCCTTCATCTAAATCATCTCTAGTTCAACGGTGTAGGTTTCTTCTTTTGATGCCTCAAAGGTGAAGGTTTTCATAGTGTCAGTTTATAGCCATTGTATGCTCCCTTCCAGGCCTTTCCCTCTCATTTCCCCATCCCACTTCGTGCACCCACTGGGTTAGTCCGCGTGGTTAACTTCATCCACTCCCCATTTGAGCAGCAAGGCACACCATTCAGCTTGAAATGCTTCCATCCTATCATTCGCTACTTTAGTAAGCTTCTCCATTATCATCATGTTTTGTATTTTTCCTTCCCATACCACTTTCGTGGGGAGCGTTTAATTTTACCAACCTTGGGCTATGGCAAGTCTCCCTGCTCTTAACATAGCTTCCCACATCTTCGGAAGTCTATGTTCTTCCCTATCATTTTGTGGGAGCCCTAGTAAACACTTCAGTGGGTCTAGGCCCAACCCAGTCCCTATGATCTCTTCCATCCAACTCAACACCTCTTTCCAGATGACTTGTACCTTGGGGCATAGCCACCACATGTGGTCCAGGGTCCCCCGTTCCCCACAACTTCTAGGGCACATAGGGGATGCTCCTGCAAACATTTTGGACCATTTCACTGGGTCCCTATGCCTTCCCATTAGCATTGTAAGTTGTATTCTATTGTGGAAGTAAACAATCCTCTCTGGAAGACCACCCTGTATATTCGTGCCCACTCCTCCTCGGGGATCTCATCACCCGTCCATTCTACCCAGCACCTCTGGAAGGTTTGTGTCCCCTGTTAATCGCTATGACAGTATGCCTTTCCTTGTTACAGATTGGTATAGGACTTTTTCCACATCTGTTACCTCTCTAGCTAACCCCTGCCCTGGATTCCTGCCAGACTGACCAAAGAACTCCCAGTGTAGGGTGGGTACGGAGATGTTCCGGTATTGATCTGCACGGGGACCAGAAGTAATCCCTGACCTTCAGAGGATGTGCGACAAGATCTTCCAAGTAGGTCCTCAGATTTTCCCTCATATGTTCCAGCATCCCCCTGATTTGTGCCGCCTTATAGTATACGTGTATGTCCAGGAACCCAAATCACCCTTTGTCTTTTGGAAGTATAAGGGTAGCCATTATCACCCTTGGGGTCTTGTTTCCTCATATAAATCCACAGAGATCTCTTGTAACTTCCGAGAAAAACTAGCTGTCTCGGAATGGCTGCAAATAGATATAACAGTCTGGGGGGTACATTCATTTGTATGGAGGTCATCCTACCATACCATGTCAATATCAATGGGTGCCACCTCTTTAGGTCAGCCATCAGCTGAGCACGTAAGGGGTTATAGTTAGTCGCCACCATCTCATCTAAATTCCTTGTTACCCAAATGCGCAGGTATTGAATACTCCTTTGGTTAACTGTCATGCCAAGATAGCTTTCTTTCATGCCTAGGAGGGGACTCCGCTTCAGTAATGGGAGGATAGCAAATTTTCCCACATTCATTTTGATACCGGAGAGGCGGCCATATTCCACAATCTGGGTCATTAGAGCCGGGAGGGAGTCCTGAACATCCGTAAGGTAGGCCGGTATATCATCCGCAAACAATGACATTTTGCATTCAATTTCACCCCCCTCCCGCTCTACCCTTGATTCGGGGGCATCCCTGCCTAGTACCTGATGTGAGTTTAAAGGTCTCTGTGAGTTCCCCATTAATCCAAACCTTCGCCCTGGGCCTATTATATAGCTTTGCCACCCATTTCAGGAAGTTGGTTCCTAGTCCCATCCTTCCCAAAACTTTAATCATGAAGGGCCACCCAACCCTTTCAAAGGCCTTCTCTGAGTCTAACGCCACTAGGCATGCGTCCAGGCCTCCCACCTGTACCCCATGAATCAGGTAGATAGTCTTCCTGATGTTATCTGATCCTTGTCTCCCTCTAATGAATCCCACTTGGTCCCCATGCACTAAAAGTGGCATTCCCCCCTTCCAATCTTGTTCCCAGGACTTTTGCCAGTATCTTTACATCTCCATTGAGGCAGGAAATGGGCCTATAAAATGAGTACCTAGTGAGGTCCTTCCCCGCCCCTTTGGGATCGCAACATTGATTACTGCCATCATCGTGGGGGTAGGGGATCGCCTCTCAGACTTGCGTTAAATACCTTAACTAGAAACAGGGCTAACGGGGATTTAAACAGTTTGTAAAATTTTCTCGTGAAACCATCTTCCCCCGGGGCAGTACCTGATTTCATCCCAGTGATGGCCCGCAGGACTTCCTCTACGATTATTGGCTTCTCAAGGTTTTCCACCATCTCTTCGGGAGCCCTGGGATTGGAAGCCTACTCAGGAATTTGTCTGTTTGAGACTCCTCACCATCCCATTCTGAGGACTAGAGGGTTCTGTAGTATTTGACAAATTCACTCCCAATGCTCTTGACGTCATACAGGCACCTATTTTCCTCCGTTTTAATAGCCCCTACGGTTCTACTCTTCTTCTCCTCCCTCCGTCTCTAAGCCAGGATCTAATTTGTCCTGTCCCCCTTCTCATGGTATTACTGTTTCCGTGTCCTGCGTCAGAATGGCCTTCAATTGTGTCTTATGCCTTTGGAGCTCTGTCGCCTTGGCAGGCGAGATATACTGTCCTTGGGTACCTCCCGGTTGTACCTGCTCTTATTTTCCTATGGATTGTAGCCTTCCATTTCGTCCCTTTCTCTCTTTTTCTTGGGGCCGATTCTCATCAGGTTCCCCCGAATAGTTGCCTTGAAGCCTTCCCAGACTGATTGGATCCCCACTGCCCCTGTATCATTAATTCTTGATTCCCCTAAGCAGTTCCTTTTGCATCTCTTTATCCTTTAGCATGAAATCGTTATATCTCCAGTTCCCCCGGGGGGTACCCTTGACTCCCCACCCCCATCTCTACTGAGATCTTTACCATATTGTGGTCTCATCACGGGATCGGGGCTACCCGGGATTATAGGATCTGATCGAGTCTACCAGGATCAGGTCAATGCATGAAAAGAAGTTGTAGACTGCGGAGTAGAAGGTGAATGGCATGTCCCCTTCTGGTATCTGGTGGAGAGAGTCACATAACCCCAGTATGTCATTGACCTCTCTAAAGCGTTCCAAATCCCCATGGTGTGCCTTGCTCATTTGTCCCTCCCCCACCCTCTTACGGTCCCTTAGTCATATTAAAGCCCCCTCCTACCACCAATTGACCCTCAACAAATTCAATTAATTTGTCCCTGACCACCTCCCAGAATTCACATGATGCACATTTGATGCATATACTGAACCAATCGTAAGCTTAACACCATGCACTTGACCCTTTGCAAACACATACCTCCCGTTGGGGTTGACTAGAACCGAGTCTACCGTAAAACCCAGCCGGTTGAGACCAAGATTGTAAACCTCCCGCCTATTCTTGACGTCGGAGGCCATTATTACCTCCACCACCTCCCTGGAATGCAATTTGTGCCCCTTCCCCTCTTCCAGTGCATTTTCTGGAGAAACATTCAATCGAGGTTGGCCCTCTTGAACTCGGAAGTATCATAGATCTTTTGGGAGATGAATTGAGGCCCTGGGCATTTAGGGAGCCCATACACATCTCACACTGGCTGGACATCGCTTTTTTCCCATGGTACCACTCTACTCTCTACTCATCCAAGACAAATCCAAAATTGGGACCCTTTTAACTGGGCCCCTACACTGCACCATCTTTTGGGGACATCCGTCCCATGAGCATTAACAGCCCCCTCCGCCCTGTAACCATCCTCTGTTCCCCCCCCCCACACACGTCATCCAACCCCGCACTGAACCATCTCCTCTGAATGGATTGAATCACCAGTGTTTCTCCCCACGCGAGGACCAGCTTCACCAAGCACTCTGCTTCGAGCCCCATTCCCTGCCCTCATCCCAACAACTTTCAATTCACCTACCAGCCGCCCCTCCTCATTGTATAAATTGTGAGGTGTACTTCCCGGAATGTCCCGTTGGCTCAGGAAGGACCCGCCGGAGGGGAGCCGAGCTTCCTGTATGTTCTTGAGCCCGGGACTTTACGTCTATTTGGACCCTTTATGCGCCATCGCCTGTCCTCCTGGCTCTTTTCCTCATCGGCAATTTTTTGCCTGTCTCCTCCCATTAACTCCTTCGTGACCTTTCTTATATCTTTCTCGGTCACCAATCTGCAGCTGTAGCCCTCAATTTCAAAGGATATTGAGAAGGGGAACCCCCTCAGTATCTTGCCCCCTTCTCGCTGAGCCACTTCTCAAGGGGGAGCCTAGGCGACTCTTTGACAGAGTAAGTGCAGATAGGTCTTGGTAGATCACCACTTTTACGTTCCCTAGGGAAACTGAGTCCTGCCCCCTCGCCTTCTCCAGAATGTTTTGTCTATCCGGGTAGTTATGGAAGCGTGCAAGCACAGAGCGTGGGCCCCTCCTGGTCGCTTCCGCTCTATGGACCCTCTCGACTTTGAGTTCATCCATGTTCTCATCTTTGAACAACGTCTTCACCACCTCATGAATAGTTATTCGTAGGTCGCTTTCTCCCTCTCCCTCCCTCCTCTCCTGCTCCGCCAACCTCATGTCCATTTGAGTTTCCAGTGTTAAGAGTGAGGTCTGATTGTTTTCCAATGCCTGTAGCCTATCGTCCATACTGTCAATTCTGACATTTATTCTATCTACGTTCCTGCCAATGTCTGCTCTCATTCCTCTGATCTCTTCCAGAAGGGAGGCAATATCTTTCTTGATGGACATGGTGTCGAGATCACCCCTTCCTTTGCCTCTTTTAGGTGGGAGGTCTACTGCCTGCTCCAGTGCTCTCTGTCTGGGTGCTTGGCACCATGGGACATGCATCTTCCTTAAGGCTGGCACACACCCCAGGTATGATTCCTGGGGGCCCTCACCTCAACACGATTCACTTGGCCTTACTGAGGCCCCATGGTCGGGCGTGGGGGGGATAGATTCCGATCCGACTCTTTGCCCCTCGTGGTGTCTCCTCTTTCTCTCGCTGTTTGGCAGTGCCCTCGTTTGGTGGGGGCATTGAGGGAGCCCTCCACATGGCGGGCACACGCCCCAGGTTTTGTTTAAAACTCTTTTTATTGACTTGACAGCACAACAAAGAAACGGAGGGAGTCACATGGCACCAGTGCTAAAAGCAAGCAATGCGAATGATAAACAATACATATTGCGTAAAATGTAGCAGATTGATAAAAGGCAATATACATGGTATTGATACATACACCATAACAGGTCACTATCTAAGGGGAACCACTTGGGGAAGTAGAGGGAGAAGTTGATGGTGAGGCCATGGCAGAGATATAGTCTCGGAATCTCAACCAGATGAACCTCGGCCTGGAGTGTGGACGTTGCATCGCATTCCAGGACTGCTCCGTATCGTAAGCCCATGTGACCGATCTGAGCCATTGTGAATAGGTAGGCGCTCTACGGTGGAGCCAACAGAGTAATCTACAGCGAACTGCCAGTAGCATGCAGAGACCTGCCAGTTTCTTAGAATCACGGGGCAACTGCGGGAAGTCATGGAATAAGCAGTGCAGTGGGGTAGGGGTGATTGGGTGTTCTAGAATGTCAGTCAGTTTAGAGCAAATGTCTAACCAAAATTGGGACAGTCGGGGACAGAGCCACAACATGTGTATATAGGAGGCTTGATCTGCACCGTACCTAGGACAGGAGGGGGAGTTGGCATTAAACATACGGTGGAGTCTCATAGGTGTATGATGATACCTGTGTAAGATTTTAAACTGGATGAGTTTAAATTTAGTGGTGTAGGAGACCTCGTGGGTACGAGCGCATATCCGAGTCCACCTCTCGTTGGTGATCTCAGAACCAATGTCCTCCTCCCATCTGTGTCTCAGCTCGGTGAAGTGGGGGGCCGCTCTAGTCTGTAGTAAGGAGTAGAGCCTCGACACCTTGCCTCTGAAGGAGAGATAGGAGCAGAGCTCCTCCACTATATGTTCATCAGTGGGCAAGGCAGGGAAGTCTGAATATCTGGACTTGAGATGTGCGCGAAGTGAAGAGTACTGTAGCCACACCGAGGGTCGGCGCCTGAGTGAGGGAGGAAGGTCAGACCATTCTATAAAGTTTCCCTGTTCAAAGGCGCTGCGCAGCGTCAGGAAGCCAGCAACAGCCCAGCGAGTGACCACCGAAAGTGGAATCTGTGGAAAATCGGGAAGGAAGTTCCACAGTGGCAAATCCCTGTGGAATGGGTGGGGTGTGTCGACCATGGACCAAAATTTGGTGAGAGCCAAGGATGTACTGGCTACAGGATTGGCAGAGTTTAAATCAGGAGAGATTGGTTGGAGGACCAGGGATCCGATCACTCGGTCACAGACAGTTAGCTTCTCGAGGTGAACATGTGGGGGAGGATCAATGGTATTGAACCAGTATGCAGCAAACTGTGATTGGGCCACCACCCAGTATCTGATAAAATCGGGTGCGCTAAAACCGCCCAATGCCTTAGGAGCGGTTAGTGTGGATAATTTGAGGCGAACGGCCCCAAAGTGCCAGAGGAAGGTGTTACATATGCTACGCAGTGTTTGGAAAAAGGTATCCCCGGGCCACAGAGGCAGATTGGTAAATCGGTACAGTAATTGAGGTAATACAATCATTTTGAGTATTCCAATTCTGCCTGCTAGCGAGAGGGGAAGTTTAGTCCAGCCGGAGGGTTTAGTCTCTAGGTTAGTTAGATAAGTTTGGTAGTTGTCATCACGCAGCTGTGACGTGTGCCGGGAGACCACCACCCCCAGGTAGGTGAAGCTAGAAGGAGACCAGTTGAACCCATGTAGATCGGGGGGGGGGGGTCCTGTCGAATCTGTGAGTGGAAATAATGTAGACTTGGAGCAATTAACCCTCAAACCGGATATGTCACCAAATCGAGCCACATCTGTCAGTATAGGTAAAAGATTGATTTCAGGGGATCGAACATACAGCAGGGTATCGTCAGCGTAGAGAGAGACTATATCGGTCTGGCCTGATGTGCGCAACCCCCTGTGCGAGTGTGATTGCCGAATCATGTCAGCGAAGGGCTCCATGGCTATGGCAAAAATGAGTGGGGAGAAGGGGCATCCCTGGCGTGTACCTCTAAATATCTGGAAGGGGGAGGAGCACCTGTCTTCCGTGCGGACCTTGGCTGACGGGGCTGTGTAAAGGATCTTTATCCAGGTGCGGAAGTTGGGGCCGAATTTGCATTTCTCAAGAACACACCACAGGTATTTCCAGGAAACTGAATCAAATGCCTTTTGCATGTCCAATGTGGCTGCCACTGCTTGTGTGGCCGGGTCGATTCTGCTGGTTACATTGAAGAGTCTTCTTCAATTTAGGGAGGTGGACCTACCAGGGACGAAGCAGGCCTGGTCTGGGTGAATAATGCGGGACCTGAATGGGGCTAAGCGGTTGGCAAGTAGTTTGGCAAATATTTTAATATCACTATTAATCAGTGAGAGGGGTCGGTATGAGCTACACTGCGTGGGGGTTTTACCAAGTTTAAGGAGCACTGTAATCAATGCCTCCCGGAGGGACAGTGGAAGAATGCCCCTATCGCACGATTCCTCCCACAGGGTCAGGAGGTGCGGCGCTAGTTGGGCCTTGTATAGTTTGTAGAAGTCCATTGGGAGCCTTCCCGGATGCAGTGACTCAATGGCCTCCACAATTTCCTCTAGGGTGAAGGGCCTCTCGAGGGAGGTGCTAGCGTCGGTTGACAGGACTGACAAAGGGAGGTTCTCTAAATAGGAATTAATTACAGAAATCTGGGAACTATCAACCTCCGTGTAAACGGAGGTGTAGAACGTGAGGAACTCAGAATTGATGTCTTGGGGGGGAGGTGGCGAATGTGTGCCATCCAGTCTAGCAATGGCCGGTATCTTGGGGGCACTGAATTAGCGATGAAGCAGCCTAGCTAGCATTCTGCGGTGCGCTCACCCTCGCCGTATTTCCTCGCCGATCGAGGGGAGTCTAGGAACTTCACCTCGCGCTCGGCAAGGCCAGGGAACCTGTCCCGCTCAGAACCCAGCATCGCTAAAGTAGCCGGGGAGTGATCCACAGCATATTGGGATTCATAGACGGATAGGGCTGATTCGCTGGTAGCGATGTTGGCACGGATGCTCTTCAGGATGCCGCTGCTCTTGGAGATGGCGACCCCTCTTGTGTGTGCTTTGAAGGCTTCCCAGAGCACAGCTTGTGTTGAGACAGAGTTTATGTTAATCTCAAAATATTCCTCAATGGAGGATTCAAGCTCGGAGGCAAAAACCTTGTCAAGAAGCGCGTGAGGACTCCTCCTCCACTGTCTTGTTTTGTTCGCGTCTAATCCCCAGTTTAAGGAGATGAGTACCGCTGAGTGGTCTGATGGTGTCCTGGGGAGAATGGCTAAGTGGGTTACGCATCTAATCAGTATGTCTGTGACGAGCCATCTATCTATTCTGGAGTGGGAATCATGCACTGAGGAGTAAAAGGAGTATGTACGGTCCTCAGGATACATCAGGCGCCAAACGTCCACCAGTGCCAGGCGGGGGAGCGAAGTCAGGATAGAATATGCTGCCCTAGACAGTTGGCGAGGACGAGAACCTGATCTATCCATGTTGAAATCTAGTATCGTATTGAAGTCCCCGCCTCATAAAATAGGAATCAGGGGGTAGCTCTGAAGTAGAGTGGCCAGGTGAAGGTAGAAGTTAGGGTCGTCGACGTTGGGACCATATATGTTCAGGATGGCTATCTCCTGATGCTCTAATATACCAGTGATGAGCACAAACCTTCCAAGTGGATCTATGTGGGAGTGTTGACACGTTAACTTCAGGCTTTTATGTATTAGGGTAAGGGTGCCTCGGCTCTGAGTGGAGTAATTGGTGTAATACCTCTGGGGGCCCCATTGCTTGGCGAATCGTTCACATTGCTCCGAGCGAGCGTGGGTTTCCTGTAAACATAGGATCTTTACTCTGTGGCGTTCAGCGTGGAGCTGAATCTGTCTTCTCTTTTTATGGTTGCCTAATCCCCTGACGTTCAGCCATATTTAAAGGGGTGGTGGTGGAATAAGTAAAAGTGGATTCCAGTGAAATGAAAGGCGTGTACCCTAGGTGTTCGCGGTCGCCTGACTACATATATGAATTGATTGGGCGCAGTGCCTGCGGCGCCTCTGGAGGCTGTCAAGACATTTTTGAAAAACCATAATGTTCCCTTCCAACAATTCAGAGGGACGAAATCCGAACAAAACCAAAACAAACATAAACTTTTAGGCATCGGCGCCTGGGGGTCTATTAGCAGCCGGGCGATGGCGGGCCGGACTGGGAAGAGCGTAAGGAGAGTTATGCTACGTAGTAGGATAAAGCGGGGCGTTTAGAGTGGGTGTGGGTTACATCGGGACCAGATCTATAAGTAAGGACCCATGGGAGAATGGGGTGCAGTCGTGTGCCCGGCACGGCATCAAATAATTGGGTGTGGTCCTATTACGGGGGGGGCCAGGATCCCGGGGCATAATCACAGAAGTGGCTGGGTTGAAGTACCGGGTAGCTCTGAGCCAGGAACCCAACAAGAAACGGCTATTACAGTCTACGATGCAACAGCATGGTGCGAAACATCACCTACACAGAACAGTAATGGAGCAACATTGGCAACAAGTACAACAATAAACTACGATGAATGGTGGCCATCGCGGGGGAGGAAGCGCTGTGGCGGTCCGGCCCCGCGGCCAGGCATGATAGCAATATTGAAAAACATGAGACTTATAGTAACACTGTTTAAATCAACCAGGAATGTGTTTGTCTATAAATTTCGAAGCCTCTTCCGGGATGGTGAAGTAGTATGTTTGATTGGAGTGTTCGATCCTCATCTTGGCGGGGAAGAGCATGGAGTACTTGACTCCCAAGTCTCTGAGTCTCTTTTTTACCACAAGGAAGGTTTTACGCTCTTGTTGGACAGCCACAGAGTAATCCGGGTATAAGTGTACCCTCGCCGCCCCAAGATGCAGCTCCCCCTTGGCCCTGGCCGCCCGGAGCAGGGCATCACGGTCACGGAAATTGAGGATTCTGGCTATGATGGGGCGGGGTGGGGCACCTGGCCTGGGCTTCGCAGTGAAGGAACGGTGAGCTCTCTCCACTGCAAATTGTGCCGAAAGCTTGGGGTTTCCAGGAGTGTTAAGAGGGTACGTTCCACGTAATCCTCCATGGGCTCACTAATGTTATCGTCTGGTATGCCAACAATGCGGAGGTTATTCCGCCTGGAGCAGGATTTGAGTTCATCATTTTTCTTTTCAACCATGGAGACCCGGCTGGTCAGGGTGGTCACAGCGGCGCGTAAGGAGACCAGGTCGTCCTCTGTGGTACCAACCCTTGCTCGATCTCGGCAACCCTACTGTCTGTCCTTTCAATATGGGCTTTTATGGACGAGATGGTCCCATTCATATCGTCTAACTTAGTGTGGAGCGTAGTGAAGCCCTCTTGCATGTACTCGAGCATTTTCTGCGAGTCATCAGAGGTTGAGGGTGCCATGGTGGACGGTGACTCCTCCGGAGGGTCCATTAGTGGCTTGGAGGGAGTCTTCGTGAACATATTTAGTGAACTTTGCTTCTTGCTAGACCCAGCCCCCTTAGTCATGGTGATAGGCTGCGTCCGGCGACCGGGGCTCAGTATCTTTATTTGAAAACCATGGGGGCACAGCCAAAGGAGGCTTGGTGTAGCTGTTTTGCTGCGGGAAGGCGAAGAGGCAATGTTCAGCGTCAGCGGTCAAGGGGAACGGGTTCCAAGATGACTGCCCGGGGGGGGGGGATGCCAGGAGAGTTGTGATAAGGCTCAGCTGGCACAGTGCCTGTGTAGTGACCCCCAGCACCCCAAGGCACCAATATATCCGCCGGTGTCCGCGAGGCTCGCATGTTAACCCAGCATTGTGGGTCCGATGTCTTCAAGAGCAGTGTGAACAGGGAAGCACAAGGAGGGAGAACCAACACTCAAGACGATGGCTGTAGGGGCCCCTGGGGCGAGGTCCTGCGAGACTCCAAATGTAGGTAATTTAGCTCTGTGGGGAGCTATGAGCAGAGTTGGTCCCAACAAACAGGGCAGAGGGGTCGCCTCCAGGCGGGGATCGCAGGTGTTGTCCAGGTGGTAAGTGCAGTTAGAGGGAGTGCGGGGTCCCTCTGGGGGCCAAATATCCGCCCCACGCGGCCGAAGGGACACCAGGGGTCCGCACCCGCAACTGGTGCAGCCGGCCAGGCGGTTGGTGGAGTAACGCCTGTAAGAGCAGCCCAGCTGACCCCAGCCCCGGAGCCCAGAGGGGGTTCCATGTGCATTGCCCCCGTGACAGAGGAATATGGCAGGTAGTAGCTACTGGTGCGATGCAGCACGGCGGGGCGATGGGACCCCAACAAGTGACAAGAACCAGAGGTGGGTGGCTAGGTGGTCAGGCCGCCATGTGTGTCCACTCAAATCCACGGGGCGGGCAACAATCAGGAGAATGGTATCGATGTCACCGGGCCAGACCAGGTCACAGTATATATTTAAATTCAGGTCGGGTCAAGGGCGGCTGCCAGGACGACCGCCCAGGATCGCAGGAGCTGGGTGATCCAAACGGTCCCCGCCCCCCCCAACCTTATCGTGGATCAAGACTTATGCACCGTAGGAGGGGGGCGTCGGAGGACGGAAGGCATTTGATGTGGGGCTGCGGGGGTCCACGGTGATGTCTCCGCTATCCGCGGCGCGAGACAGGGCAGCGGGAAAGTCCGGCATCTCAAGCGCCACAGGAGCCCATAGAAGCAGATGGTCGCGGGATTAGGCAGGATGCGTGAGGTCCTCTGGAAGAGCAGTGAGGGTGGTTGATGGAGCGCAGGGCGACCACGCGAGCCGGCAAGCCCGGGTCGCCAAGGAGGGCTCCGGCGCTCCTCCCTCATAGCGGCCTGCAGCGTCGCACGCTCAGGTGGGAGGGAGAGCCGCAGCTGCTGGAGCCGCGGAGCGGACCGGCCAGGCTCACACAGCCCCGGCGAGATCCAGAAATCCGCAGGGCAGCAGCGGTAGTATTCTCAAAGGAGCAACGTTGGCGCAGAGGAGGATAGCTGCATTTATGGTGTCTTTTTCAAAGATTATGTGCTCTCCCAGCCCAGAGCTTTGCTCTTAGGCGGCCATCTTACTTCGGCGCAAAAGCGCCCCCCCCAGGTTTTTGACCTGGGGGCTCACAACTACGTTGGATCTTCCCTAGTTGAGCTTGTCTCTCAGGTCTCCTCCACTTCTTGCCTGGGCTCACCTTGGGCCTGTCTCTTCGCTGCGCACTCCCCTTCCAGCCCCCTATCCTCTCCCTCTTGGCCCTGTTCTGCGTCCCCCGATGCAGGGCGATAGGGTACCCCTGACCTGCTCCCAGCCAGGGCCACGATAGGGTGGTTACTGTAAGTGACCAGCCCAGGCCTAGATGATGGCGAAGGTCGGGCCAGCAGTGGGGTAGTCTGTGCTTGCTTCGTGGGTCTAATCAGGAGTACATGGGGTGTGCAGGTTGCTGGGGGCCCTCTATACTTGCTGTCACCAGCACTCCTCACACCACTTCCTCCGATGGAGAGCTGGGGGACCCCGTTCCCGCCCCACCACAGAGCCAGGTTCTCTCTGTAGGCTTAGGGCTGGATGCTTTACCTTCACTGGGCCACTCCACCCAGCTGGGTCTTCTGGAGTGCGGGGTGGGAGGACCTTCCCATCCCCCACACGTGGATGGACTTCAACTCCTCAATTAGGTGGCTTCTTGGAGGGATCTGCCGCATTCTCAGCAGGCTCCAGAGGGTATAGGCCTGGGGGAGAGGGCCCCCCCCTGGTGAGAGGCTACGTTTCAAGGATCTGGTCATCCTGTGCCCTCCTCGACGAATTCCTGCTCAGTTCACTGGCCTCAGTGGTCGTACAGGGTGTGGGGCTGGTGTCGCTGTTTAATATATCCCTCACGGGGGATGGCGCACTGTGCGGGCACAGAGCGAGGGTTAGCGAAGGGTCCACCTCTCACCTCTGATGCGCTGCTATACGGTGAGGGCTGGTGCATGCCTCCCAGGCACTCCGGTTCGTGAGGGGGACAGTCCAACCCTCTGACCCCGCTCTCCGGGGTGGGTGGAAGACATGCGCTGCTGCATGGCGGGGGCTGTTACGTGCCTCCCAGGCACTCCACTCCAGTCCGTGAGGGCCACTTTGCACCCCTCAGCCCACGCTCTCTGGGTGGGGCGAAGGCTGGCAGCCCTGCTTAGTTGCCGAACAGGTGGCCCAAAGTCCTCGGGGTAGGGAAGATTCGTCCTGGAGCCGAGGAGCTGCTCGGATCTCAGCTGGCTCTGCCTCTTTCAACGGAGTGCAGTATCTCTGTTGTTCCGGGGACTCAAGTTCCTGTTCTTTGCTTCCCAAGATGCGCCTGATAAAGGCTCAGCAGGGGATGGGGGGAGGGGGTCAATGCAGCTCTCTGGGCGCCACTTTGGGTGGGGGGGGGCTCAATTCCCTTTCTGGCCTTGGTGAAGAGGAGCAGAGAGACTACCACATCCCTGCACCCCCTGGTGGCCACCTTGTTTGATGAACCATTTGAACCCAAATCGTGATCTGGGACCTTGTGGGTCCAGTATCATGGTGGTGGTCTTGGCTGAGTTCTTTGCCACTCTGTGTATGGTCATATATTCGGTGAGGGCATCTAAACTCAGTAGACCAATTGGCGTCACGTCAACCAAGACCAAATCATCAGCAAACGGAAGTCTTTGTCACGGCTTGGTCTCCTATCTTTGGTTTGGAAAACTCTCTAATCTTGTCCCAGATCTCTCCGAGGTTAATCTTGTCCAGATCTCTCAGAGGTCTGAAAGAAATAGGCTAAATAGTGCCAGGGCCAAGGGACAACCCTGCTTTAAACCACCAAAGGTGTCAATTGATTTCGTCAGAAGACCTTGCACATTGCAATGAATTTGGACATTGGTGGACTCGTAAGGAGACTTGATCGCCTCCAATAAGTCTGGTGGACGTTTCCACGCCTCTATTTTGTCCCATAGTCGTTGGCGCTCTATGCTATCAAAGGCCTTTTTAAGTCCACAAATGCCCCACAGATCTTTTCCTTTAAAGGTATTTATCAGAAAAAGGTTTAGGTCTGTTTGAACACCTTTGACTAACCTGGTCTGTCTAGGGTCCTCTCTTTCAACAGTTGTGATCCACATCTGTAGTTGTTTCAGCAGGAAAGTCACAAATAATTCACCCAGTGAGCCTAGAAGCGCAATGGGGTGATAGTTGGAGGGATCCGACCTGTTGCCTCGCTTATAGAGAGAACGATTGTTGCTGATCTCCAAGATCCAGGGATCTCACCTAATCGCATGATCTGTTTGAATAGCTCAAATATAAAGGGAATCCAATCCTCGGAACCTTCCTTGAGCATGGAGTTTGTAATCCCATCTGGACCTGGGACTCTGGAGTGGTTGGCATCCTTAATTAACAATTAGACGTCCACAATGTCAAGCGGGAACCTCCACCCGTTGCTTGGTTTGGAAGGCGAAACCTGTATTGGGCCTTCTTTCCGTTGAAAAAGTTGTTGGTAAAAGTGTGTCCATGCTTCCTCCGTAACCACATTTATGAGTGAGATAGACCGCCCCACGCCAGCTTCATTAAGCATTTGCCAGATGGATCTTGCATCTTTTTTGGAAAGAGCCATAAGCATCCCTTCCGCCTCGTTCTGGAAGATCTCTGCTTTATATATCGCCAGCCAGTTCTTGTACTTCAGTTTCCGTTTTTTCATCATAACTAAACGGTGGACATCTTGCCGGCAGATTAAATATTTTTGGTTTTTCCGCAGTAGTTTTTCTCCAATTTGATTCTCTCATCAAACGTATATTTGTGGCCAGATGTTAGGTGAGTACAAAGACAGTGAATATGGCAATGGAAATGTGCACAAGATCACACAATGAATAGCTTGGAGTCAAACAACACGCATACAGGAACCAAGACACATGTATACTAAAACCCAAGAGTGCAAATGAAGTGTGACAACAATATATGAAAAGGGATGTGGGGTAAGCACTTACAAGCTCCTTATGGTTACAAGGAAAGTCAGCAAGCTCCTTACCCACAATTGCTGTTACAGGTACTGACAGCGCTAAGCCCACGTACAGGGCAAGCAACGACAGGATCTGTGAGCTAACACTCTTGATGGTATTGAATAAGGTAACTTAAAAACAGTACTCACGAGGACGAGAAATACCACTTGAATGTCAGCAAGCCCACGAACCCCGTTGATCAAACAGGGACCCAGAAAGGCTATAACATCAATGGGAGGATAACTAAATACATAAGACTCAAGACAAGGGGCAAGTAGGAATAGTGGTTACAGAATAGTGAGGAAAACATAGGCATTCTCACGGGAGCTAGGTACAACAGCACACCACACCTAATAATTAATGGGAAATAAATGCAGAAGTGCAAGCAAAAACCTGGCATGGATTCCAAGAGAAAGTAAAGGGGCAGGAGCAGAGAAAACGTAATTACAAATTCAAACCTCCCCCACCCATCCAAGGAAAAAGGCAGGAAGCTAAATCTATAAAGAGGAAAGAGTAAATCGTCAAGGTTTACAGCAGCAAAGGGCAAAGACAAAGAAATATAGAAAACCGGCAAACTGGGCTGCACCAAAAAGGAAAGCACTGATAAATGCTGCCTGCAAACAAAGGAAGACAGAAAGGGAATCTAGGAATCAGAAATCAATTAAGCACATTAAATTTGAAATCCAGGGAAAAAGGAACAAGAAATAGAAACTAGGAACTAGACACAAAGCTAAGAACCAGGAACAAGGAACAAGGGACCAGTCACAAACGGGAGCACTGCATCAATGACCAGCGCTGGACTGAAGCAAAATGAGGCTTTTAAAGCTGCTTAACAAGCATACGCCTTAGATGTGCTGCTTGCTGCACCTGCAGCCACAGGTGCTGCCTATCCTCCACCCAACCTTGTCCTGAAAGGGTGGAGATGAAGCAGTGGGCCAGGCATTCTGGGAAGCATAGTCATTTGATTAAAGCAGCATGCTGGCTGCCAAAAACCTGGAATGGATCCGGAAGGGATGTAGCTTGGAAAATAAGGATTTAGCGCTCCCACTTCATCACAGCACGGTAGCATATGGTTTGGAAGGAAAGTCCAGTAGGGAATAAACCCCAAATTATGCCCCCAAGTGGTGGGAACGGGAGCTAAGGGTGACACCAGAAGGCAATGGTGAAGGCTTTTTGGACTGGGATTTGCACTCAAGAAGTAATGGTATGCAATTCACTTTGTGCCCCTGCATCAGCAGATCTATTGACTTAGTAGAAAATGCTATGTTGTCGTGTCACCTCATTCTCAATCAATTTGCTTCTTCAGTGGGTTAAATAGCCATAGGTTTTGTTACTCGCTTTTACCTAGTCAGACCCTTCCGGGTGAGATTTAATAGCGTGTGATCGCTCGAGGGCTTCGGAATGATTTCAAAAAAGGCTATGGGCCTTATTTCGAGTCCGGCACAGACGTAATGAGGCCCTATGTCTTGAATGAGTGAGCTTGAAACAAAAACATATTGGCCATGTTTCCGTTAGACCAAGTTGTTTTCGGGGGGCAAGCTCCCTTTGTTTGGCTGTTAAGGATATGACAGTCTTGAGAATTAATCTGGTTGAACCACTCCGAGGCTCTGAGCTCACTTGGAGTATGCAGGTCTTTGTTCAGAGAAAATTGACCAGTTCCTTTTTCGACTAGACCAAAACACGTGTCTGGGGTTGCTGTTGGCACTCATGTTCAAAGGAGGTTTGTCAGGCATTTCAGTGCTAAACTGCCCTTGCGGGTGGGACAAAGACTGATATACAAATGGATAATCCTCCTTTGTGAAAAGTACAGTGCAGAAAAAGCGATGGCGGCAGACTCTCAAAGTGGGAAAAGACCATATAACAGGTTATCATGTCATGTCATTTTTAGAGCGGGGCACCTGCTACTTTTTTTTATAGTTCTTTTTTCTATACAAGGCCAATGAAGATCTCCTCCAACGATTATGTAATGGGGGTTGACTTGCCAGACCCATTGATCTATTGCAGACTTGACTACATTGGTAAAAGTCGTGGTGGTTAGTGCAGCAAGATTCCAGTAGATGTTAAGCACCAGACCACGTCGAGCGTCGTTTCCTGAAACGTCCTTGAAGCCAATGATTTGCACAAAGGATTTCGGGGTGTCAAATACTTCTAGCTTCAATCCAGTCCAGTTCTTAAAGGTGACAAGACCAGCCGATGTGCTCCCTCTAAAACCTCCATAAGCAGGGGTAAGTAAGGAAGTGTATCCATCTAATGCAGGAGCCATCCAAAGCCAGACTTCCTGTAGGCATATTCTATCCAGGGGCCAGATTGTATATCGTTATCCATATGTAGGTGTGCAAACTCTCTCGTGTTCCAGAAGGCCATCTGCTGGAAAGCTACTCATGTTTAATCCGAGTTCTGGTCTTATCTGTGATCCTTGTCCTTAATGCAAGTAATTATGCGTTTGTTTGAATTCTTGTTGTTAAATGTGATTTTCGGAGGACGTTGGGGTATTTTCGCCTGGTCCATGAATTCAGTATCAACTTCCTCGTTATAGGTTAGATAAGCCTTGTCGTAGTGTTTCTTGTTGGTAGACATTTGATCACAATTTTGTCTCGCATACACATTGTGTGATGAAGCGGAAGGTCTCCCATTAGTGGCACTAGGTCTCTTAGGCACTTCACCTGGAAGTCTCGGCATTCAAACCTCATTGGGAGTAATAAATGGCCCATTTCCAATAGAGATTTTTTAGCACCCTTTGATTGTAAGTGGAGAATATATGTTCTTTAGGAAATTCAACTATTGTGATGTCATCTGAATGAAAAAAAACATAACATGGGAACATTGTGGAATAGTCAAAGGCATTGGCATGGTTCAAGATGAGGCCATCCTTTTAAAGGCAGCAAATGCTCCAAGGTTACCATACAGGTTCCTGTGGCGTTGCTTTCAGGTCTATACAGCTCAGTGTTAGGGAGAATTATCTCTTTAGGATGAATTTCCTAACTTAGTGAGTCCCCCAGCAGCTTTGCTGGATTTCTGGAGTTTTTTTTTTCCTCCTGCCAAGAGTGAGACTCTCTTTCTCCCACTCTTGGACATGATTTATGGTGTTCCTTTGACTGCTTATGTGTTTTATGGGCTATGGGGTCCTTTACTCCATAGGGTCTCATGTGTTTTTACTATGTGTGTTACACAGCACCCTCCGTGCAGTAACACAGGGGTGTCATAGTGACCCTCCACCATAGACTCCATACCCTGGGACTGACTACTGTCTCCCAGGGCATGTAAAGTCACCATTGGCTTTACTAGTCCCAAATTATTAACAGACACTGGTACAAACCATCATATTGTGGACGTACTGGTCGGGGCAATTCGATTGCCCCGGGGTCTGTTAGTCGAGGGGGCACGTCTCCGTCCCCCCTGATCGAGTTTTGGCTGGTGGCAGTGGAAACTACTTTTTATATTCAACCGCAAATATTTTCCTATGGGATTTTCCCATTGTTCGAGGCTACCAACTTTAATTATTTAATTCTCATAGCCTCGAACATACCGCCGGTTTATTTAATTAATATTAAATCCCCGGTTGGTATTTTTTGCCAAGACTCGATCCTAAAATGGCGTTTGTGTTCTCTAATGTGACTCCAACCCAAGTCGAGCCCTTTGTTCCACTTTTTGGCAGGCTTCGCCACAGAAGCCTCCAAAAGTGGTGCCACTCTGTCTGGGTACCACAGGGGGTGTGGGAGGGGGTTTAGGCACCCTGGACTGAGTTACCTTGGTAACTCAAGTCGCACTCTTGTGTGATTGGCCCACTTAGCATGTTTGATTGACAGCTAGGCTGAGTGAATGGGGGTATGCTGCATAAAAGCAGGGCTTTGGGGACTGGAACTTCAGAAGTCGCAACAGGACCTGAGAATCCGACGAGGGAAAAGCTGAGCCGAACTACCACGACGACACCACCGGTGGAGCCCTGCAGAACTGACTCACCACTTCGCGACGACAGAGAAGATCTCCCGGCTGGAGAGGCTTCTTCCCCTGACTGGTGGGCACAACCAGTTTACCTTCTTTTCTTCGCACCCCAGACCGGTTTGTGGTCGAACTGCCCGTGCCAAGCACCCCGGCGGCTGGATAGCCACTCACCACTGAACCGCGAATCAACGGACCGCTCCTTGTACCTGAGAAACTCCGCGGCTGGTTTCTTCCCTGGCAGTGCAACGGACTCCTGTCTTCCTCCACGACGAGATCCTCTCTTCCCCCGTACGAAGCACCGACTTGCATCCGCTGCCAGGAACAGCTGCCCCCGCTGGAGTGTTCTCACCACTTTAAGGTACTGTGTCCGCCATGCCTCCCTTTCTAAAGATTGCTACAAGGTAATAACTCCTTAACCTTCTGGACTGGGCTGGCCGCCTTGACCCTCTAACTGGTCCCTTTCTTTGGTCCAACTCCTTTTTGAACCATTACAAGACTTTTGTGCACTGCAACCGTGTGACCTTGGACACATTTCGTTTCGATCCTCTTAAAGCGGATCCGGCCTACTGACTCTGAATTCACGGTTTTACTTTGCCTTCCTCTCTTGTTATGTTCTTGTGAAAGTGTTGGGATCTGTTCAATTTGTTCTCTGCTTTTCTCTCCCTTTTTAAAACGAACTATTAGAGTGCCATCTACGTTAAGCGCTCACCGCTGTCTGAAAATAAGTGGGGCTTTACTTAAGACTTAATATTCTTTTAAGGGAGTGTATATCTTTTAGTGACCGTGTTTTTTTGGATTACTTACCATTAGTGCCTGTGTGTTTTTCTAGATGTGGTTTTAAATAAATAATTATATCTCTTTTACACCAAGCCCTGGTCAGCGTTTACTTGTTCTATTGTGTGCTCTTGACCTATTGTGAATACTCTGAATACTGCCTAACTCTTCTTGAGGGAAGTCTGACTGCTCAGCCACAGCTACCAAGTGAATGTGTGTGGTACAGACTGCTACCAAGTGGGTTTACTGCCAAACACCTGTAGTCTTAAATCTTTTGCAGTGGTCCCAGAGGGATCTGCACAGGTTTCTGCCTAACACTCAGACCTTTTGTTGTGAGTTTTGTGAGAACCCCCCACCCCCCCTCTTAGGCGGGCTATACACCCAGTCCAACTCTGCCCTCAGCGGCAGATGGGAGGTCACTTGCTGTTCATAGCCATCCTGGTCAAACATATGAAACGTTTTTGCTAGACTAGCATTATGTCTTTCTGCCAATGTTGGGAATGGACTGGCCGGTATGGTTATCCTCCGAGATGCAATTGAGTCCTTGGCTATATAGCAAGCGAGTTCAAACCCTGCATCATATCGGTCCTCTGGGGAGCATCTTGGACTAGGTATGAGCTTTGTTTGGGTAGTTGAACTGGTAAGCCAAGCGGGGCTGGAGGGAATATTTCCTCGTCCGGAGCTTCCTGTTCTTCAATCATCTATGTGGAACAATTCAGTAAAATCGTCATCGATATTCTCAGAGGTGTCCGCCAGCACATCTCTTTCGTCATCATTGATCTTAAGTGAATGACACAGTTTGGCCTGGATCTTACTAGAGGCAAACTGAATGTTTATCTGGGTTTTCAAAGGGAAGTTGGGTCGTGGGATAAAAAGGTTCCTTATGGGGGTACGAGCGCTATTGTAGTTGTTATACTTTGGGAACGATAGTTTTTTTTGTTTTTTTCAGGCATCTCTCTTTCCAGTCAATCTGTTAATTTTCCTTTTTTTCAAAGATATCCAGGGTTGTAAATACACCATTGTGAGACGCTCCAGTTGGCTTTCAGTCAAGGATAAGCTTTCCTTCAACGTTAGAGCGACAACATTCCGGGTTATTGTTTCGGTATCCCGCTTACTGTCTCTTCCCGATGGATTCGAGGGATCGCCTCCATCGAGTTATCCAACCGCTTATACTCTGGACGCTTGCCTTCATCACTAGGTTCTGCTGTTTGTATTTGGTTGGTGTTGGTACCGTTAACAATTGTCACACTAGGGAGGTCTGAATTATGTGTAGATACCGAATACACCCCCCACCCCCTCCGGCACCTTTTTTCTGTTTTGGACCAATGACTTTAGTTGTAACAATTCCAGAATTGAATTCAATAGACGTTTTTTATCAGCTCTCTCCAAATCCAACGCGTCTTGTAACTTTATTTGGATCGTGTTAGCACATTCCACCTTGTGGTCTACTCTGGAGTGCAACCTTGTTATAAAAGACTATGTATATAATTTTGGAATGGATCATTGCAAGCAAAGTTGCTTGATCTTTGGTGTTTTTGTTAATGGTCTTGTATAGTTTAAAAAATGGTGGCAGCAAGATAGTTAAGGCAGCCATCATGTTACACTGTGATTTAAAAGCTGTGGCATTTCGTCCCTGCTAAGGGTCCTCAAAAGATTTAGGGGAGAAGACTGAATCGTCCAGGGAAGCCACGATGGACGATTACCCTCCCAGCCCCGCTAGGTCAGTGGAAAAAGAGAAAGTCTGGTGCTGCTGGTCATTACCGATGGAAAACGTATCCTTTTTATGAACATGTTGGTCGCCCTTCAGTGGTGAGGTGATGCCAGTTTTTACCGAGGCCGAAACAGGGTTGGAACGTATATCTGCCAGGGTCTCCCGGAAGACTTCTTCCTGTGTCAAGAGGATGCACATTCCGGAACCTCCTTACTTGCCATTTTACTCCGGTCCAATCTCAATTTGGTTATAACAGGTGGGGCCCTTTCTCCGTCTCTGAGCCATTGTTGGATTTAGCTGTCTATAGATAATGATTTCAACTTCACCAAATAGCATCCATGGTGTTGTGTCCAGATGCTTTGCCACAACTGATCAATGTCGAAGAAGAAACACAGCTCCTTTTTGGGTTCAAAGAAACATAGCTTCTGACAAGGTTAAAGAAATAAAGCTTTTTGTTAACTCGTCTCAATTCTCTTTATAGCATCATGGTTTGTATCTTTGTCAGGATGACATAATAGCACCCTGGCTTTCCCCTGTATAACTCTCATACCAGGTTAACAACTTCTGCAAGGGTTCACCATGCAGGTCAACTTGCCTGCCCGATAGTGTTCCACATTCAACTGTGCTTCTGAAGTTTTAAATCTACTGACGGTTTTACCACAGCTTCATTCGTTTGCAACGTTGTGACTTTTAGCAACATTTCAGAAAAGGCAATATTCACATTAGTGCTCCTTAACACTTCATGTAGCCAAGGCACTCTTGCTCTGAACATTCATCTTTCAGAAGGGCAGCCTCTTTGCAATTGTTGTCTTTCTGTAACACCAACAACCATAACGACTTGAAGGATACAATTATACCTCTCCTCTTTTTGGCTAGGGCAATGTGAGTTATACTAACTTTTAGTAAACGATCACAATCGACATGCTTCACCATTCGCCCCTTCGATTCAGGCCAACCACAGCAGCTTAATGGTATGCCTTGTCGTTGGTCTTGCTTGCCTTTAAACAATGTTTGTACAGCACTTTGGGCTGTTTTTATTTATTTATAGTGTAATTGGTTAATTAAAACCTTAAACACTTACACAACACTAAAATTTCATATCACATCAAATCAATTTAAAATCACTTATAAAATATAAAAACATTCATATGAAATCAAGTTACGTTTCTTGTGGTAATTTCTTATATCAACTTATGAGGTCAAATAAACATTTCTACAACATTTTTACAACATTTTATCCAATAACCATTACATCTCGTTTCATTTCATCATTACATCAAATATTTACATTATTGCTCTGTCTAATTACATTTCATAAGCCTAATTTAGTTTCCTAAATGAGATGGGATAATATCAGATCTCAATAAAACCAATCAATTTACCTATTTGCATCCAATACTTCCTTCATTGCTCTATCTAGTAGCATTTCCTAAAACTAATTTGATTCACGATACTAATGTCAGACAATTTTTTCTTTAATATTTCTCTCCATATATAGTAGGTGCGCTAATCAACCGTTGGGCTGCATAAATACTTGACCAAAATTAGTTGTATGCCACCATCTCGAAAGCATAAATTGATCTTTATTTCCTCTATAATGTAATTGCAACTATTTCTCACTGTCTGTAAGGAGGTTTCTTATTGTTTTTCTACCTCCTTTTGGCACAGCCTACACAGCCTTTTTTCTCTTGGCATGCCCATCCAACCCCCAACATATTCATTACAGGAAAGTACATTGCATCTTAGTTGCATGATAAATCTGGTAAGATCACGGTTTTCTACCTTCCATAAATGGCTACAAGGCTTCCCTACTCCAATAGCTTGTAAGCTATATGTTTCATATTGTCGCTTTTTTCCAAGCCGCTCTAAATTTACTGATTTGCTTTTTTCTTCAGCACTTTGAAATATCTAGTCATATCCATTTTTTTATCATAGTTTATTTATTCCGCAGATTCATACAGAGAACAAACCTTTCAACATATTCATAAACCATTATCTTACAGTTTCAGTCCTTACACCTTTATATTCCCATTAGTAGTCTTTGTTGGCTCTGCGGGTTTTAACTTTTGAAACTCTCCCCTTCCCCCACTCCCTTCCCCTACACCAACTTATTTGGTTCCGATCTTGCTTGCTATTGAGAGAAGTCAGGTATTTAATTCCAACTAGTTCCTTCTTATTCCTTTTTTAATAAGTGTCAGCATTTCTGAGTTTCCTGGGTCTAAAATAGTGCGGTTCCTTGTCCTTTACGATTTCTCAAAAAGGTTCCCAAATTGCCAGAAATTTGAGGGATCTACCAGCTTGCAATGTGCAGATCTTCTCCATTGCCAGAACCACCCATACTTTAATCCAACACCACGCAATTATTGGACCTTGTTCCGTTTTCCATCCCTGGGCTAAGGTCAGTCTTGCAGCCGAGAGCAGATGCATAATTAGGGTAGCCTTGTGCCCCTTTGCCGCATATATATACTCCTACATCCCGTCCCCTTTCCTCCATACTTGTGGGACATCTCTCCGTCCTGTGGGACGGGACCGGAGCACTTTGTAAAAAGCATCCATTTTTTTCAAAAATGTGTCCCTCCTCTCTTTCCTGCGCAGGGCCCGGCACGCGGCCGTAACCCCGCCCACCTTGGCTCCGCCCCGCGCATCGTCCATCAGTCCTTTTCTCCGCATGATCGGGGCCGGACGCACTTGCGTCCTCGGAAGATTTTCTTCCCTGTTTTCCTCTCTGGCTCTCGCTAGCGTTTGTTTACTAGTCTGTCTATGTCTTTTAAATTAGATTCTCCAGACTGTTCATCGTGTCACCGTCGCTTCGCGAGGGCGGGTCCCCATCCTCTTTGTTTAGAGTGTTTGGGTCCTGTTTTTACTGTGACTCCCTTTCGGTCCGGGCACTTCAACGTCGGTTGGAGCGGTGAGAGGAGGTGTTCCGATGAACTCCTCCTTCTCATTTTCAGGTGTTCATAGACAAGAAGAAGAAACGCCCGGTAAGTTCTTTACTTTTCAGAGCACCCCGACCGGGGGATACCTTCCCAGGTTCCTCTCGGGCCGGGAGGGGCCTTGATCGCTCTGTTACCGGGGTTCGCCCTGAGGTGCCTGTCGGGCCTAATAATTCTACCAGAGTTTTCTCCGAGGATCTCCGTAAGGGGCCTGTGTACACCGGAGTACGCTCCGAGGCCCCTCCTGCGGGGGCTGTTTGTAGGCCCAGTTTGTAGGCCCAGTTCTACTGAGTCGTGGGGTACCGGAGCTTTCTCCGAGGCCTCTCTTTTGGCTTCCCTCAAAAACAAAACCGGGGTGCGCCCCGAGGCCTTGGCTGGGCTTGTGGTTACGGAACAGATGTTCGAGGCCCGTGCCGATAAGGCTTTTACCGGGCCTAGGTCCGAGGTCCCTCTTACAGAGGTTAAGGCTATCAACAGTTCTGAGGGGCCGGGCAAGGCCCTGTCGGTGGAAGCGGTTACTCACCGTTCCCGCTCTTGTGGTGACACCAGATCTGTTGAGGGGGCAAAGAAGAAAGGTTGGTCTTTTACCGGCAGTGCCGAGGCCCTTCCTTCGAAGGCTCAGTTGGCGGTTGGTATGTTGCAGAAACATTCCAGGCCTCGTTGTACCGGCTCTGCCGAGGTTCTTTATGTTAAGGCTAAAATTAAGCCCCCTGACCCATCGACGGGGACCCCTGCTTCACTTCCTCACGTGCCGCAGTTCCCCTCAGATGAGGATAAAATGGCGGCCGTTCCCGCCGCGACCATGGCGGCCATTTTAGGTAGTACCCCTTCAACTACGCCATCGGCCTCTGGTGTAGGGTTCGGTCCTTTGGGTGAACCTAAGGTCCCTTGTGCGCATCCTTACCGGCCGTTTTATGATTGGAATGCCCGGATGCCTCTTCCGCACAATGTTTTGTTGCCCGCGGGTGCGGCTCCCTTGATTTATGTGGATACGTCGGTGGAGTTACGTCCCTGGATTTGTCCACCTCATGAGAGGCCGAAACAATCTCCTGAGGACACCTTTTTCTGTAAATTTCAAACGCTTATGCGCACCGACCCAATGAGGGAATATTTCAAAGGGCTTTTCAAAGAGATATGTCCAACTGCGCCTCCGGCTCCACCTGTTCCTCCGGTGGTTCCGCCGGTGCCTTCCTTGCCAGTGGTGCCTCCCCCGGCTCTTCTGCCTGTGCCTCCATTGTCCCCAGTGGACAAGCAGTGCCTGACATGGCTCAGCAGGATCCCGCTGTCAGGTGACCCTCAAGGCGATCAGGACAACGAGGACCTTCCCCGCTCTATCAGAGCTTTTCATGACCGGGTACTGGACATGATGAGTTTCTTAGATGTTCCGGTTCCCGAGGCACCCGCTCCGCAGGAGGGCGTGCTTTCTGGGGCGTTCACCTTGTCTCCCTTGGAGCGTACCGGCCTGTTCCTGCAGAAGGACGTTCTGGCCGAGGTCTGAAGGAAAAGCCACACTCGGGACTTTTTTGTCAATAAAAAGATTGACACGAGGTACAGGCTGCATTCTTCGGAAGAAGTGGCCTTGTCGTCTTGTCCGCCTCCCTCCTCCACAGTGGTGGCTTCGGCTACGTTGCAATCTAGACCTGCAGCATCCTCTTCCGCGACGGCTACTCAGGTCTTGGGAAAGGAGGACAAGCTCCTGGACTCCCTAGGGAGGAAAATGTTTGCCAATTCGGCCTTGCAGCTCAGGCAGGCCAATGCAGAATTGATTTTGGCGGGAGCTAACATGCGGATGTGGAAAGGTCTGTCGGAGTTTGAGGAGCACATTCCGGTCGAGAAGTTGGAAGATTTCAGAGGTGGCCTTTCTGATGCCAGGGTCTTAGCCCAGGATCTCCTGGAGGCTGCGGCTCATCACGTAGACACCTCGACTCGGGGCCTGATGCTTGGGGTTGATACCTCGCGGCAAGTGTGGCTGCATGCCACTAAGTTTTCGAAGGAAGTGCAAGACAATGTACTGTACCTTCCGTTCGATGGTAAGGAGCTTTTTCACTCTTCTACTGATGTAGAGCTCACCAAAACCAAGGATAGCAGTCAGATGGCTAAATCATTGTCTGCTCTGGTTAAAGCTGCTTTCAAATCCCAGAGACCGTTGTCGCAAAGTCGACCTTCCTCTGGTTTTAGGGGCTTCCTCGACTGCAAATCTCGCAGAGTGGATACTCCTGTGGGGCAATAACCGCCGTAGACAACAGCGTACGTGGTTTTTCTCCCGCTCCTCAGCCTCCTCATCAGGTTCAGGTGGCACTGCCACCGATAAGCCTGCCAAATGAGGGTTTTCCGCGCTCGCACGAGAACCCGGTGGGAGGACGCATTGCGTCTCATTGGGAGGCGTGGCAGACCATCACAGAAGACAGATGGGTCTTGTCAGTCGCTCGAGTGGGCTTCCGCCTACCTTTACCCCCTACCCAATCCCTCAACCCTCCTTTTCAGCTGTCGGGCTCACCCTCCCTCAAGGCCGAGGTTCAGAAACTTCTGCACCTCAGAGCTGTGGAACCCGTTCCCCTTGGGGAGTGAGGGGAGGGCTTTTACTTCCGGCTGTTTACGGTGCCCAAACCCAACCAGGCTTGCCTGCGCACCATCCTAGACCTTTCCCAGTTCAATCTTTTCCTACCCCAAGAGAAATTCAAGATGATCACGCCCGGCCAGATTCGCTCCTCTTTGCAGATGGGCGATTGGCTCAGCGTGGTGGATCTTCAGGATGCGTACATGCATATCCTGATTTGGAATCCACACAGGAGATACCTCCACTTCTCTTTGGGAGAGGAGCACTTCCAGTTTCGGGTGCTTCCTTTTGGCCTCAGCTCGGCGCCGCGTGTCTTCACGAAGATGATGGCGGTGATTGCGGCCTATCTTCGTCTCCAGGGTATCCATGTGTATCCTTATTTGGACGTCTGGCTCTTACGCAGCCCTTGTCCGTTGGCAGCAGCGGGCAACCTCCAGTCTCTCCTTCAGCTCCTGTTCCATCTTGGGCTGTCGGTGAACTGGCGGAAATCCTCCATGACGGTCTCACAGGACCTGATCTTCCTGGGTTTTCGTTGGAACACGATCGACTGCCGAGTGTATCTGACCGGGGACAGAATGGCGGATCTGTTGGCCACGTGGCAGATGTTTGCGCAGTCGGAGAGCATGTCGGCCTCGTGGTTCCAGAGGATTCTGGGCCTCATGGCCTAGTGTGTACTGGCTCTTCCTCTTGCTCGTCTCAAAATGAGACGGACCCAGATGGCTCTTCGGAGTTCCTGGTGTCAGGCTGTGGACCCGGATTCCAAGCGGATGATTCCGGATTCCATGAGAGTGGACCTGGACTGGTGGTCATCTCTCAGCAACCTGTCGGTGGGCGTGGGGTTTCAGGACCCAGCCCCCATGGTGACAATCACGACGGACGCCTCCCTTTTGGGTTGGTGTGCGACGTTAGATCTTCTTCAGGTCTCGGACCTCTGGTCGCCTCAGGACAAGCTCCTGCACATAAATCATTTGGAGCTTCTGGCGATCTTTCTGGCGCTCAAGGCGTTCAGACCGCTCATTGTCAAGAAGGTGGTCCGCATAAGAACGGACAATGTGGTATCAATGTATTACATAAACAAGCAAGGGGGAACAATGTCTCCCCCTCTCGTGGACCTGTCCATCCAGATTTGGGAGTGGGCCGTGCTTCGTGGGGTCTGGCTGCTTGCAGTGCACATCCCGGGCCAGCTGAATGTCACAGCGGATGCCCTCAGCCGGCGGACAGTGGTCAGCTACGAGTGGGAGTTGAAGGCGGAGGTCCTCTCATGGATTTTCTCGCATTGGGGCACACCGGAGGTGGACCTCTTCGCCACGGAGGTAAACGAGAAGCTTCCTCAGTACGCCTCCAGAGGGGGGCCGGGAGCCTCCTCTCTGGGGGATGCTCTCGAGATTCCATGGCACATCATGAGAGCTTACACCTTCCCGCCTCTGCCCCTAGTTCATCGAGCAATTTGGAAGTTGAAGAACTCTGTGAACTGTTCTCTTCTACTGATAGCCCGTGGTGGCCGGCAAGGTTTTGGTTCTCAGAACTTCAACACCTGTTGGTGTATCCGCCGATCAGGTTACCAGTAACTCCCAATCTTCTTCACCAAGGGGAACAACAGATGTGGCACCCCTCCCCACAATCGCTCAGCTTGGCGGCATGGTGCCCGAGTTCAAGTCTTTAGAGCATTTGAGTTTGTCTGCGAATAACATGCGCATTATCCAGGCAGCAGGAAACCCTCGACCAGATCTCAATACAAGAGTAAATGGCTCAGGTTCTGTCATTGGTGTTCAGCGGTTTCTGTTTACCTTTATACCGACCTGTGTTCTTATTCTCTAACTAACCCGGTGGTGAAGAGACAATTTGCTGGCTTGACACGCCTCTACCCTCCCGTTCGTAGTCCGCACCCGCCTTGGCATCTAAATGTCGTCCTGACGACGCTGTGCCATAAACCCTTTAAGCCAATGGCTACGGTTGACCTCAGCTACGTGTCCTGGAAAGTGTCCTTTCTGGTCGCCGTTACGTCAGCGAGGAGAGTGAGTGAGCTCCAGGCATTGTTGGTGGAGCATCCTTTCTTGGTCTTTCACAAGGACAAGGTAGTCCTTCGGACAAACCCGGCTTTCCTACCGAAGGTAGTGACTGAATTCCATCTGAATCAGTCGATCTCCCTTCCGGTCTTTTTTTCCGAACCCTGCCTCGGAGGCTGAAAGGGTTCTACACTGTCTTGACGTCCGATGAGCTCTTAAGTTCTACCTGGACAGGACTTCCGAGCTTCAGAGTTTTTCTCAACTTTTTGTGACCTTCGGTAACCCTCAGGGCAGGCCGGCGTCTTAAGGCATCTATTTCCAGATGGATTGCCGCCTGTATCACAGAGTCTTTCACCGTCCAAAAGCTGAAACCTCCTAAAGGTATCCATGCACACCTGGTGCGGGGCAAGGCAGCCTCGGTTGCTTTTCAGAAATATGTTCCCTGGGAGTCCATCGCTAAAGCAGCTACTTGGGCCTCCCCATCTGCTTTCTGTAAGCATTACTGCCTTGATATGAGCTCTAGAGCTGACGCTCAGTTTGGTCAGGCTGTGCTAAAGAACCTGTTTCAGTAAGGGGTTTTTCCATCCACCCATAGTTCCTGTAAGGAGTGCTTGGGAATCTCCCACAAGTATGGAGGAAAGGGGACGGGACGTAGGAGTATTACCAGGTTACTCACCGTAGTGACCACCTTACTCCTAGTCCATAGTCCCCTTTCCTCCATACGCACGCCCGCCGTCCCCTCTAATAAGGTTCATCTGTTATTGCTAATGGGTCTTGGACCCTGCGATAGAAAAGGACTGATGGGCGATGCGTGGGGCAGAGCCAAGGTGGGCGGGGTTAAATTAGGATGCTTTTTACAAAGTGCTCCGGTCCCGTCCCACAGGACGGAGAGATGTCCCACAAGTATGGAGGAAAGGGGACTATGTACTAGGAGTAAGGTGGTCATTACGTTGAGTAACCTGGTCATTTTCAGCTATCGCCCCCAGCAGGATGACTTTCCGATCATATGGGATCACAGTTCCTATCATTTCTTTAATATGCCCCAGAACTTCCTTCCAGAATATCTGTGCCTTTGGGCAGGTCCACTACATGTGGAAGAAGTCTCCTATTTCCCCACATTTCCCCAAGCATAGCGGTGAGTATCTAGAATTTATTTTATGCAGTCTGGAGGGAGGCATGTACCACCAGTAACGGATCTTATATGCTGATTCTTTGATTGCCGTACATCTAGAGCTTTTGTGAGCTCTTTCCCATATCCTTACCCCCTCCTCCACCGAGATAGTGGCTCCAAGGTCCTTTTCCCAACTCGTCTTGTATTGCAATGGATCTTCTGGCAGGGCCCTATCCAGTAATTTATAGAGCCTAGAGATTCCCTTTCTCGTTGGACCCTCCTGTATGGTTAATTCGAGATTTAATAGGGGTATATTGGCAGCCCTTCTGACAGTTGGGTGTGTGATCCACTGTCTTATTTGGGTATATCTGTATCTCTGGTTCTCTCCCACGTGAACTTTCTGTTTACAATCTTCGAAGGAGAGTGGTTCCCCGTCCCGGTACATGTCCGACAGAACCAGAGATTCAGGCGCCTCCCAACCTTCCCAAAACTTAGTTTGGAGTCCTGGGGTGAACACAGAGTTATAGGCTACCAGGGAGTGTGGACTCAAACCGTGTGGGATTTTCCTCCTTCTTAACTCCTCGTCCCAGCTATTAAGTGCCACTTTAGTGGCTTCTAGCAATTTGCCTCCTACGTGTCGTTGGTGCAGTGGAAGAGTGTGCGGAATTTTTAGCGGGATCCTGGTAGCCTCCTGTTCTATTTGTACCCAACCCAGGTGCGGGGTTTGAGCCGCCCATTATAGCCTGGGTGCTATGTTTGTATCTCTCTGTATGTCCGGCAATCCTAGACCTCCAAGTAGTGGGGGGCACGTCATGAGCTTTAGTCGTACCCTAGGCCTCTTACCTTTCCATGCAAAGGCCGAAATGGCTGTTTGCAGGGCTTTAGAGATTCGCGGAGGGATCCTTATTGGAAGGGAACTAACAATGTATAGCATACGTGGTAGGAGTGTCATTTTTACAGCCGTTATTCTGGCAAACCAAGACAGTGCCTGATTGTCCCAGGTCCAGAGGTCATCCTGAAGTTGCTTCCATAATGGCTTTATATTTACTTCGTATAGCTCACTATATTTTCGGGTTAATCAAACACCCAGATATTCCAGGGATTCTTTTTCCCAGGACAATGGGAATAATCTCTTTACCCTTGCAATCTCTCCTTGTTCTTCAGTTATATTCAGGGCTTTGGATTTTTCATAGTTTATGTGGAACCCGGATACCCCCGCAAACTCGCAGAGTTTTTGCACTACCCTCGGCATTGTTTCCCTGGTGTTAGAAATGAATAGCATAAGGTCATCTGCGTATAATCCAATTTTATGGTTTATGTTGCCACATTTGACCCGCCCAATATTATATCTTGTCTGATTTGTGCTGAAAACGGTTCCATTGCCATAGCAAATATTAGTGGGGATAGGCCTGCCGAGGGCCTCTTTCTATTCTGATCTTCCCAGAGATTTGACCGTTGATAAAGAGGTTCGTCGAGGGGATCCGGAAGTTTGCCATTACCATATTGATAAACTGAGGCCCACATCCAAACCTTTCCAGGACCAATCTCAGATGGCTCCAGTCTAAGCTGTCAAACGCTCTTCTAGCATCTAAAGCTGCCAACGAGAAGTGTTGGGCTGCTCTGGTGCCTAGTTCAATGATGTTTATAGTGCAACATACATTATCTTGGGTGTTTCTGCCTGCTATAAAACCGGTTTGATCAGTGTGTATGATTTGTGGGAGGACCTTCCCCAATCTAGTTGCTACAATTTTGGCATAAAGCTTAGCATCTGAATTCAGTAATGCTATGGGACGATAGTTGGAGCACTCTAATAGGACCCTTCCTGATTTCGGTATTAATATAGTTCGGGATCTACCCATGTCTGGGGTGACTATGCCTTTTCCCCTAATTAGATTAAAGAGCTTTACTAGTGGAGCCAGAAGTTGTGTATGGAAAGGTTTATAGAATCCTCCCCCGAGGCCATCTTTGTCGATAGTCGAAATCGCATCGCTAACCTCCTGTGCTGTTATCTCCGAACACAATGCCTGATTTTCCTCTTCTGTGTGTTGGAGGAGGGTTGTCTCGGCCAGATATCGTTCTTGGGCTTGAGGGATAAATTGCTCCTGCTTTAACAAATTTGTGTGGTAATTTATCATTATCTCCAATTTTTATTTTTCTCCCGAGCACAATTCTCCCGTTTCCCCCCTCAATTGTGCCATATAGTTGTGGGACTTTGTTTTTGTAGCTTGGCCACTAAAATGTATTTGTTTTTCCCCCATGGACATAGGACTGTCTGGTACACAGGAGGGACTGTGCCACTCTATCTGCTGTGTGGGCTTCCAGTTGTGCTCTTATTTTTTTAAGGGCTCTGAGTGATTTTTGTGTCTGCTTACTTTTGTGTTGGGTTTCCGCTTCTCTCAGTTCATTTTCTAACTTTTGTGTTATTAGTGCTCGTTCCCTCTTGTATATTACTGCCTGAGAAATGAATTCCCCCTCTTATGACTGCCTTTCCTGCGTCCCAGACCGTTCAAAAGTCCGTCTCATCCCTGTCATTTTCCTTAAAATAATTGAGGAGCGTCTCTTCTATATGGGCTCTAAGGGCTATGTCTCTCAGAATGAGTTCATTTAGGTTCCAGCGCTTTGCCTTATGTATTTTAATCTCTCCCATATCCATGTGGATTATTCCTGGTGCATGGTCTGTCAGATATTGAACTCCTATATCCACTTTCGTTATTTGTGGGATCAGTGTAGCTGATACTAGGATCATATCGATCCTAGAGTATCCCCGATGAACTGCTGAGAAGTGCGTGTACTCCCTGTCCCTTTCGTGGAAGAACCTCCACGTCTCGATCACTCCCAGGTCTCGGAAGAGTTTGCCTAGTGCTTGCCTATTCCTCCTGTCTGCCAGTGTCGGTGGTAAAGGTTTGTCTAATGAGGGATCCATAACACAGTTGAAGTCCCCTCCAATTATTGTTTGCCCTTCACACCAGCTATCAAATTTATCCAGAATCCCCTGGATGTATTTGTCCTGATTGTCGTTGGGTAGATATAAAGCTATGATTCCTTGATCCGTCCCTTAAGAGCTATAAACCTTCCTTCTGGGTCTATAAGGATTTGATCTTTCCGAAGCCCCAGTTCCCTGCCCAATAAAATCACCAATCCCTTTGATTTATTTCCTGCTGAAGCAAAGTATTGCTGTGGGAATAGTCTGTGGGACATTATCTTTTGATCTACCAGGAGGAGATGTCTCTTGTAGGATCGCCACCGATACCTTAAGCTGTTCTAACGTCCCCAGGATTGCCTGATGTTCTGCTGGAGAATTTAGTCCCTGCACATTGAGGGATAGTATTACCATTTCATTCATTGTTCTTGACCTGTGGGGTCAATCGCTCCCGAGTATTCTTCCATATCCCCTAGGTTTTTTTCCGCTTATTAGGTCACTAGTCTCCATAGTCCAATTTTGCATTCAGAACCAAAATGAGTTTTTGTCCCCTTCCCCAGTCTCCCCCCCCTCTCTCCTTCCCCCCCTTCGCTCTCCCCTTCCCATGTCCCCCTCCCCCCTGTTTGGCCAGAGTCCCTCTGGACTCTCCCTGATTCTTGATCCGGGTTTTGGGCCCTCTTCACTCCCAACATTCTCCTTCACCTGGACCTTGACTTATCCAGCATAGGGATCCAAATTGCCTCTCCTTCGTTCTCCGTCCTTGCTTGTAGATATATTTTTTATGCAGCTTTGCTCTTGTTCGTCTTCGCACAATCCCAAGAGATATAAATTCAGCCGCAGTCCATTCCACTGGTTCCTGTCACTCAGTCCGAGATTGAGCGGGGACACATCAGGGATCCCCCTCTGATTTTTTTTGCCAACCTCTCCAACGACCACTCCCATTGATTGTTTACAATTTTCCGGGTGGATTGCCGTATGTCCGTTTCCGTCTGGTCCGTGTCTTCTCCTATGCGTAATATTGACATTCCCTCCTTGCATGTGGTGATTCGATGGGATCTTCCACCCCACGCAAAAATTAGGCCAAAGGGATAGGCCCATTGATATCGTGTGTGTGCTTGGCCGTCAGTTATTTTGTCACAGGTCTCATCAGCCTTCTCTTATGTAGTGTCGAGAGGGCCAGGTCTTGATAGAGTTGTACCCGGCTTCCATTAATTGTTAGTTCCGTTTGTGATCTGACGCTTTTCAAAATTTCTTCTTTCTGGGCAAAGGAGGTGCAGGCGACCAGTACATCTCTAGGCCTATGTCCCGGTTCATTTCTTCGCTGGCCAATCCGGTGTATTCTGTCAAAGCGAATCTCTTCCGGAGGAGTATCTTTCATAAGACTGCTGAAGCATTGTTGTAGCGTGGGACGGAGGTCCACATCTAGTACTGTCTCTGTTAGGCCTTTGACTCTAATGTTTGATCTTCGGGATCTATTTTCTAAATCCTCTGCCTGTATTTCCAGGTTGGTTGTTCCAACAGGGTGCTATTCTGTTTGGTATCCTCCGCCACACAAGAGAGACCCTTTTCCACCGTGTCTTCTCTCTCCCCAAGATCATTCCTTTCTTTCTTAATGTTTTGTAATGCCAGCTTCAGTTCATCTTTCAGTTGACCTAGTTGATTCTGGAATGTGCTCATCATTCTTGATTCCATTCCCTTCAGGAATGTCAACACTTCCTCCTCGTCCGAGGCCATGTCTACTGGTGCTCCTGCGTTTTCGTCTTCTGCTTTCTCCTGTCGTGTCGCTGGCGATGGGCCTTTCTCCGCTTGCTTATTTTTCCCGCACCTCTCTATCTGGAATTCTACATGGGCTTGTACCCCTTTAGGCTTCCTTGGGGCGCCTCTGGATTTTGCACTTGGCATCAGCTTCGTCCAGGTTGCACAGACCCACCACTCGTGTTGGGGCCCCAGCTGTGTGGTTAGATATATTCTTGACTGTTTTAGGGTTGTTTTCTTTGCCAGTTTATGACGAGGGATGTCTGGATCAGTTGCCTTGTTTTGTATGGGAGATGGGACCCTCCACTTCAGTGCTCCATTGATCAGATTTCCTTTGCACTCCGACCCCAGTTCGATGTCCCTGGAACCAGGGAGAGTACCCCTGCTATGTCTGCAGGGTCAGGTCTGCCTGACCTTGGGCTTCTTCCGAGTGAGGTGGTGTGTCCCAGGCTCAAGTCCTGTATTTGCGGTACACTAGTCACGGTGGTTCTCCTTGTAAGACTAGGGCACTAAGATCTTCCCCGTTGGTCTGTAGGATATTGTGCATGTGTGATCAGTCAGTGACAAGTTCCATATAGCCCACTTCTCGCGGTTTGGGTGTTTTTATTAACTCGCAGAGGGGCGCACGGGTCCTGCAGGGTTCCGCCACTCCACCCCCGCCCCCAGTGGTAAGGGTCCCGTGTTGCAGATTCCCCCCTTCCCCAAATTTCGGGTGCGGTCTGCTCCTCTGCTGGGGACTGCCCTTGAACTTTCTGAGCCCCTCTTCCTTTCTGCTGGGTTGGCACTGCGCTTCTCAGTGGGCCGCTCCCACCCCCGGGAAGCTCCGTACCTGCTTTCCGCGTCTCTCCAAGTAAGGAGTGGGCGCAAGAGAAGCCGTCCGCGCTCTTAATCCAATGCCTCCCAGCGCCGCCGCCCGCCTCTCACATCCAGCCCTCAGGTCCGTACTTCAGTCCGCCCCACGCTCCTTTCCCAGTCTGTCAAGTTCAGGGGGCCGCCGCCAGTGGGGGGAAGTCGCGTTACTCCCTGGTTGGGCCGCTGAGTACTCCGTAATACACGCGGTCGACCAGCATGATACGTGGCATTCTCCGCGCTCGACGAAGTGTGGAACTGCTTCGTGGGTTGGCCCCTTGCCGTTAAGTGCTATTTGGTCTTTATAATTTGTGCTCCGACATCTTTTGAGGGGTCGGACTTCTCCGCAGCTGCTTTTTTTCCCCCCTTTTAGAGCTTTCGGCTCGGACGGAGAGCCGGAGAGCGCATCTCTCCTGCACGGCGGCCTTCTTGGATCTCCAAGTCCTATCCATTTTTTATTAGGTAATTTCATACTAATATCATTTAAAAACTTTAAAGATGTATCAGTCAAATCTTTCATAGCCAAATTCATATTTTTCTGCCCCAACAGACTTCTTCCTATTAATTTCAGAAGACTATCTTCTGTTTCCGTTGGCATCATAATTTTTATATAGCGTTTACAGTACTTAATTTTCCATCGAGTAGACGGGGATGTAAGACCCAATTCGCTTCTTATAGCCTCTACAGGAGTGGATTTAGCTAGGCTTAGTGCAGGTCTCCATAATATCCCTTCAATTTTCCCCAACTCGCCCCAGTATCTAGTTGACAATGTTTCCGTTGCATAGAGGGCCCCTGGAACAATACAGCTTTTATAAATCTCCAGCAGGCCCACCACTGAATATCCACCCATAGTAGCCATATAAGAACGAATCACATTCCATTTCCTAATTATCATCTTTTCGATCATCTCATGTAAAAAGTTGCGGGGAGGGTTATTTCTTACTAACATGCCCAAATATGGATATATCTATACAACCTCAATCTGTTGCGATGCAATTTTCCATTGGAATTTGTTTCTTATTCTTTTTCCCACAATCCTCAAAGATAATTATCTTGGTTTTATCTACATTTATACTGAGATTATTCTCAAGGGAATAATTATATAATTTATCTAAAGACCTCTGTAGACCAATCAGGGTTTTGTCCATCAAAACAGTGTCATCTGCGTAGGACATCCAGCTGACTAAATAATCTCAGATTTGTGGTGAAAGTTATTTGTGTTCTCCAACCCTTCCCCCATGTCTGCCACGTACAAGTTATATAAGACCGGAGAAGTAACACATCCATTGTTTAAGGCCCAAATTTGTTCTAATTGGTTAAGATCTGTTTTCCCCTGTATTCAGGCAAATGGTGACTGTAGTATTGCTATACATATCTCTTAAAAGATGGAGCACAAAGGAAATAATTTTCTGGTTTGCTAGCTTGCTCCACAATGTATCGCTGACAGTCAAAAAGCTCTTGAAAAATCTAAGAAGCCGACATATAAGCTCGTACCCTTGTTCTTTCGTGTTTCTGTAACCACATCATTTAATGCCACCATATTGTCAAGTGTACTGAAACCTTCTCTGAAGCCTGTTTGACAAGGGGACAAAAGCTTATGTTCCATGCTCCAATCTTTTATATTTTGTAACAGCAGAGAGCAAAACGTTTTACAGATTGAACCTGCCATCGCGAGCAACCGATAATTTTTAGGGCACTTTCTATTTCCTTTTTTATATATTGGAATAAAAATTGCTTTGCGACATCTCTCTGGAATTATCCCCCTTTTCTAAATATATGTATAGTATTCTAACAGAATCTGTGCACATTTCAAAGGATTTAGTTTAATCACCACATTGGCTAATTTATCTGGCCCTGGGGCTCTCGATGCCTTCATCTTTTTTATGATCGCCAAAATATCCTCAATGCCGAATGGGAAGATCCTATTTATACCATCCAGTCTAATTTCTCTAATCATTACTGGCTCTATTATAATAGAGAGAAGATATAAACTTAGTCTATACCTCCATAGTGACCAAGTTTATATCTGAATCTGTTTCTTCTATGAGATATTGTCGATATAAATACCAACATTTCTTTGAGTCATGTACACGACAAAAAGTGAGAATCATGTTGCTATTAGCATTATGGATATCACTCCTCTGGGCCTTCAGGCAAGTTTTATCTTTTGTCCGCAGGTTGGCTATGATCTTGTGTTTTCTATCTGCTAACATGTGCTTATCTTTATTGAGGGTTTTAATATCCATCTTAAGTCTCTGCTTCCTTTCATTTATCTGACTGTCATATATGTTATGTTTTTTTACCCGTCCTATAGGTTAAGGAGATTCTGCTATTTGTTTTCTGTATTATTCCCAATAGGTTTCCGATGTCCCTTAATCCATTACAGGCAATCTCTTGCCCATCTATTTCTAGAATATCAAACCTCTCATCAAATTTATTAAGATAGTTTTCTGTTGAACATAGTTTATTAGAGGCACCATTCACCTGAATGTTCATACATTCCCCTTTTCTGTATTTCCTAACTGGCATGCATAGAAACTGGCATTTCAATATTTAATGGTCACTGAGTGATGTTTGGATGTGTTCAAAGCTTTTAAGTAATTTTAATAAACCAGTATCCACAAACAAATAGTCCATTCTATAGCCCACCTTCTCATTTGACCAGGTTATGTGATTATCTCGCAAGTCATCTGGATCTAAAAATGACACTCCCCAGTACTGTAATAGTTTCAGCCAAGCTATCCCGCCAGGAATCTAGCAAAAATACTTTTGTTCTGTTCTCATATACCCTAACCCTAATCAAGGGGCTATATCAAGATCACCACATCTTTCCTCCCATTCTTCAATTTTTTGCAATTCTACATCACAATAGACGTTTAAATCCCCAACTAGCATGACCAAAGCTTTAGGGGATTTAATTAACCATTTTCCCATAGATTCTGTAATTATTTTGCCTGTCTCCTCAATATGACTCCCTCCTGGTGGGGAATATACATTGATTAGCAATATCTCTTTCTCAAACATAGTATTTCCAATTATGACACACATAACATAGTCCGATATATAGAAGTTTTTTCATAATCCCTAATGGTAAGCAGAAATTTGGCTCCTACACAGTCCTCCCATGGGGCGTCCTTTAGCTCCAGCTATTGCTGGTTTCATAAGGATATTATATCCATCCACAACTATCCTCCCTCTTACCCATATTTCTTGTAGCCCAAATATATCACTACTTTTTAACATTAGTATTCCTTCTTTCTGTAGGAAAGATCAGAAGCCTCTGCTATTCCATGACATAACTGTAAGCCCGCAATCTAGCTCCTTATCTCAATAGGCTGCTAGGTAATTTTCATCTGGAACCCATTTTTCCAGAAGCTGTAGCTTCTCCTTATTTAAAGGCAGTTTCTCCCCTGTATTCAACAATTTAGTATTTGCATCCCCAACATTTTTAATGTTATTGCACCCAATTATTTGGAAATCACTATTCCATATTTCTCTGGAGTGTTCTCTAGGCAATTCTACGATTACAGTGGTTCCAAACGGTACAATAGACCAATTGTTCCAGCTTCTAACATCCAGTAAGATCATTCTTTCAATGTCTGAGGACTTATTGCATTGTAACGGAAGTACTTTTTGCAAGCATTTCTACAACCAATTTCTATTTAAATATGGGCTATCTTCCTTAGGGGTTTTCTCAATCATTTTTATACGGCTTCCTCTATTTTTAACCCCAACTACATATTCTCCCTTTTCATTTCCTCAGACCATTTTATTTTCACTCCTATTCTTGCTCATAGCTAATCTCTCCATTTCCTTCTTATACATTTCTTTCTCTAGAGTTCAAGCCAGCTCTTTCCATATTTAGTTATGTTAAGAAATTTCACCACCAACTCATTACTTTCTTGAATATCTTAAATTTCATCACGAAGTGGAGGACCCATATCCTCTTCTTAGTTTGTAATTTTATCTTTTCTTATGAGCCAAGTTTCTATCCCTTTGTCTTTAGATTTACCCTTTCCTCCTACTTGTGCATTGGGATTCAGGTTCAATTCAAAATGATTTGCAACTTCAACACATTCCAAATCATTTAATGAGGTTTCTGCTAGGGCCTGGGAGTTTTTCTTAATAATTATTTTTCTTTTAGGAAGGGTGTGCTGCCTGTAAGCTCCTCCGCCCCAAGACTTTTAAAGGAGCGTAGAGTAAAACGGTGGGCGGCCTATGGTATGTCCAAGGCCGGGACTTCTCCCACTGCCGCTACCACCGAATGTGACGGTGGCGATAGTGACTATGAGGCCTCCGAACTGGAGGTTGTTGACCTTCGACGGAACACTCGCATTTGCATCGTCTGTCCCCGGCCCCGATAAGCACAGCGTAAGCTCTGCTATGGGGAAGTCGCACCCCGGTGACAAAGACAGACGTGCATGACGCATATTAACGGGCCCGTTGTTAGCATGCTCTCCATTCCCATTGAGCCCTATGGGGGCTTGAATGGGGATGGTCCGGGTCCGGGTTCCCTGAATGGGGAAATACCGTCCCTCCAAGGTCAGAATGGCCTGGTATTTCTCCAATCAGGGAACCCGGACCCAAGTTTGGAGGCATGGCTGCCTCCAAAATCGTAATGAGGCCCATAGTTCAGTCGACGCGCATCACAGGAAAGTGTACGGTGATGACAAACCAAGGACTCGAGACAAGGCCTTACCACGCCGAAAAACGGCACTGTTGGAAAAGGTGGCCGATAGGGGCAAGGCCACGATTCCGCCGAAAAAAGACTCCCTTACAATCGTCAGATGTACCTACGTGCCTCCCGACTGGTGAGGATTCTGAGGTCAGCCTGGCAAGAATTGTGGCCGCCAATTCCCATAAACGGCAGGCTAGGGACTCTCTGAAAGACCCAAAGATCCGCCAAGATCTAAGGATAGCGTTCAGAAGTCGAGAGAAGGGCACAGGGATACCCCACCTTCATCCGTCCCGCCAGAGGACTTCTCTGAGGGAGAGGAAGGACTTTCTTCGCCGTTAAGGCACAGATCTCTACGTTTTTCGACGGAAGAGAGTGCTAGGGATACCTTTGACGGAAGACTATGAGAGAGACACCTTTCCACCCCTTGACCGTTCTAGATTGTCAGTCTGGACTAGGGAAAAGTTTGAGGACTGCATGGAAAGGCTAGACAAGTTTGTTTCACGTGCAGAACAACCTACACCAAGAAGGCCAAGGGAGGAAAGCACTGCTAACCCTCCAAAGGCTTATTGACCCCTCTTTAGAAGAGGACATATATAATTATGACCTTACTGAAGAAGACATTCTACCAGTTAAGGTACAGGAGAATCCTTTCTATAACGAGGAGGAACATGAGTCCATTTCTTTGTTGAGCCTGAGCGGGTTCGAGCGGTCGCCCGTAGACCTGTGTGGCGTGCTGCTGAGGCTGCCATCCAAGCCCCGTTGGGCTTCAGTAAGCTTCCTTTGAATTTTCAGCCTGTTACTGTTTTTTACCTGTTGGCGCTCCGTGCGCGTTTGTGCTGTCCCCTGCCCCCTCCCTCCTCCTCACTTCCTAGTTCCTCCTCTCCCCTCTCCCTTCCCGTCTCCCTGCCCACCCACCCCCCCTCTGATTGGTTGCCTTGTAGTTCCTCCAGGACTACGTGACGACCGCTCACCACGCTCGCTTCTTTGTTGAGTCTGAGCGAGTTCGAGCGGTCGCCCGTAGCCCTGTGTGGCGTGCTGCTGAGGCTGCCATCCAAGCCCCGTTGGGCTTCATTAAGCTTCCTTTGAATTTTCAGCCTGTTACTGTTTTTTACCTGTTGGCGCTCCATGCGCGTTTGTGCTGCCCCCTGCCCCCTCCCTCCTCCTCACTTCCTGGTTCCTCCTCTCCCCTCTCCCTTCCCGCCTCCCTGCCCGCCCACCCCCCCCTTCTCTTCCTCTCCCCCTACCTTAAATCCCACCCACCTGGGCAGCCCCCTGCCCGACAGCCCCCTCGGCTAAAGGCCCCTTAGGCAAAGGGCGGCTCCTACGGTCGCGGCTCCCTGTGTGTCTGCAGAGGACGCCAGGCGCCGGTCCGCCATTCTATTCTGGTTAGCTCACCTGCTCGCCCACCTACCTACTCCCGTCAGTGTGTTCCGTCAATTGTGGTAAACTAGGGCTTTTTCTCGGCCCCTACACTGGGTACCTAACTCGTACTTAATGTTACTGTGGCTCTGTAATTGTGGTAAACTAGGGCTTGCCTCTTCATTCCTGTCTGCTTGCTCTTGTCTGTCTCCCCCCACCCCCCTCCCTCCTTATTCCATGGTGCTCTCTATCTCTCCTATCTTCTCTAACTGCTTTTCAATTGACTATCCTGCTCTCCTCACTAAATCTGGTAGGAAAAAGTTTAAAAAGGATATCCTGGTCTCCAACCCAGGCCTCCCTATCGCTGACACCTACACCAGTGCCTCCTCCAAGGAAACTCTTACTGACATCCTCTTTTTCGTGCCTTCCCCTGACCAATGGACCCTTCATATGGTCTCTGTGCTCTCTCCCTTCTCCTCTTCTCCCATTAATGGTGGCACCCGTTGGGATGTCCTCTTGGCCCCCTTCCGCTCCTCTAAGGCCATCATTAATGTCTACGCTAATGGGACCGTCTTGGTCCAAGGCCCTCAGGCCAACCTCCACCTCTTTGATAGATGCTTCCCGCGCCTCATCAACTTCTTCTCCTCTCCTGCTGTCCCCTCTTCCCTGTCCTCGGCTACCTTGACTCCTGCCCTCTCTCTGCCTCCTTCTTCTTCACCTCCACAGGGCGTACCTCTGATCTGTACTCCTCCCCGGAAGTCCTTCAAAGATGGCAACCTTCTCCACATTGCAACTCTCAACTCTCGCTCTGCCGTCAAACATTCCTCTGATATCTGTCACCTTCTTGAGGAACTGGACCTTGACATCCTCGGTCTCACTGAGACATGGTTCACAGCCAGCTCTGTCACCAGCTTCGACACACTCCTACCTGACGGCTACAGGATCCTCTCCCTGCCCAGGCCCAACCGTTCGGGGGGGGGGGTGTGGCCCTTATCTTCCCTGAGTGGATTCCTGCTACTGTCACTCCTACGCAGACCTACTCCTCCTTTGAATGCCTTGTCTGCCGACACTCTCTCTCTCCTAGCCATTCCCTTACCGTGGCTACTATCTATCGGCCACCTGGTCAAATTTCCGCCTTCCTCTCTGAGTGGGCTGACCTCTCCTCCTCACTCCTGTCCTCAACCACTCAACTCCTCTTTCTTGGAGACTTCAATATCCATCTTGATGCCTCCTGTCCTCCCTCTGGACTCTTTCGCGACCACTGCGACTCTCTCTCACTCTCTATTCTCCCGTCTGGGCCGACCCATTCTGCAGGGCACACTCTCGATGCTCTGATCTCTTCTGACCTTCCCCTCTCTGTCCCTCTCTCCACTCCTCTCTCCTGGAGTGATCACTTTCTCCTATCCTCCAACCTCACCTTCCCTTCCCCACAGGCAAAGCCACCCTCATCACTGCCACCCACCTTCGCGGTCATCCGACCCATGAAGTGCGTGTCAGTTGAGGCTTTCGCTACCACCTTTTCGCCCCCTCCTCCCCCTTCGGCTGACTCCCACCCTGACACAGCCCTCTCCACTCTCCACTCTGCTATATCTGATACCCTTGATATCCTTGCCCCTGTCATGAGGATCCGCCTGAAGCCCAAAGCCAAATGTAACTCCTGGTATGACTCGGATCTCGTCACCCTTAAACGCAAGTGCAGGGTGGCAGAGAGGAAATGGCGTGCTTCGTGTTCATCCTCTGACAATCTGGCCTGTCGCCTGCTCCAAAGGCAATACCGGCTCTCCGTTCTCACTAAGAAGAGAGTCCTTATCCAAGCTCGCATCTCTGCGGCATCTAACAATTCGGCTGAGCTCTTTAAAATCTGCAAGGAGCTGGCCAACCCTGCTGCAGTCTCCACCTCTCCTGTCCCCTCTCAGGCCCTCTCAGGCCCTCTGCACGGCACTGGCCTCTCACTTCATTTCAAAAACTCAGGACATCCTCCCCCCCTCTATTCCCTGCTCTCCCTCTGGCCCTTCTTCAGCCACCCCTCCTCCCTCCTTCTCTGCCTTTCCCCTCTTTTCTGCTGACAAGGTTTCGAGACCAGTCCGATCTATGAAAGTCTCGTCAAAACAGGTCCACCTCTGTTCCTCCAAAACTATCAAGGACCACATCGACTCCCTGGCTGACTTCTGCAATCACTCCTTCACCTCAGGAGTCTTCCCTTCCCCCCTCAAGCACTCCCTTGTGCACTCCCTTCTTAAGAATTCCTCCTCCGACCCCTCCTGCCCAGCTAACTATCGCCCAATCTCTATCACTCCCTTCCTGGGCAAGCTCCTTGAGAAACTGTCCATCTCCCAACTTAATCTCCATGCTGAATCTTTTGTCAGTCTTCATGACCATCAGTCTGGCTTCAGAGCTGCCAGAAGCACGGAAACTGCTCTCCTGAACATCCGTGAGGACCTGCTCTCTAACTTTGACTCTAACACCCCTTGTGTTCTCATTTTGCTCGACCTCTCTTCTGCCTTTGACACCGTCAACCACACCATGCTGCTCAACCGTCTCCATGATAACCTGGGTATTGTAAGAGGATTCAATTCAGCACTACAGCTAAGTTAACGCCTAGTCTAGAATACTGAATGAAAACCCTTATTGATATATCTTTAGGTCCAGTTCATGCGTTCTGGATGACTACCCCTGTATAACACCCCTCTCTTGGAATCCCCCTGACCCCACTGAGCCAAGAAGTAGTTCTGTTTTGCAAGTTTAAAAGGTTTATTTGATAATTTAAAATATATATATATATATATCACACTTTATAATAAATTAATAATTGAATATCACACTTAATCTGATATGATAAAGATCAACAACGGAGAATCTGGCACTAGCACACTTCTTTATAATCACTAATGAGTTGACATGAAAGGGATAAGGTAGCACACTGGTAAATAGGAACAAAAGTATAATGTGGTAGAGGATGCTTTATGTAAGCTCAGGTGGATGCAATATTCAATGAATGCAGTACAGAAAATACTCAATATGATTTCAACCAAACAATGTAATCACTTTTCTCTGGCTATTCACTCCCCCCCTCTTTATGCAATGCAAGGAAATGGGAGGAAAGCACACAGTTCTCAGAAATGCAATCAATGTAAATCAGTTCAATCCCCCCCCAAGCTTAGACAACAGAAGTTTAAAACACAGGCAAATGCTTTGATATGTGCTAGCAATGGATGAGAAATATGCTGGAAATGCTTTTGATTCCCTTTCAGAGGTTCAGGGTGAGTGGTATCTAGTTAATATTAGTCCAGGCACACACTAGCAATGATGCAGGGATAGTTAACAGGTTAAACGAATTTCTCGCAAATGGAAAGCAAAACTGCTGTCTTTTTACACGTGAAGAAATTTGCAAATCGCGGCAAAATTCGCGGATGCGCCGAGCGCTATTACAGAGGAACCGCAAGGACTATCTCTATCGCTTTGGGGTCCTAGGAAAGCCTAGGATCTCAGCTTCCAAATGAAAGTTATTGCAAGTCTCTAACCCAAACGGTTGCGGAGATATGACCGATTTACTAGAGGTCGTTTTTGGTTTTTTGCACATTTTAAACGCACACTTTTTCAGCTTTAAAAATGATGGCAGGATAACACAATTGCTACGCTGCAGTTCTACTTAGATTAAAAATGGATTGAATTATATGATTTTAACTAAGAGATGTGTTCTGAGTTTTGCTGAGTACTCACAAGAGATTTTGAACCGGAAAGCGGCTTTGTCACGATCTGGTCAACAGTCTGGTCAGGTCTTCCCGGGTTCTGCTCACAGCGCCTGGCCTCTGGAACTGCTCACAGCGGTCTGGTCTGGGTCTCTCTGGGTACAGCACTGCTTTCTCTCTGCTAGGCACCGGTTCTCTGGGTCGGGTCCTGCCTTCTCTTTGGATATCTCTGTCACCGGGTTCTTGCAAAAGTTCTTGGCAAAATTCAGACGGCTCGCCCGGCTGTCTGAAGAGTTCAGTTGCAAAAATATTTTGAGGCCTGCTGACAAATACTCTTGCTGGCAGTGGCCTTTTTGGTTAAGGTTCTGAAGTCTCTGTTTATCTTGGAGTCTAAGGGTTGGCTCTTTGAAGATTGATGGAGGTAAGTATGGATTTTTCCGGCAGAGTGCGTTGCAGCAAATGGAATTGAAGAGTCCCTATCTGTCCTGTCTGTCTGCTTTTATGTGTTTAGAATGTGGGTGTGTTCTAGCATCACTGACCCTACCTCTCTCTCAGCTTCTAATTGGTCAAACTTCCATTTATCATTTGATTGGGGAATGAACTGTGAGTCAGAGTGATGTCATTTTACAGCCTGCAGAAAGTCCACTCCTCCTGTCAACTTACACACAAATCTAGATTTGAAACAAATACATATTTGCAGAGGTACATATTGTTTTAAAATCATATGCACCCATCATGCATTACAGGAGGTATCCCCTGTTCAAACTCTGCTCTTCCTGGGAGCTTGCATTCAGAAATGGCACATATTTCACTTTTTAACTGATTTTGCAATTTCTGACATTGACCCAACTTTACATACATGTGCGCAGGGAGTACGGACATTAACTGATGAAGTTTCAGATTTTTAACATGCATACATTTAGAGTTATCCCCACTTTTCCGCTGACACCCCCCTGAACATACCACCGGTTCTAAAAACCTCTTAAACTGTGGGCAGAAAAATCACAAGAATTATGGTATCATTTATAAAATTTTCACATGTCCGCTCTATGAGTTATTCATCTTTTTAAAGTTATGTTCTGGCTCCAAAGGGGTGTGGTTTACCCTCAGCACAAGGTTGAATTTCTGGTTTTTCCAGTTCTGCCAAGCCAGCTTGCTCTCACAGGCAGTGCTCCTCCCCTTTCCTCAGGAGGAAGCCACTTTTTACGACCATTTACGACTCCTGCCAATAAAACCTTTGCCTGAGCCAGGACAGGGCTTTGTTCACTTTCCTGCAGAGCACAGGTAATTTAATTATCAGATAGATGGCATATCCTTAGTGTGAGCAGCAAAAGGGCAGCTAGGCCTGGGAACACAGCTGTGACTCAAGTTTCACTCCTGATGGGGGTAGTTGCCAGGCAGAATTCAGTTCCTTAAGCCAGGTTTCAGATAAAATGTCACTTTTTGTTCCCCAGTTTCTGCATTCAAATAAAACTAAACATTTTTACATATGCAGCTAGAATGCTGATTCTAAGTGCAAAACTATGACATTTCAACAGTTACAAAGGCATGTGACACCAAACATAGCTCACTCATTTAATCTAAACATTTTCGATTTTAGTGTCTTTAAATCCAGTGCAACTTAAACTGCTGACTCCATAGCAGTTTTGTTATAAGCATTGTTTTGGGCTCTTCATTTCCCAGATTTTGTAGGCACACAACACTCCATTCTACCAAATGTCTGCTGGTGTTCAGTGAATATTTTGCACATATTGCAATGTTTGAAATAGGCACTTTGGCTTGCCTTCAGAGAAACACAGGGTGGTTTTAAACTGCCGGCTTTTGGATAGTGGTGAGTACCGGTACTGCACCCATTTTTGGGATTTAAGAAAATGAATTCCCCACAATTCTAGGTTGCATTTGGCAATCAGCATTGCCATTCCCAATGGTTTCAGACTACTGTGCGGGTAGTCCAATGGTGGTTTTAGGCAGTGTCCTTCTGTGCCCATAACATTGGCAAAAATGGGTGGCAGCCTATTCTTCCTGCATTTCCCTGTGCATTTTCTGGGAAGCTCTGGCCATCATGATGTTTTCCATGTCAGTACTGCACAGTTTTGAGGTATGGCTCGGATGCATGGGTTAATACATCCCACAGTATCACTGGTCAGGCTCTGGCGTGGCTGACCTCCTTCCTCTCCAATCGACCCTCCCAGGTCCAACTGGGTTCCTTCCTCTCTGACATCTTTTTCTCTACCTGTGGTGTCCCCCAGGGTTCTAACATCTCCCCCTGGCTGTTCAACCAATATCTGGCACTTCTTGCTCAACGCATAGCCGCTCTCTGTCCCTACTTTCAGTGCTACGCGGATGATACCCAGCTCATTTTCAGGCTACCCTCGGCCTCCTCTTCCCCTTCCCTCGTCTCTGACTGTCTCTCTGCTTTCCAGGAATGGTGTGCCGCCAACGACCTTTGCCTTAATGCCAGTAAGACTGAGATTCTACTTATCGGCACACCCACTGCCTCCTTCCCTGCAGCTCTCTGGCTGGCCTCCCTTGGCCCTCTTCCTGTGCCTACTTGCAAGGCAAAAAACCTTGGGGTCATCTTCGACTCCACACTCTTTCTCTCCACACATATCTGACGTCTCTAAGAAGTCACACTACCAGCTACACCTCCTCAGAGGGATCCTTCCTTTCCTCTCCTTCCCCCAGAAGCTCACTGTCTCCAGAGCCCTGGTTCTCTCAAAGCTGGACTACTGCAACAGCATCTATCTAAATCTTCCTGCCTCTACTCTTCGCCCTTTGCAACTCATCCAGAACAGGACTGCGAGACTTGTCCTTGGCCTCAAGCCCAAGGACGGTATCTCTCCAGGACTGAAATCACTGCACTGGCTCCCAGTGGCTGCGAGGATTAAGTTCAAAACCCTCTGTATTGTCCACAAGGCCTTCTGGGGCCTTGGGCCAAAATACCTTCAACTCTCTCTTCCTAAATATCTTCCTTCTCGAGCTCTTCGCTCATCCACCTCCAACTACCTCAGGGTCAGCCGCTTCTCCAAGCAACGAGCTGGGGGTAGATCTCTCTCCGCAGCAGGGGCCTCCCTCTGGAACAGCCTTCCTGCCTCCCTGAAAGTTGAGGAGAAACATCTCCGGTTCCAGAAGTACCTCAAAACCTTCCTCTTTGCCTCCGCTTTCTCTCCCTCTCTTCCCTGCTAAAACCACTGAACCTGCACCGAATCTGCTACTGGACCACTCACCGATCTCGGTCCTTGGCTCAGCAACTCTTCCCTTGCACTGCTTACCTGCACCACGGGACTGTCTCTGTATCCCACAGCCCCTTCTCCCGGCACTTACCTTGCACTTGCCACCAGCTGGCCCTATTATTTATCTTGTATTCTACTAACCATGTACAGCACTTCCCCCTCTCCCCTTCCCCCCTGCACTTTCCCAGTCCCCTCTACCCTTGCACTTGCGTGGTCTGAATGACACCTGGCCTAGTAGGATGGTTGTCTGTCTCCCCGTGTCCCCCCACCCCCGCCTCGTCGCGCCTTGAAACACTTGTGGATAGGCGCGTTACAAATGCCATATCATATTGGAGATGAGCCCATTGAATATGAACCTATTGAAGGCTGGGGGGAGGACCCAGATGTGGGTGACCCTCAACCATGGCAGTCCCCAGAGCCACAAGACCCAGACCCAGATATTCTGGCTTTGGCCTCTCCTCAGAACACCCCTACAAGAAAGCCCTCTCCTATTGATGATCAACTAACATTTAATGTAATGTTACGTAAAGCAGCTGATCACTTTAAAATTGCCACTGAAGAGGCAGCACCTGAAGCCGACTTCGTTGAGGATATACTCAAAGAGAAGCCACCAACCAGCCAAGCCATCCATCCCTCTCCTCAATTCAATTAAAAAACGCCTTGCTCCATCTTTGTCTACACCGGCTCTTACGAGAGGTGTAAACCCAAGAATTCAAAAACTCTTCCACCCTTCTCCATCAGACCATCTATATATCAGAGGTCATTCCACCCCATATTATTTGGTAGTCAGTACCACAAGAAAAAGAGCAGGGCCTTTGTCAACAGGCGAGGCTCCCCCTGACAAAGAAGGGAAAAGGCTTTATTCCCTGGTAAGAGGGTTACCACAGCGGAAGCGTACTCCACGCGTATCGCCAATACCACCACTCTATTGGCCAGTTACGCAGATGCGCAATGGGCTTTAATACAAGAAGGCCTACAAGAGGCTCCTGAACCTCTACAGACCCGCCTACTTACCACAGTCTCTGAAGGTAGGTAAGTTAACCAAAGCATTTTAAAGAACACTTTGGATTCTGCCGAGACAGCCAGCCGAGCCCCCGCTCAGGGCATTCTCCTCAAAAGACGGAAGTGGCTTCGAAATTCCGGGTTTAAACCTGAAACGCAAGTGTCTCTTATAAACAAACTTGTGGAGGAATCCAACTTGTTTGGAAAGGCGATGAGGCTTTAGAGACCGCGAAAAAAGAACATGAAACCCTAAAGAGTTTGGACCAAATTACTCAGAGACCTTCCACAAGGCGAGGATTTGAAACAGAAGGTTGGTGTCCAGCGCGCCACTCATCAACAATACCCTTCAGGAAACAACTGGAACTCTCGACAGGAACCAATACTTACAATACCCCGTACCCCCAAAGGGGACAGCGGTGTGGTAAGCGAAGAGGCAAGAACCCGACCCCCCAGAGGTTCTCCTGCCTCAGGCTCCAAATGACTCGAAGATTCGGGCTCCCTCCCATGCCTCTCTGGCCGGGGGCCAGCCGACATCATTCCTGAAAGCATGGGAGGTAATAACCACGGACCAGTGAGTGCTAAAAACCATAGCCCACGAGTACTGTGTGGAGTTCAACCAATCCCCAAAATACAGACCTCCACTTCAATGAAGACTAACACCAGAACATCTTCGCATACTTCTTCAAGAAGTCGAGATACTGGAACAAAAAGGAGCCATAGAGATCGTACCTCTATCACAGGTAAAGGAGGGTATTTATTTAGTGTACTTCCTTGTACCCTGAAAGGATCTAACCATGCGTCCTGTTCTAGATCTGAGCCCAGCAAACATGTTTGTAAAACCACAAAGTTTTCACATGGTCACCCTGCAGGAAGTAATTCCTCTGCTCACACAGGGGGATTACATGGCAACTCTGGATATGAAAGATGCATACTTTCATATTTCGATGTTGCCAGCGCACAGAAAGTACCTCAGGTTTATGATAGAAAACAAACATTATCAGTTCAAGGTACAACCCTTCGGCATAGTATCTGCACCAAGGGTATTTACAAAGGTACTAGCAGTAGCGGCAGCACACCTGCGCAGGCAATCCATTCCAGTTTATCCTTACCTCGACGACTGGCTCATAACAGGGGACTCCTATGAAACATGTCTGTCAAATATCCAAGCCTGGGCCTGGGATTCTCTATCAACGAGAAAAAAATCGAGCTTAGACCCTAGTCAAGTCAAACAATTCCTAGGGGCTCTAATTCGAACAAAGAACAGCGTCGTCTTCCCCTCCAACGAGAGGGTTCAAAACATGTTATTTCAGATCCCTCACTATGTAGCCAGTCGAGAGTTAACAGTACGCAAGGCTATGCGTCTGCTAGGAATGATGGCGTCATGTATCTACTTAGTTCCTCACGTGAGCCTGCGCATGCGCCCAATGCAAGAGTGGCTAAGCCACCAGTGGTGTTAGCCCAACGGACAGTGGGACGATTTAGTAGTGGTCTTGCCGGCCCTAGTTCTCTCGCTGCAGTGCTGGTCGAGGGAAAACCTCTTGAAAGGTAAATCTTTCACGACCCCCGCAGTAGAAGCCACTCTAACTATGGATGCCTCCCTTTACAGGGTGGGGAGCCCACCTGCTCCAGCAGACAGCATGCAGTGTTTGGTTGCCAGACATAGCGTCCAACCACATAAACCTGCTGGAACTGCTGGCAGTGTTCAAAGCACTGAAAGCGTTCGAAACACAACTACAGGGAAAGACTATCCTAATCCTCACAGACAGCACCACAGCCATGTACTATCTGAACAAACAGGGAGGCACTCATTCGCCAGGGCTGTCCAAACTGTCTCAGAACATTTAGAAGTGGGCTCTCAAACGCAACATGTTCCTGTTATCACAACATGTTCCAGGGGAACTCAATCTTCTGGCAGACGTACTCAGCAGAGACTTTTCGTTGCCCAGGGAGTATGAATGCCGATTACACGGAGACACCGTCGCCAACGTTTTTGCACAATGGGGTTTTCCAGAGATCAATCTGTTCGCGACCCTAGAAAACGCCCAATGGCAACATTACACCTCCAGGTACCGCCAGAACCGATCCAAGGGGAACGGTCCCTGGATAAAATGGGCTGGGAAATGTCTATGCTCCCCCCCCCCCCCCCGACTCCCCTTCTCACCAAGATGGTGCACAAGATGCACCAGGAACCAGTCACAATGATATTTGTGGCCCCCATGTGTGCCCGCAAAACCTGGTTCGCTCATCTGATGGAGATGTCCCCATCTCCTCCAGTCAAACTGCCTTGCCCGTACAACATGTTGTCGCAAGACAAAGGGGAGACTCTTCACCCATGCCCGCAGACACTGAAGTTAGCGGCCTGGCTCCTGAGGTCATGCTTAGAATTCGGACACCTGCAGCTCCCTCAAAGATGTATAGGCATTCGCAGGGAGGCAAGGAAACCTAACACTAGATATTGCTATTCTAGTAAATGGAAACAGTTTGTCATCTGGTGTAACTCAAAGAGCATCAACCCAATCCACTGCTCTCCCTCTCACATTGTCCTATACCTAACTCACTTACTTGATTCAGGCCTAGTCTTCAACTCAATAAAGGTGCACCTAGCGGCACTTTCAGCATATACAACATCACAACAGAAGGTGTCATGGTGGAAGATACCAGTGATTAAGGCCTTCATGGAAGGGGTAAAAAGAATTCACCCTCCCATTTCTAACCCGGCTCCCGTATGGGACCTAAATGTGGTGTTAACTAGGCTTATGGGAGCTCCTTTCGAGCCCATGCACAAAGCAAGTCTTAAGAACCTCACCCTCAAGACTGCTTTTTTAATAGCAATCACCTCCATTAGAAAGTAAGTGAACTGCAGGCACTCTCTATTCTAGATCCTTTTGTAACAGTTCACAAAGACAAGGTGGTTTTGCACACTCACCCTAGATTTGCGCCTAAATTAATTTCCAAGTTCCATGTGAACCAGTCAATAGAGCTACCAACGTTCTTTCAAAATCCCTCAAGCCTGGGGAAAAGAACCCTTCACACACTGGATGTACGCAGAGCTGTCATGCTCTATATGGAAAGAACTCGTCCACTAAGGAAGACTAAACATTTTTTCGGGTCTGTGGCCACAGGAAAAGAAGGAGATGCAGTCTCCAAATCCACTATTTTTAGATGGATTGTCAATTGCATTACACTCTGCTATGATCTTGCTGAGAGAGAACTGCCCTTTAAGCCTAGAGCACATTCTACTCGAGGCACTGGGGCGTCCATACCATTCATTGCAAATGTTCCCCTCGAGTCCATTTGCAAAGCAGCAACCTGGAGTTCTGTACACATCTTTACAAAACACTATTGCCTAGACACTCATTATAGGTCTGGTTCTCAGGTGGGACAGGCAGCACTAAGATATTTTTTCACTACTGTTCCTTCCCGCAACCTACCTCCAACTCCAGGTACTTCTCGCTAGTCTATGCACAGCATGTGATTCTAAGCAGATTGACAAACATCAGAAGACATGCATTACTTACCGTAAAAGCATTTCTGATGGTTGTATCTGCTTAGATTCACATGCGCCCACCCTTCCTCCCTGCTCGGATGGAAGGAACATAGACGTCTTACTACTTTCTGTCTTTTCTGTACTGGCGATAGTCATAAGGCTCCCTCTTGGCAGAAAAAATACAATCGGAGGGACCTCGGCACGTGAGGGATCTTGGGTACACTACACGTCACGTAGGGATAGCGTTACAGGTACGCCCATGTCGACGTCCCCTTTCGATTTTTGAAAGACAAGATGCAATACTCTGCGGTTACCGCTGGATGTCGGACTATGCACAGCATGTGAATCTAAGCAGATACAACCATCAGAAATGCTTTTACGGTAAGTAATGCATGTCTTATTATCTATCATGGAGCTGTTTCCAGGGGCGGTATAACATCACCATTAGTAACATCTTTTACCAGATCAATTTTTGTTAGGAAATCCAATATTTTTGGATGTTCCAACAATGTAATTTCCTTTCTTCCCTTAGGACTTTTAAGAATTGGTGTTTGAGAGGTAGAAATAACAGCTGACGTATTATTATTATTACTTTTCCTCCTGTTGTTATTTGATCTTAATTTGGATGCCTTATTTAATCATCAAAAAGGCTTTCCGCCCGAATAGAGATTCTTTTTAATCCGCTGTTCCTTCGAATCTATGTAATATTTGAGTCTATGCAGCACCCCGTATAAAACTATGGAATAATCACAATAAATATATTTTTGAAAGGAGGTATCTACCATCAAGTGCAAATACAATGTATTCTGTTATTTCACTAAGCAGAAGAAAAATTAATTCACTTACTACCAGAACCCCAATAGATAATTGTACACCGTCAAATGCCACAATAAATATAACTAGCTGAAAAAAATGTATATCTGTATTCTCCAATATTTATATATAGATTAAAATCAAATTTAATAATCGAGGGAGAAGACCACTTTGCAATCCTCGTAAAATCTAAGGCCTCTGTCTGGAGGTGATATAACGATATTCACAAAATCAACAGTATAATTTATTAGTGCTACATACACTACTGTGACCTAAAAACCAAATACATTCTCGACAAGCAAATGAGAGAGAATGCAGTTCCGAGCCACTTTAAACAATAATAATAGGTTCTGCCTTATTTATCCTCAGATTGTGACTCAGGTTGCAACCTATAAACAGTTATAAAGACCACGAAAAAGTCAGGCTGGCAATAATCTCCGGGTTTACAAGAAATAAATTAAGTCAGCGTTGTTTGCAGAGGAGCCGCTTTTCCACACAAGTAGCGGCACTATACCGTGATCGATGTCAAATCCAGATTATCAAGTGGATACAGCCGTCTGGGTTGGGCAGGCCCGACCGCTCGAGGAGCGGCCAGAGTCCGACTCTCCTCCCCACCCGGATGGTCCCAGCCTGTGAGGCACTAAAGAGGCACTAAAGAAAACTTACTTCAGTAAGCAACTAACAAATTAGCGCAGAAACCAGACGGACTAGTTAATAATGGGTCTGGTGCGAACTCGATTGCACACTGCTCCACACGCCCAACAGCCTAACAGCAATGTCGCACCCTTTACTCCAGAGCAGGCTTAACGCCACAAGGGTGTCAATGTGACGGTTTTATAACCGCACTTCCTCGATGGGCGTGGTCTCATGACGTGAAGCGGCAAGGACAATTAATGTTCATGGGGTCTTAGTTAGATGCACACACAAGCTGTTTTTTCCTCCTTTGCAGCCTTCCAAGCAGATTACAAAACCACAAGGGTGCCGGTGTGGAGGTTTTATAACTGCACTTCCTGGATGGGTGTGGTCTCAGGACGTGAAGCGGCAAGGACTGTTAATCTTACCTGGGGTCTTAGTGAGATGCACACACAACCTGCATTTTCCTTGCAGCCTTCCAAGCAGATTACAAAACTTTAGGCTTTGGCAATATGTGTACCCCTCTTGACTTTGGGCAATGCTTGTTTCATTCTTGGCTTGGGCAATGCTTCTTCCCAAGAACTCACAATTATCAACGTACAGTCACTTAACTTCAGTGCTGCATTATTTCCAACTGCTTCACAATTGACAATTCGGTTAACGGTTACCTCGGAATCACTTTTTTGTTTTTTTTACATTTGTCTTTTATTAGTTTTTGAAATAAAAGTTCGACAATCATGTACAGGCATTTGCAACCGAATGGTCAAGTACAAAAAAAGAGATATCACATCGATAGTAAAACAGTGTGTGAAACGTTTGGGATCTGATGCACATCGCATAAACTTTGAATAGGTTCATCAAACCCAACTATCCCTACCCTTCCCCCCCTCTCTCCCTTGCACATAGTACCGTCTGAAGGGCTGGAAGAGACCAGTATCTATCTCCGAACCAATATTAACTACCTGACAGCAGGTACATATACATATTAGAACATGCAAGTTTAACATAGCAGCGAGATTCAGCCATCAACTAAAATGTATCCAAACATAGAAACGCTTTGCACACATTTTTTAATGTCACATATTTAGCCCGGAATTCCGACCATGCGTTCTCAACTGAGGTGCGATCTCCATGCAGGACCGCCGTGAGGTTGTCCATTCTATATATATATATATTCAAGGCAACACTCAGCCATTCGATTTTACTAGGGAGCCTTGCTCTCTTCCACACAATGGTGAGGCACGCTCGAGCGGCCAGCAGTAAACCCAGAATCATTTTGGGCGCCTTTTTAATTGTATCTTCCGTTTCAACCAAGCCGAACAAGATCAGAAGTGGGTGTATCTCTGTCATCATCATCCAGCTCCTTGATCCAGCTGAGGACCTCTGTACAGTAAGCTTGGACCGCCTCACATCCCCACCACATATGCCAGTAATCGGCCCTCTTTCCACAGCCCCTCCAGCAATGTGGGCTTATCCCTTGATAGATTTTGGCCAGCCGGACCGGGTCATATTGCCACCTGTACAACAACTTGACGGCATGCAATTTATATTGGCAGGATATGGAAGATTTCGCTGTTCTTCTACAAATTTGGAGCCATAGCTTTTGCGGAATCTGCCTTCCCATGTCTGATTCCCACCTGTTACTCAAGGTGTGTGATGGCGTAATATCAACCTCAATCAGCGCCGAGTACATTGCACTTATCAAGCCCTTTGAACTCGTACACGTGTTGAGAATGCTTTCAAACGGGGTGAGATCCCCTTTGTAATTGTGCTTTCCATATCGCCCTTGTCATCACCCCCTTGAGTCTGAGATATAGGAAGACCGAGAGCGGGTCTATGTCGAGCGCCTTCTGTAAATCCTGAATTGTAATAAAGGCACCATCTCTCCAGAGTTGACCAGCCCTCTCTAATCCTGCATCGTACCATGTCTCGAAGCTCCCTGGGTCTGGTATAGCATCCCGGATCCCCCGGTGACCATAGGTGTCCAAGGGGAGATGGCCAGGTTGTAACTCCCACCATTTTCTTGCCTGGTGTCCAGATTGCCCATATTGTTCCAATAATAGGGTGGTTTTTGACACTATTTCGCAATTGGGGCCCCGGAACCCATAGCCATTCGCTTAGGATGAATGGTCGGAGATGATAGTTGTCTAGGGCTATCCACTGTGGCTCTGACTTTTGCCTGATGTGCTGGACAACACTCCCGCGTTGTCCTTCCGGAGCTGTAGCAAGGATCTGGGGACTCTCGGCTTCTGGCCCTGCCACAGGAAGGCCAAGAGGGTTTTTCTCATGCTCGTAAAGTATTCTTGGGGCATTTTAATGGGGAGCATTTGGAAGAGGTAAAGTATTTTAGGGAGAATCACCATTTTTTATTGCATTTAATCGGCCCATCCAGGAGATGGTAAGTCTGGACCACCTTTGGATGTCCTTTTGAAGGGAGAGCGATAGTGGGCGAAAGTTAGCCTCATAAAGGGAGTCAAGGTCTCGGGTCACATTAATACCCAGATATCGAAGCGTGGTGAGGCTGACCTTTACTCCTAAGGGAGCGAATCGGTCTGCCTCAGAGTCTCCACTTTTGTCAAGTGGAAGGAGGATCGACTTTCCGGTGTTGATTTTAAGGCCAGCCAGTTCCCCATGTTCTTCAATTATGCTGATCGCGGCCGGGACAGAACTTAGGGGATCAGTTAGGTGCAGTAGTATATCATCCGCATAGAGGCCTAGTTTGTATTCGCAGTCTCCTACCATAATGCTTTTTACTCTAGCATCCTGCCTCAATCTCTGTGCCAACGGTTCAAGAGAGAGCACGAATAGTATTGCTGACAGTGGACAACCCTGCCTCGTTCCCCTTTCCAAGGGGAACCATCGTGAATGGCCCCCATTTACTGACACTGACGTTGTGGGAGATGTGTACAGAGCCGTAATGGCACGGCGTAACTTCGGCCTCAACCCGTTCCAGACTAGTACCCTTTCTAAGAAGCCCCAGGCCACCCTGTCGAAGGCCTTCTCGGCATCTAGTGACAGAAGAGATCGGTCCCCTCCCATTCCTTGTGCCTCGTAAATAAGATGTAAAGTTTTCCTCATGGTGTCTGCGCCTTGTCTCCCGATGACAAAGCCAACCTGGTCAGAGTGAATTAATCGTGGTAAGTATGTTTCGAGTCGGGCTGCAATGACTCTCGCGTATATTTTAGCATCTATATTCAGAAGAGAGATAGGACGGTAGGAACTACAACGCGTGGGATCTCTCCCTTCTTTTGGGATGACAGCGAGAAGAGCTTGTGAGAAGGACAGGGGCGCCTGGCCTGTTTCGAAAATGTGATTGAATAAGGATGCAAGGAAGGGGGCGATGAGTGTAGAGAAAGCCTTGTAGAATCCGGGTGTGAAACCATCATCCCCCGGGCCCTTCCCAGTCTTTAGATGTTTTATGGCCTCTGTGACTTCTTCTTCAGTGACTGGCGGGTCTAAGGATTCGGCTTCTGTAGATGTGAGTGTGGGGATCCGAACTTCTCTAAGGTAAGTGTCAATGCTTCCTAAGGGAGAGGGGGGTCGCATGTGTATAAATCCTCATAAAAGTAGGTGAATGCCTCCTGTATCCCCTCAAGAGACGTAACGATTGTGTCTATGAGGGTACCATCAGCCCTTTCAATACGATCTATCCATCTTTCAGCTTTCTGCGCCCGAAGGCGAGCCGCCAGAAGGGCATCTACTTTGTCGCCCTTTTCATAGTATTTTTGTTTTAAATATTGTAGGGTTCGGGCTGTTTTACCAACGATGAGTAGTCGGAGCTCTTCCCTGAGCCGTCTGGCTTCAGCCATGTGTTTGGGTCTATCACACGGGGAAGATTGTACTAATTTCTGGGCTGTGTGGAGCTTTTCCCTAATGTTTTTTTCTATCAGAGCACACTCTCTTTTTTTTTGGGCCCCTTCCCTAATGAGTACCCCCCTCCAGGTGGCCTCAGCAGCTTCCCATACGTGTACCTTCCCGACCTCTCCCGTATCATTGGTAAGAAAAAATGGCTCAATCTCAGTTTCAAGGGTTTCTTTGAAGACCGAGTCAGCCCGTAGGGAATCGTTGCACCTACATTTGGAGTTTCGAGGGGCCAAGTAGTCCCCGCAAAAAATCAACCATGCCATGATCTGACCACGCAGTGGGATGAATATTTGCCTCATGAGGTATCTGCAGAAGGCCATCGGTAAGGAAGATATAATCAATACGCGTGAGCGTGTCGTGGGGGAGGGAGTGGAAGGTGAAGCATCTTTCTGCTGGGTGCAAGTGACGCCAACTGTCAGTAAGACCATATATGTCAAGGGTAAGTTTAATTTCGGCTTCATCCTGAGAGGTGGGTGGGTTATGTGCATCTGACCTGGTTTGTCTATCCATCGAACTGTCCATCCAGGTGTTAAAATCTCCCCCAAGAGCTATGTGTCCCTGTGCCATGGTAAAGACCTTCTCCGTAATCTTATGAAGGAACCTACTCTGCCCCTCATTAGGTGCATAAAGTGTAGCCAGGGTGAAAATTGTGCCGCAAATGTTCCCCACCACCACGAGAGCCCTTCCCTCGTTATCCGTCCACTTGTCAAGAGTCGCCATCCGGAGACTTTTGCGAATAAGAATCCCCACTCCCCCTTTTTTTGTGATGTTGGAGCACCAGAAGGAAAGGCCCACCTCACGAGATGGAATAAGTTTCTCCTCCCCTCTACGGTATCGTGTTTCTTGGAGAAGTAGAATGTCTATATTCGACCGCCTAAATTCTCTGGAGACCATGGAGCGTTTCGTGAGGGAGTTCAGTCCCTTTACATTCAGTGTGCATATGCGTAGCGTATTGTACGTGGATGCAAATGTGGGAGACATCACAAGTTTTATGTGAATACATCAATGGCTGAATCATCTGCTTCATGGCTCTTAACACGATTGATAGGACTGGGCGTGATCCGTCTTTCTCAAATTGGGACCCAACATGTCCTAAGGAGGTCAATGAATGACCCGCTCAGTACGCCACCAGTTCCTTCATAAACTTGCTTCGTATTCTTCCGCCCCCCAGGTCTGCCTTCCAGTATACTACGTGTCGACCCGTCCCACTCACCCTCCCCTTCCCTCCCCCCCATGCAGTCGGCGTCCGGTCCTTCCAGGTTAACATCACCCAGTCGGCCTCGGACCACCAATGGGAACCGCAAAACAAGCGGTCCTATCAAAGTATAAACCAATATAACAGTGAGCCCCCAACTTTGCACTCATAACATTCATCAAAACCAACTTGTAAATACGACTTTCAGTCTAGATTTTAGGCATCTGTCCAGTGTCTGCTGTACCTCATGGATCTATCAGGTGACCCAGTCACTCAAACCTCGGTTCAGTGCCTGTGTGACTGGAGTTGGACAGTAAAACAGGTGTTCGACACTTATGCCGGGCATATCAGTGGCACGCGCCGGGAATCAGATCGACATCAAGTGAGCTAAGTTACTCCAACCATTGTCAGGCGACATTCATATTCCCGGCCCCCGCCATGTTATCACCTCAGTGTTTCTTTTTGCGTTGTGCGGCATGGTGTGATAATCCAGGCCTCAGATTAATGTTCCATATCCTGGGAGTTGTTCATCCTCCGGAATTTCCTGGATCCTTGAATTCTTCTCTGCCGTGGGCCCTTGGTGCGCCACTTACCCGCCTCCCTTTTTGACTCCGCAAGGGAGGAACCCTCCCCCTGGGGACCCAATAGGTCCGCTATACAGTCAGTGATATCCTTCTCCGAGCCGAGTCTCATCGCCGAGCCTTCCCATTCAAAGGTGAGGGAGAACGGGTAACCCCATCTGTATCTAACGCCTTTGTCCTTTAGCATCTTCGTGATCGGGGAACACTTCTTCCTCAGTGCCAGCGTGAGTGATAATAAATCCTGATAGAGTGAAATATTGGAGTCTTCGAGTGAAAGTTGTGGGGTATTCCTGGCCTTCTCCAGGATTCTTGCTCTGTCAGCATAATTGTGAAATCGGGCCAGTACCGATCTCGGGCCTCCTAGTCTATCCCCAGCTCTGTGAATACGGTCAATTCTGGGTTCATCCACCGAATCATCCTTGAAGAGGAGCTTTAGAATCCTGTGTAGGGTCTGCTTTAGATCAAGTTCAGTTTCACCTTCTCTCTCGGGAACACCAAAGACCCTTATGTTGTTGCGGCGCTCCCTATTTTCAAAATCATCAACCTTGAGGCGTATTTCCTCCTCTTTATGTTCTATCTCGGCGATGCAGTGATCCATTTGCGCCTCCAATGTGTTCAGAGAGGTTTGATTATACTCAACCTCTTCCAGCCTGTCATCTATTTTGTCCATCCTCTGTGTAATTTTGTCTATTTTGCTGCCAATGTCCACTCTCATGCCTCTCATCTCGGTGAGTAGGTCAGCGACGTCCGCCTTGGTCGCTGCTGCATCAGACCCTGCCGTCGACATCGTGGACTCAGTGGAAGATCTTGAAGGGTCGATGGCTGGTGTGAACCTGTATTTTGCCAGTTTACCCTTAGGGTCCATGGCAGATGGGTCTCAGATGGATTTAAGAGGGCTATGCCGCCGGGATGGTCATTCGAGGGTAATACGCTTGTGCGTGCGAGCTGTTATCCCGCGGTGGCCAGGGGAGGCATTGAGGCGAAGAACTTTTGAAAAGTTCACCACCGACGAGGAGCGTTCCTCATAAGATCTTGTTTCGTTTTATTCCGGTGGGGGTTCGCCCGTGGCGTAGCGTAACAGAAAACTCTGGGATATGTGTCCAAGAAGAGGGGCAGCAAGGCACGGGCAGGGTACGGCCCCCCTGGATTTGCTACGTGCGCTAAGACCATTCCAGATGGAAAGCCGAGGTCGTGTTCACAAGTCCGGTGAGCATGGGAGCGTGTATGTAGTCAAAGGAGGGCACACGCCCTGTCAAGCAGGGGCCCAACCCACAATCCTTCGTCGCCTGAGGGGGTTCTGCTAGCGCCCCTTATCGCAAGGCGACCGTAGCTTGTTCATCCGAATATTCAGGCAGGAATTCCCATCCTCCAAGACCCCTCCCCAGTTGTGGTTGGCCTGTGCGCCTTGCTGATTTCTCCTTCTCAGGGGGGGGGAGGAGTGCAAGATGGCCCCTCAATATCGGATCACTTATGTTCAAGGCTACTCGAGGAGGCACACGCCCCAGGTATGGGGGCCCAACCCTCAGTCTTGGTGACCTTCCGATATGCCGGTGGGTTGGCTCAAGATCTGTTAGTATGGCAGGGTTGAGGCACTTACTAGGCGGTGCCCCAAGTATGCTGATCCGAATGCGTGGTATCCGGCAAATGCTTTTTCGAAGTGCTCGCTGTCACTGAGGATTGCAGAATGTGGGGTCCATATGTCGAGGTTTGCCCCCCTGCCTGTCTGTATGCTTTCCTTTAGACGAATTGTGTTTTCCTTTTCTTCCTTTGCTTCTCCTCCTTCCCGCCCGACTGTACGGTAGTAGCGGGTGCGCACTTCAGGGGCCCCCACGAGGGGGGGTATCCTCGCCTTCGGGTGCCTGTAGACTCCTATTTCCCGTTGTGAACGGCACCGTACCCCGGCTACGTGTCGGGGGTGGCAGCTCGCTCAACACGCGTGCTACGTGGCCTCTCAGCAGGAGCAGGGAGAGGGAGAGGAGGAAGTTCCGTTACATCGGCGGACCAGTAGCGGGCCGCAGAGGTGCGTGTCGCAGCGCGGGACAGTCGCTTGCCCGGCGGAGTCCTTCAGACAGGGGGTGAGGGGCGGCCGCCTACCTTATCTCGTCGGGGACAAGGCTCAGCTCGCAGCGCCCGACCCACACCGACGGGCCGCGACACGAGCGAGGTCAAGCAAGGTTCCCTCAGCCGTGTAGGGGCCGTCGCACAGATCAGCTCTCCCCTCAGGTGTGTATTCAGGCGCGGGGGTGCGCTTTCCATTTGTTGCTGCGCATGTCGTGGCCAGGGCCTCAGAACTTCTATCTCGTTTTCTCGGCGAACACTCTTCCGATTTTCTTCAGGTTTTTCCCCAGATGGGGGGGGTCCCCTTCAGACGTGTCCTGCTCCGAAATCAGCTCTGGGGGGGTCGTAAAAGTGGGGGCTCAGAGCCACTTTTGGGACCTCGGGTGCAGAGCTCACACGAAGAGCAGGCTCATCCGTGCACCCCCTGGTGGCCGATCCAGAATCACTTTTAAGCACATGCTTCCAGTCTTTCATCTGTTTTCTGCAGTATTAGTATTAAATAATTGTTGGTCAGAGTGTTTTACTCTTACGTGAGTACTACTTTTGTGGCTTTCCATTGTCTGGCAATCAACGGATGGTATAATACTGCTTTTGCTCACATGCAAGTGATTCTGCTTGGCTACAGTTGCCTGCATTAGTTTGCACAAAAAATCAGGACTCCTAGTAATATTCACCGGCTTCTGTCTTGCTCCCTTCGCGTGCTGCAGGACTTTAATTGCTTCTGCCTTTGTTTGAACAAACACACTTTTCCGATGAAGGTTTCTTCGTTCCCACCATGCAGACTCGGAGCTCATCTCGCTGCTGGGACTCTCGCTGTAGATCAACTTTTAGCCATGGTCTCTGGCATGCTTCTTGCTGCGCAATCTCTGCTATCAGGTTCACATGGGGAAAAGCAGTATTCCTTTACTCCTTCTGCTGTGCAACCTCTGCACTTCAGATGTAGGGGGAACAGGGCCATTTTGGGACAGGCAGCTGAAATCGACTTTGAAGTCCCGGTGTCCCTTCTTTCCACCAACTTCTGCTTGGGCTGCCAACAAGGTTCAGCTGCTGCTACTCCTGCGACTACTCCATCTCCATTCGTCTTGGGAGGATAGCTCAGGGCAACGTGCTTGCCCTGGAAGCAAGACGACGCAGAGCACCTCAGGTATGATCCCCGGTCCACGCTTGGAAACCTCTGGGTATTAAATGCGTTATATATAACCTATCATATCATATCTAATGGCCTGCACCTGAGGGGGCCTTTTAAGCCTCTCTGCCTACCACTGGTGTGGGTCATTATGCCTAATAACTTGACTAGCCCTGTAATATTGCTCTTGAGCTCTCTTCCTCGTCCCAGTATTTAGGGGATTATGTGCGAAGTGTCCTTGATATAATATGATATTTTATTTGTATTACGCTCGTACACATGTGTTTCAGAGCGCGACTAGGCAAAGGAGGGGAACAAGGGAGAACACAGCACAACATAAAAAAGGATCTTACCTGGCCCAGTGACATTGAGAACGTGCAAGTGCATGGGAAAGGGAAAAGGGAAAAAGTGCATGGAAGGGGGAGAGTGGAAAGTGCAGAAGCCGAAGAGCACAGATAAATAAAATAAATAGAAAATTGAGGCAAACTGTGTTAGTGCAGCCAGCAAGTGGCAAGTGCTGTGTTTAAGGCAGCAGACTGGGTAAGTCTGAATAAGTGCAGAAAAAGAAGAGAAATGGGTCCCCATTGCAAGGGGTGGCCAGGAGGCAGTGCAGGAAGGTGGCAGGGTGAGCAGGTACCTGGGCCCAGGGGACAGAGGGTGGCCAGGTGCACAGTGCCAACCTTGCTAAGTGTTTGGTGTGTGGAGGACTGCCTTATTTTGCTGCTTGCTACATTTCCAACTAACTTGTTAAACGGAAGGAAACCAACAGCATTTTTCGCCGCGGCTGCTTTGAAACCTTTTTCCTCATGGCTCAGTGAAGGAAACTGACGTGCGTTCCATATACGTGTGTTGGGCCCTTTAACTTCGCTTGGAGGCGTTATCTTAAAAACCTATTTGTCTTGGCAAAGTGTTTGGTGTTTGGTAGTCGGCTGGCCGCAGCTGGGCAGGTGACTTTGTTACACTGATACCGGACTACGCTAAACTAAGGTGAGCGCTGCAAATCTTTGGGGAACCAGCATTTTGGAACTTTGATAGGAACGAATTTAAGAGGGGGCTTATATTAATGAACCCTTATTGATTTTCTAGTTCGTGACTTGTAAAGCTAAGTTGGTGAGCTCTTGCTTATCAGAGAGCGGTGGGTGAGCTGACGAGTGAGTATACCTAAACTGACGAGTCAGCAAAGGATTTACTTGATCTCCTATAGATGCCGCTGATTAAAAGCCCGGCTTTGAGCGCTGTTGGGAAACAACTAGACCAGAACAAGGACCCAGATCCAGATGAAGCAAACCGGGTTGAATGGGCCTCAAATGTTGCTATCAAGCTGTGGTGACATGGCTCTCCCTAGGGTGGATCTATCCAAGGACAGCTTGGGGATGGGAGCACCCCAGCCAGAACAGTCTGAAGGCCACACTGTGGAAATATTTCAGTTGTGCCTTAAGACTGCAGTATTGGAACCATTTCATAGGGTCCCTATGGAGGAGACTAATTGGGAGATTGGCCCCCTTCACCCCCTGATGGAGAGCACGCAGCCCCCAAATCTGTTGGAGGTGCCTAGGAACCTGTCCAAAGATGTATGTGAAACGATTCCTTTTGGAATAGATACGCATAATGAGCAGGAGCCGGGGGACCCATCAGAAACTACTCTACACAGAGGGTGATGGAAATAGATAATGACTGGGATTCCCCTATGTCGACACGAAAACTTCCTACTCGTCTCCACTGATACGTTTTTTTGAAAAACTCTGAATTGTCTTTGCAACTCTCACGAGATCTTACAGAATTGACAGCTAAAATTACTACTCAAAAAAGGAAAAGCCTGGCCTTGATCCAGGACAGGCTTACAGCACTAAAGCTGGATTTATCGATTGATGAACAAAGAGGGTCGGGCGTTGAATCCTTGAAAGAAATGGATCGGGCAAACAGCTCTAGTTAGGGGAATGATAGGCTTACTCACCCAAGCATAAAAAATAACTTATGCACGTCCCCTAATTTCAGTATTTGCACGTCAACGCACAACTGCCCCTCACGGGAATCCGTGGTCACCACAATAATGTAACAATGGATTCTTCGTACTCTAGCGGTGACTACTCAAGTTGGGATAACCAAAATGGCCCTCAGAAGATGGATTCTTGGAGAGCTGCAGCATGTCATCATGTCTGCTGTCTCAATATCCTTAATCCCCTTCACCAAGCTGTATGTATCGATTCATGGCTCGTTACAGGACCAATCCACTCTGATAGCTATGTTTCAAGGTAAAAAGAGCACCCTGGAAGGAATGGCCTCCAAGGTTCAAGGATGCCTGAACTGGGAGGCGGAAACATTGTTATAATGGCAAAATCGCTTATGCGATATGGCCAGAAAAGAGACCAGTGATTAATCCCTCCTAATGGAAGCCCACTTGGAGGATTGTAAGTAGATGAGGTCTAAATGGAAAGAAACAAGGGGGTCCCCCAAGATGGGGAAATTCAGACCGAGTAAAAGAGCCTAAGGTGGGTGCTCCACCCAGTCTGAATCCCGCGATAGACCTGGATCCACCAATCCTAAGTGGTCATGGGAAAGATTCTAACCTATTCTCCATATTTAAAGAGTAGCCACACTAGAGATCGCTAAGGCTGGGCTAAAAGAAGGTAAAGGTTCTGTGAGCACTGTTGGGCAGAAACCTGTGCAGTTCCCTTAGGGACCACTGCAAAAGATTTAAGACTACAGGTGTTTGGCAGTAAACCCACTTGGTAGCAGTCTGTACCACACAGATTCACTTGGTAGCTATGGCTGAGCAGTCAGACTTCCCTCAAGAAGAGTTAGGCAGTATACAGAGCATACAAAATAGGTACAGAAATACAGTAGCACAAGCAAACACTGACCAGAGCTTGGGTGTAAAAGTATATACTTATTTATTTAACACACTCTTATAAAACACACTAGCACTAAATTGGTAAGATAAGTTCAAAACACAATCACTATTATCATATGTACATCCCTGATTACTTGTTGGACAAGTCTTAGTTAACACCACTTATTTCCAGACAGAGGTGAGCGCTTAACATTCGATGGCACTCCAACAAGTTAAATAAAAAGGGAGGGAAAAGCAGAATTATGGAAGCATACACACTAAACACTTTTTAAAGAACCCCAGCAAGTTTAGGAAGGCACAGTCTACTGGTGAGCAAGGAAGTTTAGGCGCCAGGCCCACTTTCAAGGGAGCCGGGCGGAAGATGCCCAAGATAAGACAGTTACACAGAGTCTTCGAAGTTTGTGGAGGTAGTTCGAAAAAGGTTTAGTTCAGTGCAGAAAAGTTAGCTAAGGTGTCCCAGGCTAACCCAGGTTCGAGAGACGAGGATTTAATACACCCCGTTCAAACGGTTGCAAGGGAAGCCAGGCGGAACACGGTACCTTAAATGGAGAGGATCCTCCAGCGGGGGCAGTTGTTCCTGGCAGCGGGTGCAAGTCGCAGCGTCGTCCAGTGGAAGAGAAGATCTTGTCGTGGAGGAAGGATGATGGTCGTTGCACTACCAGGGAAGAAACTAGCCGTGGAGTTCTCCGGTACAAAGGTACTACCCTTTCGGTTCGCGGTAGTGGTGAAAACGTGGTATCCCGGTTGCCGGGGTGCTTGCCACAGGCAAGGCGGCCACGAGATGCTCCAGGAAGGCGAAAAGAAGGTAGACAGGTTATCCCCACCAGTCGAAGCAAGAAGACTCTCCAGGCTGGAGATCTCCTCTGTCCCTGGGAAAAGTGGTGAGAAGGTTCAGCAGGGCTCCACCGGTGGTGTCGTTGCAGGCCGGCTCAGCTTCTCCCTCCTCGGACTCTTAGGACCTGTGGCGACTTCTGAAGTTCCAGTCCCCAAAGCCCTGCTTTTATGCAGCACACCCCCATTCACTCAGCCTAGCTGTCAATCAAACATGCTAAGTGGTGACCCGGCCGGCTCGCCACTTGGGCCAGTCACACAAGAGTGCGACTTGAGTTACCAAGGTAACTCAGTCCAGCGTGCCTAAACCCCCTCCCACACCTCCTGTGGTACCCAGACAGAGTGGCATCACTTTTGGAGGCTTCTTTGGAGAAGCCCGCCAAAAAGTGGAACAAAGGGCTCGACTTGGGTTGGAGTCACAGAAGAGAACACAAACGCCATTTTAGAATCAAGTTCTGGCAAAAAATACCAACCGGCGAATTAATATTAAATAAATAACCCGGAAGTATGTTCGAGGCTATAGGAATTAAATAATTAAAGTTGGTAGCCTGGAACAATGGGAAAATTCCATAGAGATATATTCGCGGTCGAATATAAAAAGTAGTATCCACTGCCACCAGCCAAAACTCGATCAGGGGGGACAGAGACGTGGCCCCTCGAACAACAGACCCCGGGGCAATCGAATTGCCCCGACCAGTACGTCCACAATATGATGGTTTTGTAACGCTCACCTGATTCCCGTAGAGGCGCCGGTCTTGACTGGGCGTATACCGTATCTTCAAAGGTGATGTGTAACACACGGCTGGCTCTTTGGGCTGGACCTCTGTGCACTGTATGTTTGACTCGAAGGGTAAGATGTCTGCAGATAGAAAATATGGGATTAATGAACTGGGTTATTGAATGTCTCTCTTTTCCTCCCTTTCTCTTCTCCTGTAGAACCCCGAAGGTTAACGCTCTCACCTTAGGTAAGTGAACGCCGTGCTCTCCATCTGCCTCGGGGCAGGGTGCTGTAACCAGTTTCTTCACTGGATAAGGGGAGCAGGCTTCTTGACTTCAGAGGACTGCTGTCCGTCGTTTACTGCACGAACGGTAAGTTTCGAGTAATTCTAATGTCTTTAAAGTCTTTAGTAATGATGTCTCTTGTTTTGCAGGGTTCCGGCGATGGTGGATGACGGGCTGAAGTGAGTTGAAGATGGAGCCCGTGTGATGAATAGAAGCGCCTGGAAGCACGTAAGTAAGCGCTTGTTGCCTGCTTCACGATGCGCTCTGTCTTTTTATTTTGAAGGTACAAGTTCGGAGCGGCTGCAGGGTGCCGGAATACCCACTGGGTTAGATGTGGAAAGGAGTAATGGCACGTGAGTATTAAAGTTCCCCAATGTCTTTAAACGCACCTTGTTTTGTCTTTCAGATGCGGGATGCAGCGCCGAAGGCCTCCGGAGCGTGCGAAGAGTTGGTAAGCTTTTGTCTTTCAGATGCCGGAATGCAGTGTGAAGACCTCCGGAGCACACGAAGAGTAGGTAAGCCTTTGTCTTTCAGAATGCAGCGCGAGGCGTTGGTGACAGCCGATGGCCCAGGTAAGTGAAGAGCTGTCACTGAAGACCGTAATGCTAACCTGTTCTTTCTTGTCTTTATAGGTGTTGCTGAAGACTGGATTCAGGATGGTAAGCCTTTTTCCTTAGGCCCAGGATCAGATGCAGAAGACACGATGAGCGTTCTGCTGCAGAGGATGCAGAATAACGCAAAGCAAGATTCATCCATCGGGTGTGGTTTAAATAGCCTCCTGTAGTGCTTAGGTGTCTCCTTCCACAGCCACGCCTAGGTAAGAAAAGAGTTCCTGCTCGCTATGACACCCCTTGGTTACAGCACGGAGGGTGCTGTGTAACCCACATCAAAAAAACACATGAGACCCTATGGAGTAAAAGACCCCATAGCCCATAAAACACCTGGAAGGTTAAAGGAACACCTCAAATCATGTCTAAGAGTGGGAGCAAAAGAATCTCACTCTTAGCAGGAGAGAAAAAAATAAACCCCAAAAATTCAGCAAAGCTGCTTGGGGACTCACTAGGTTTGGGAAATTAGCCTTACAGAGAATTCTCCCTAACAAGTACCATACCTAAAAGAGAAGCTCCCTTTAGAGGCTTATAAGACTGATCAAAAACATGCTCAAGGTGCCCGGAGCAAGAAGACCAAAAATGTACCAGCTAAAAAGAATGGGCGATCAAATGGATCTAGGGTCTTCTTATGAAATCTTAGAACCCACTTCCCCCACCATAAAGCATGCAGCAGCCAGCTAAAAGATTGAGAGAACAGCTGTCACTGCAGGAGGAAGCTGATTTAGAGAGTACACAGGGGGTGGAAAGACACTTGCCGGAGTGATTTACTCGAAGCCAACGATCAAGACTGTGATGATGGGGAATGGAACAACTTGAGTGACTCTGAATGGGCAGAAATGGAAAGACAGCCGTGTTTAATAACTGGTAATCTGCTCCCACAAGAAGAGAGTGCTCTAACCTCTCAAAATATGCGTATTCAGCTGGCATCACCAGAGAAAGCCTTTAAGGCCTTGGAAGAGAAAAGACAAATGCAAAAGATCCAGCGCGATCAGGAAGAAGAGTGGATGAATATACAAAGAAAGAGGGGGAAATCGTTGATAAGGGAGGAGAAAAGTTGCCCTGAGAAACCCCAGTGTGATCAGAAAGTGACAAATCTCTGGAAAAGGTGGAAGGGCCTTGTTGGATGTACACTGTAAAGTTAATTTGGAAAGGATCCTTGATGGGCCTGGCTCTTTTATCCTAAATCGCCATAATGTCATGAAGTTATACCTCTGTGTATTTTCTCTTCGGAACATTATTGCGGATGATATAAAAGTCTTGGCGTTTGCTACTGAAAAAAAGATGGAGTCAGTGATCCTTTATCTGGTATCCTCGGAAATAATAATGCAACTCCTATTGGCTAGTGCGAGGCTATGGCCACTGGGCTATGATCTGAGTGATACGGACCAGGGGGGAAAGACAATGAAGGGAACCTCTAACCACTTGCAAAAAGGGAATTGGAAGAGAATCTGGAACAAAGTAGCTCTAGTCTCCATCAGGAAAAAAGCCTAGCAGAAATGAAAGGGCGAGGAAGAACAGTGAAAACCATCAAACATCAAAGAGGGAAATATCAAGAGGACCTGCATAAACAAAAATGTACACTTGATATTCGGGAATGCAGGACATTTTGTCCCAAAATAGTGAGGATCAAATGAAGGGCCCAGCAAAATCGAACTGGGAGTGGTTGGCCGGGGTGCTGGCCTCTAAAAATCCCAAATAGATTGAGGCATTTAAAGAGTAACAGGAGCTGTGTATTGGCTTGTGGAACACGCACAGAATTAAACCACTGTTCAATGAAAAACATCAGTAACTGGGACATTATGACATCATATATATGCAGGAACCCTGGCTTAGATCAATTCCCGCTTGCAATGGCTATGAGCCCCATTTAAACCCAGCAGGAAAGGGTCTATTCGGCAGATCTTATTCTGGTCTACTAACACTCATAAAAGTGGATGCAGGTTTTACAGTTTTGAGTTGGGAAAATCTAAGCCCATTTATCCAGATTATAAAGCTCGAATGAACCACTGAGATGGGGGGGGGGGAAAGACCTTTATCCTAAGGAATGTATACTGGAGGGTGAACATGTGTCAAAAGCTACATTTTCAAATCCGTAATGGAGGTGATTGACAGAATCCTGTGCGAAGGAGAGCCAATGAATATTATACTATGTGGAGACTTGAATGTGTGTCTGCTGGATGAGTGCTGTACCGCAAAGAGAATGTGAATTGGCGCGCCCGAGCACTCAATAGTACCAACATATGACGGCTTGTGGTTTATATTTGCTAAATGGCCAGACTGTAGGGGATATCCCATGAGTATATCCATGGGCCAGAGGATCGCAAAAGTCCTGTCTTGATTATTGCTTTGCCTGGGGAATTGGCAAAGAGGGTAACTATCTTTTTGAAATTATCAAACAATCAATAAGTGATCATGATCTTGTGTCTGTTTCCCTGTCGAAATGTGGAAGAGTTGCCCGCGATTAAGGATGCCCCAAGTGGAAGTTAATAGGGCTAAAAATCGATTAAGGTTGGGACAAAATGAAATCTGCGCAATAGCCATCTGATATATGGATGACCCTCAAAGTGATCGGTCAAAGCCTGACTATGCGTGGATCTTGAAAGATTACACAGTGCCAACTAAGCAAAAAAACCTGAGAGATATTAAAGCCAAGCAGATCTATGACCCCATGGTTGTCAAGATGCAAAGAGAGCTACAAGCTGACATAAGAAGGATTAAATCTGCCCTAAACCCAAATATGTCTGAATTAATGAAAAATCAGAAACAAAAGTTTAGAAATTGGCTATAGGTTTCATTTCACTATATCTTTGGGAGAAATGGAGATTTTTAACCTTTGAAGTCTCAAACATTCTTTCCTTTTCTAGGATGTTTAGCGATTTAACACCAGCTTTATCCACATCAAAAGGCTTAATGTGTGGTTAAGATGCATCATAACGACAATAAGCCATTACATGCATTTGTATCTGTAAAAGGTCCTTCCCTTAAATATTGTGTCTCATCCTCACCGCCCTGGGCTTTGTCTCCTCCCAGGTGATCCTCCCACAGTACACCACCCCCCAGGTGAGGATCAGGAAGCATCTGCCTTTCCCTGGCCACCTGGGAGGAGACGTTAGGCAAGGGTTTAGTGAGGGATCTGCAGGATGCATCACACCACACCAGTTAGCATTGTTTTCCCCAGTGATGTACTGTCAACTGGGACCATTTCTAACTTTCTATGGGCTCTGGGGGCCCGAGATTACTTGTATCTCTTGAAATTGCTGCTCTCCCCTTTGTGTTTGCAATTTGCATAAAGCCCTGCTGACCTTGGGGTTATCCAGGGCTCTCCCAGGACAGCAGTTTCTGGGTTAGTTCTGGATCCCTGGATCCCTTTTATGGATCTTTTTTATAAGACCCTTGAGTCCCCATTTCACCTAGTTGCATTTATCCTGTACTAACTGTCCCTTAAGTACCTTACCTGCATTTTTTGAGGGTGCCCCCCTGACTACTCACCTCTTCTCTCAGGACCCTTTTGGGACACCTAAAAGACTAGCAGAGGCTTGGTACTATGGATAATCTATGCTTAACATCTGTTCTCCCTACTTTGGTGAATGCATATATTGTGTACATGCCTGCTTGGGATAACTCTAACAGGGTTACAAAAATGTGAGTTTATATATGTACTAAAATGTTATTTACTTAGATATTTAAAGTTAAAGTGATTGTTATTGTTATAAGTTACCTGTGTGGGTATTTTCCTTCTCATGTCTGGTAGTGTTAACTGTAATGCACAACAATGCACCCTTCCTCCTTTGCTCAGCCTTGATACTTGGTTAACTGTACAAATGAGTGGTTTTTGCTCAGCTGGTGTTGTGAATAACCTTGCTAAAGGTAGGTTGGCATTTCCAAGTCTTTCCTCCAGTTAGTGACTTTGAGCACCGTCCTAACAATATTTTTAACGTTATTTTTATTGACATTTTGTTTATTGGCACAAAACCAACATCATCTGACCCCCAACAACTCCTCCCTCCACCCTGTGCTGATCTCTCTCTCTTCCTATTTGCACTCCTCCTAATTATGCTAGTTCTTCCAGTGTTGATACCGGGTTCAACACTTCCAGATTATGCATACAGGACAGCTTCACAAAGTGCCCTTGCAGGTATCCCATTACCATTTACCAGTCCTGGTGACATTTTTTCCCATCGCCTTGTATCTGGTATGTAACCCATTCCATCGCCAGGAACCCACATATTTTCTGTAGCCAGTCCTTGCCTGTTGGTGGTTGTCTTTGCTTCCAGAGTTTATGATTTGCCACGCTGCTATCACCATCTGCATATAGGCCCTCTTCTGGTTCTTCTCCAGTGGACCTCACACCCCCACCCACCCACTCCCCCGGATCCATAAACCCACACATCCACTCCTTGGGCCTCATTAGGACCCTGGCGGTATGGGTTTAACGGCGCCATTAAAGGTGCTGGCGCTGTTAAACCCATACTGCCCTATTACGAGGTTCCCTCGCGGGATCTGCTCTGGACGTCTGGTCAGACCAGACGTCCTTGGCGGGTCCTGCGAGGGGACCAGGGAGCTAACAACGGGCCCGTTATTAACAGGACTGTTGTTAGCTCCCTTCCCATTCCCATTGAGCCCTATGGAGGCAAAATATTTTTATTTTATTTTTTTTTATTTTTTTGGGGGGTCTATCTTGTTTATCCAGCCATAGAATCTCTCAGTGGTTTCCCTGCTACCACCCTGTCCATCCTCACCCACGGCTTGCGTTCATCCCAGAGAACCACTCGTTCACCACCCGTAGTGGCGCTGCTTTGTAATATTTGGTAAAGTTCGGCAGGCCCAACCCCCCGCCCCCTCTCTCCCTGGGGGACATTAGGGTACGCAAGAATATCCTTGGGCGTTAGTTCTGCAGGATGAACAATGAGATTAATTTGTTTAATGGCACAAAGAAATACCGCAGCACTGCTATGAGCAAAGTCTGAAAGTAATAGAGGACTCTGCAGTGTGACCCAGTGGATTCCATCTGTCCAGATACACTCCCACTTTTCTCAATAGAGCAGGATAGTTCTTATTGTCGATTTGCGCTAAGGTGTCTGCCAAGGTCACTCCTAGGTACCGCACACTACCTTACGCCACGTTGAAGGGGGAGTATTGTCTTAACGTGGCTCGCTGCTCTGGCGATAAATGCTGGGCCGAGTACGTCTGATATTTGTTTGTTTGACTTTAAGCACTGTCAACTGCTCTCTAACCCAACTCTGCCTCCAGCGCTCTTATAGATGTCCCCGGCTCTGGTTACGCCACTAGCATTTCATCTGCAATGGCGATGACCTTGTGCACTTCCTTTCCAAAAGGTATACCCTTCACATCAGAGTTCAATCTTATCTTCAAGAGCAGGGGTTCCAAATACATTGCATCCATTAGCGGAGGAAAGCGGACATCCTTTCCTCGTGCCCCGTGTGATCCGAATAGGCTGAGATAGCTGGCCATTTATTGAGAGCCGTGTTACCGGATTGCTGTACGCTTTCACCATTTGTAAATACTTGTCGCACTGCCCCATCCTCTCGAGCACTTTAAGTAGATAAGGCCACTCCACCTGATCGAATGCCTTCTCTGCATCTAAAGATATCAGTATCAAAGGAACCCTGTGGTTCTTCGCCTGTCTATCAAGTGTACAATTCCTTTCATATTGTGCCACATTTTCCTACCCCAAATAAACCCTGACTGGTCTGGGTCTATCAGAGCTGGCAGTAGCAGGGATAGTCTTGCCGCTAAGATTCCCGTATACACCTTTGCATCTATGTTCATTGGTGCAATTGACCTGTAAAACCACATTGCCTCCCATCTTTATTTGGCTTCTTGAAGACCACCACTTCGGCCCCAGTCATTGTCTGCGTCACATTTCCCCCTTGCTGCCATTGCATTGAACAGTTTGGCAAGTCTGGGGCCTAATTGCTTGCTATACTTCTTGTAAAATATCTCAGGGTATCCATCCGGCTCCTGCGCTTTTATTTGTTGGCAGCACTTTGATTGCCGACTCTACTTCACCTTTTTCTAGCAGCTCTTGCTCCTGGGGAAGTTATCTGTGGGAGTCGTAGCGCGTTTAGATATTCCTCAGCTGACACCTGATCAGGGTTCCCTGTCATATAGAGGGTTTTGTAGAAGTTCACAAATGTTTCCACTATGTCCTTTGTCTCCAATACCATCCCCCCTCCCGGCTGTACGATATTCAGGATTGTCCTGGCCGCCTCTGTTACCTTCAACTGTCATGGGGTACGTACAGTCCAAATTCGAAATGAGACTAATATGTTTGGTAATACAATTGGGTCAGAGAAATTAATGAAGGTAATGGGCACAGATGTGTTAACCAATATCTTGACAGTATCACGGATTACCAGGCTCACTGTATAGCTTAGAGAAATATCAGCTATTGTCTCGGCAATGCCGTAGGTTAAATCCATGAACACGCTATTTAGTGAAATTATACACTTGCCATACAATATGAAGTGAATATTTGTCCAGTGCAACGTAAGCTAGATCATGGAAATCGCATAGATTATCCTACGACTCTTCACGTAAGATATTTGACTATCTGAGTACCAAACGCTACCGAGGACGACGCCATTAGCATTTCCACAGCAACACAGTAAAAGAAATGCAAGAATATGACGGCTGCTTTGGTATCTAAAGTACGAATGGCCAGTTAACCAGTACATTCTTAATGGATGTATGTAACACAATATACGCAAGCCAGACAATAGGTTACTAATACCCATAATTACTTATAGTTAACGAAGACACAAGATACTATCCAGCAGTTCGGTCCAGTATAAAGAAGCCTTTTATACTACACACAGCAGTAAATCTCCTAGGTGAGTGAAATTGGCCTGACAGAATGAACACATTGTGAGTTTTAATGCATTTTGGTCTCTTAGTGGTACACAGCGCCTTATAAGCGACTTGTCCCACAGGAGAATCCTTTTAACAGCAGCAGATACTATAATAAAAGTGTTCTTAACTGAAGAACAGGCATGTGAAAAACTCTCTCTGGTTACGAGAATGAGCCCTACATCCCAGCACTCTCCAGATTCCAAGGTTAGTGACCTTGAGTTTTAAGAATATATTGTGATTAAGAGTAAACAGAAATAGTAAATTGTAGTAACAATACTAGCACACATATCTAAATAGAGTTCATTTTATTTGTTCACTTCTAGAAAAAGCATAAAGTTCTGTTATCTTCACCTGAATATGGGCACGACGAGGCCTGAAACGCGTAGTGAAGGATAGGGGATGCCTACGAGAGTCACCCATATGACCAAGCATCCATATTTAAGTCCCATCAAGATATCTGGATCTATAAATCACTTTTAATACAATTTTGAGAACCTTTATTATTGATGTTTTGAGAAAATAATGTTGATGATATGAAAGTATATTACCTACAAATTGTTAAATTTAATTTAATTTTTGAGATGAGAAGCACTGTAATGAGCAACAATTACTGTGTATGAACATTGATGGTGTTGTAAACCTTAATGAGAAATTCATACCTAATGCACTTATTGTTGAAAGCTTGAACAGTATTCTTATATTTACGCATATATATAAAAGAAACCAAAACCTATGGCTGAAAAGTATTGATTTTTACCAATTATATTGGAATGAGTGTGCCCCTCATTTTGTTTTGTGGGGCCTTGTATTTCCTTAGTTTTAGACCTGGTAGCACAGATCTAACAAGGAGCACCTGAGAGTTACTGAATTGATATATAAAACTCTTCTTAACAAAAATTACTTTAAGGAAATTGAGTGCACCTCCGCAACTAGTTACCCTCAACTGTGTTGCCATAAGTCTATTGGCCTTGTTGGCGCCTATTTAATATCTCTGCCTAATTCTCTGCAATGTCCAATTCGAGCTGGCCTGAACATGTTTCATTGTCTGCAGCAAGGACCTCGTCTGCTTTACTTACAGGTCTTTCATAACCTCCCTCATTTGGGCCTCTAGTCCTTCCTCTTTTTTTATTTTTTTTTTTAAATTTTATATAGTTCATTACAAACTTTTAAAATCTTCAACATGATCAACAAAAAGAACTTCCAATATAAAAGAGAAAACATTTTTACACATTAATGGAACTTCCAAATCAATTTAAAAAGGATTCAAAATTGGCAATAGTAAAGTATTATATCATTGTCTTTCCTGAACTGGAAAGTGTTATTTCGGAGCCAAAGTACACTTGCTTAAGGAAGGTCCGCCATGGCGCTTTCAAATTTCTCTAGAAAAAATGTTAATGCAAAAATTAGTTTAAAATCTATTCCTTCTGAAATGATATTCCAGCAATCTTCTCCTTCTATATGCGTCCTCTTAGAATTTCCGGTCCCAAATGTATCGTTCTTAACTCTCTTAATTTTTTACAATATAGCACAAGATGTTTTAACGTTTCTTTTCCTGTTTTACAAAATCTGCAATCTTTGTCAAAATCTTTCTTTGCTTCTTATGTTGATGATTGTTTTGGTTTTAAACATGTTCATACGAAATTTCAAGTAGATGTTTCTCCTTTTAATACATGGAAAGTTTTGGAGATATTTAGGAAGAGTGTTAACTACCGTGCTTCGGAGGCATTTTCACCCATACATCTGTGGACTGATCTTTGGTCCTGGTTTTCACACCAATCTTGCACCCATAATTTTCTTTTTACAGCGTTCGGATTCTGGATCAGTAACAGTTGGTCTGTTTGTAGTTGTTTTAGAGTGTTCATACAAGTCTGTTTCCATGTACTCAAAACAGACACTTTAGAATAGTTTTCTTCGTCACGTAGAATTCGATATTGTGGAAGGTCATCAGCTCCCAAAACGTTCCTATACACTGACAGCATGTTCCACATCACCTTTGCATTAATTGAAGTTAAACCAAGCTCATATCGAATACAAGCCATTTGGGGTCCCTCTGGGCAATGATAGCACTTTTCCCCATATCCCAGCAGGACAGCCAAACATTGCCTCGGCACCAAAAATCAGTGCTAGGAAACCCTTTGCTTTATAAAATTCAGTGGTCGGTTTTAAGGTGAATTTCCCATACTTATTTGAAACGACACCTTGGGCTGCTAAAGCTTTACATTTCGGACACATTTTCGTCACCATGTTGTCGTCATTAATACTGGAGTTTATCATCACTCCCAAGTATTGGGTTTCCATCGTGAGTCGTATAGATTTATTTTCTAGTTTCCAATTGAATTTTTGCTGTTTACTTGCTCCAACTAGATTTTGAAGTACCAGTATCTCGGTTTTAGTTGGATTAATCACAAGACCATTTGCGTCTGTATATTCTTTTAAGGCCGCCAGTTTCCTTTGTCGGAGTTACATCCATTAACACATTGTCGTCAGCATATAGTATATTACCAAGTCAATTTCCGTTTATTTTCGGGGCAAACGATGTAGTTGTTTCAAACGCTCTTTCTATGTCAGAAATGAATGCACTGAATAGAGTGGCTCCAAGAGGACACCCCTGTTTCACTCCTCTTGATGTTCCGATGGGTGCTGAAAGTGTTGCTTGCAAATCCAATCTGACTTTTATGGTGGTGCCGGAATGAAGTTGTTTAATCGCAGCAAGCAAGCTATTCGGACACCCCCATTTACTGAGTTTTGTCCAAAAGAGCTCACGATCAATACTGTCAAACGCGTGCGCCAAATCTATAAAGGCTAAGTAAACTTTGGATTTTTCCCTTATGGCCTACATTTTTAATAGACAAAACCAGTTTGGCGATGGTCGGCCACCCCTGCCACTTTTATCCAATCTGTCAGTTGTAATAACAGTTGGGTTGCAAAGATTTTTCCCACAACATCTAAAAGGGCGATTGGCCTGTATTCTTTTGGGTCTGTTCTTAATCCCTTCTTGAACACAAGCACAATTATAGCTCTTTTCCACATATTCGGAATTCTTTTTTCCTCAATGATGTTTTTGAATAGGATAAAGCAGAACTCGGCCCATGCCTCAGGATGTAATTTTAAAGTCTGGTTTGTGAAGCCATCTGGACCAGGAGCGCGAAACGAGCTCAGCCTTTTAATATTTTCGAGGATATCTACCTTATCAATGGAGACGTCCCAAGTTGCAGGTGTATTATGTTTGCTGTACTCGCTGTCAGTGTTTTTAGTAAATAGATTCACAAAATGCCCAATGCATGTCGCTTCCGTCACCATATTGGTTTGAATTGCCTGCTGAGGGACTGCCAAGTTGTTTATCACTGCCCAAAACAGGCGGTCGTTTTTTGATGATAAAATTTGTAAAAAAAAATTCAGCATCATTCTGAGCCATCATATTTTTGTGCATTCGCAGCCAGTTTTTATAGCTTTTTTGCGCTTCATTTTTGTGTTTCAGGTAGTCCTTGCTAGGTTTTTTTTGTAAGCTCCTAATTATTTTTCTCAGTTCACGTTTTTTGGTGACTATTTCTCTGTCATACACATGGATCTTCTTCAAGTTATTTAACTTGTTTCCTTTGAGGTTTTCCGTATAGGCTTGTAGTAGGACAGGATATTCTATTTGATTGATATTTTGTTGTATTTTTTCTCCTGTTAACAGTTTTGTCATTGATATAATCTGCTGTTCTTTTAGTCTTAGACAATTTCTACCAGGTGAACTAGAGACATCGTGGTTCCATCTCAGTCCTTCCTCTACCACCCTCCATTGTTTTTCCATTTGTGCCTTGAGCGTCATCAGGTCCCCCCTCAGTACCGCCTTAAACGCATCCCACATGCCTTCCTGGGTGGCCTCTGGCGTATCATTGGAGGCAAGGTATTCATCGATCTTGTCCCCTAGCGCCTCGGTGTAATAGGCCTCATTAATGAGCTCCCCCGGGAATCGGCAACCACACAGTACCGTACGGTGCTCTCTCTCCCCCTAATTGTCATTACCATCAGAGTGTGGTCAGAGAGTATAATTGGCCCCAGTGTTACCTCCCGCAAATCCCCCATCATTTGACGCCACCCATATGTAATCTATTCTGGATAGGGAGTGATGTGCGTGTGAGAATCATGTGTATCCTTATTCCGTCTCCCCCCTCTGTAGTGGTCACCATTTATCTTGTAAGGTCAAATTACCAAATGCCTCCTTCAGGGCATGTGATGGTCCCATGGCCCCGCTTGCCCTTTGCCTCGCTCCTGGGCTCCTGTCTGTGAGTGGGTTCCATGGCAAGTTAAAATCCCCTGTGAGTATTACTTCTCCCCCCGCAAACTTCTCAAGCTGAGCCGCCACCCCTCATAAGAACCCATCTTGCCCTGTATTGGGTGCATACACCCTGTCGCAAGCGTGATCTTCCTATACCCCCATCGCCCGCACAAATACCTATCTGTGGCCATCTGCCTTCTCCTGCAGTTCACTGTGCGACAGAAGGAGGCAGATGCAGAGAAGTTTCATGCTTTTTTTACCATAGCTCCTTGAAGATGGCCGCCACCGTGACCCAAAGACCAACAAAACTGTAGCCTGAGTCTCTCCCACACCGAGGTCATCTTTATGGCCTCATTGAACAGCTCATTGAACAGCTGATTGGCCAGATTCGGCTTCTTCAGCTCCTGCCTCCCACCCGGCGGCTGTGCCATGTCCCCGACCCATGGCCCGTACTTAAGGCTCTGTATTTATAAATCGATTAAGTACTTCAATGTATCAATGTACAAACATATATATAAATGCATTTCCCAGCTGTACCTAGCCTGTAACTAAGCTCCCCGCAAGTAACAGCGCCTCGATACCCAAGGGCTGCTGTGCGCTATACAAATGTGATAAATAAATAAAGCCTATCTGGTGCATGTTCGGAGCATTGGCGCACTTACCACCTCGAACCTCCACTGCTCATCTTTCCAGTACTCCACACCACCCCTGGCATCCACTTGTTGTGTCGCCATGCTACCACGTTACTTCATATGCAAGGTAAGAAGGCCATTAACCCTGCCTGCATATATCTTCCAAATCGCACGTTGCAGCACTCCTCCAAAAATGCTGGCCTTCGGGAGGCCTCTGCCGTTGACGATACCCTGTTCCTGAATTAAGCCTTCTTCCACAAACTGACTGTATTTAACGTTCTGCCTGACTGACGTAGCCCCTCCTTCTGGAGGCACAGCTTTCCCAGCCTGCAGCCACCTATATCTGACTGTACGATTGCATGTCTGGCTTTCTTCTTTACCAAACCTGTCCTCTCAATCCTTTGTATCGTGTTAAAGTTACATCCTCCGCCCATGCCTCCTCCCTGCCCTCTTCCTACCATTCTCCATCCCGCCTCAGGTTAGCGATCCTGCATGCGAAAAGGAGCTACTACCTACCTATCTACCTGTAACCGCATTTTTTAAGTAGGCTTCGTACCATTAGGTGATGCTTTCTGAACTGTGCACACTTAGTTATGGCGCTCTCCACCTATGAGTATTCATGCATCTTACTAATGTACCATGCATTTTCTGTAACTAGCGCCCTGATGCCTTTGGGTTTGGTGCGCTGAAATAAATGCACAAAATAAAAGATCTGCCCGCTTGGTCTCCTTGTACCCGTTCAACCTGCATACTTTGAGTCTTTGAGCCCTATCAGAACACTTAGAGTCCTCCCCTGTGCATTAGCCTGGTATATCTGTGAGAATTGTCCCAGACGGATCCTATGTTTGACCCCCTTTTTTATGTGCGTTTCCTGTTGTAGGATGTCTGCTTTTGCCCGCTTTATGCCTCAACATTTTTATGCTTTATCAGGGTATTCAGCCCCCGAACATTATGTTTCGGTACCTTGAATGCGCTGCATGGGAAACCCACCTTGACCCGCTATTGGCACGGAGTCCCCCTTCTCCCTTCGACCTCTCTCCCCTACACCCCTGCATGCCCTCCTTTCAACCAAACAGTTCCCCCCCCCCCAAAACTCATATCCCCCTTCCCTCCCTCGGGTCCAGACCAGCAATCCGAAGATTCCCTCCTCTTCCCCCCACCCCGATCCATGTTCATACATGGGACATCCCTTTTCCTGAGGTTTACAATACCTCCTTTCATGTTCCAAGCTTCCACCCCAGTCCCTATCTCCGTCTAGACCTGCAGTGCTCTCGTCCTCTCACACCTCTTCTTCCCCTCCTCCTCTTCCTGCCTGTATCTCTCCTTCCCAGTTTGTGCAGGGTCTTAATTGGGCCAGACTTGGTTTGTTTCCTTTGCTACTGCAGCCCTTTGAGCCGGGAGCCTCTGCCCCGGCTTCCCCTGGACCTTATACCATTCCCATTGTGTCATGACTCTTGGGAGGGGGAGCATCCGGACCACCTCTCCATTTTGCTTCCCTCCTTCTCCAGGTGCAGCAAAGTCTGTCCCTCTGCGCTCGTCGTTGCTGCGTTCCAGCCAATGTGAAAAACAGTCCGAAGTGAAAAAGTCAATTTGTATTGAATCTGCTACTCCTTGAGTGCCCTCGTTACCGGACCCATCTCCCTACGCTTTTGAAGCGTTGACAAAGCAAAGTCCTGGTACATTTGTACTTGGGAACCATTGATTGTGACAATCGTCTGTGCCCTTGCCGCTCTCAGTATGCTTTCCTTCTGGCCATAGGAGGTGAGGGCTACGAGGACATCTCTCGGTCTAGCTCCTGGTTCTACCCTTCTAGGACCCACTCTATGTATGCGATGTATCCCCACCTCCTCAGGCGTTTTATCCGTTAACAAGTCTCCAAAGCACCTCTGTATTGTCCTTCATAAGTCCTTGTCACCGACTGCCTCATTAAGTCCCTTTATTTGGATGTTGGACCGCCGTGAGTGGTTCTCTTAAATCCTCAGCTTGTATTTCTGGATTGTGGGTGACCCTCATCAATTGCTTCTACAGTCCACTGTTTTGCGCCTCAGCCAATCCCTGTTCCGTGGGGTCTACCCTGTCCCCAAGGTCCTGTAACGCTCACCTGAATCCCTCGGAGGCGCAGGGGGTTCTCGGAGTCTTCTAGGGTCACGCGTAGGCCTCGAATGCCACCCTGGAAAGGCCCTCTCCTCACTGAGATCTTGATCTGAAGGGTGAGGTGTCTGCAATTGGGAGAGCAAGGGGTTAATAGGATATATAAGCCTGACTGGCAAGCTGATTCCCCTTCCTGGTACTCCCCACGTAGTTCGTAGGCTAAATGTGCTCACCTTATATAGGTGAAAGCGGAGCTCTCCATCCTGCGTCTGTGCAGGGGCGCCGAAGCCAGTTACTTCACTGGTTAATTGTCCAGCCTCTTGGTTGCAGAGGATGAAGATTTGGTGCTCGTCCGTCGTTAGCAGCACGAACGGCGGTTGCTTGAATGGAGAGCGATGGAAATGCGAAGGTATTGCAGGCAAGTAAGTAGAAAATGTCAGTTCGAAGTTTAAAGCACTTGTTAATGTCTCTTTTCCTTTTTCAGGTTGCAGAAGCAGCTGGGTAGAAAAATAGATGTCGAGGAATGCGCCGAGGAGTGAGAAAGATGAGAGCTGCCCAAAACACGTGCGTATGGATGGAGTTTTGTATTTCTTAATGATGTCCTTTTTTTTTGCAGATGCGAGTAGCAGCGTCGGCGGAGGCGAGAAGAATGCAGCGCAGGTAGGGAAAGTTTCACGATGGTTACTAACCAATGTCCTTGCTTCCACAGGGTGCCGAAAAATGGAAAGCTGCAGCCCGTGGCTTGAGATGCACCGATGGATTGGGTAAGTGCTGCGCTGGTTGTTATCTCGTGCAAACCTGGTGTTCTTTTCCCTTCTCAGATGCTGCAGAAGACGAAGATGGTATTTCAGAAGGTAAGATTACGGATTTCTCTTCCCTAGATGCAGAAGTTGAAGATTCTCTGGAGCTGACACGGTGAGCGTCTTGCTGCTATTGCAGAATAACGCGAAGCACGTTGCTCTGATCGGGCGTGGTTTAAATAGTCCTACTGGAGTGCTTAGGTGTCTCCTTCCACAGCAGCCTCGCCCAGGTAAGAAGTCCCAGCTTCCAGAATAGTTCCAGTATCCAGTCCCAGGGAGTGGTGCTGGCCACACCCAGAAGGTAAAGTAGTTCCAGCCATGGATGGATGAAGACTTCATCCTGCAGGGGAGTGAGCAGCATGGTCTGCAGCCGGTAGGTCCACCCAAGCACCATTCCTTACATCATGAGCCCGGCACGTCCTGTGCCGGGACTGGGTCCCCTTATGAGCCTGGCGCCAGGACAAGGTCCATAAGGCCCCTATGGGAGCCGATGGGTGCCTGAAAATGAAGTTGTGACCCAGCTTCCGAGGCAGTTGGGCTAAACCTGACTCCTTGGAGGCTGCGGTCATGACAGGTCCTTAACTTCTCCTCTGATTTCCTTCAGGGAGCTGCGTAGCTCTTCCTTCAGTGAGGTGAATTGGTCCTTGAATGTTGTCGTCATTCTACTTTTAAGGTCACCTAAGCACCCCTTCAAGTCCTCTTTATTGACTGATAGTCTCCTTTTTCATCCACTAGCACCCCCCCTCAGAGTCCAGCGTCTCGTTTTCGGTCCTGTTTATTTTTCACCTCGCTCTTTCAGGGTGTCCAGTGCTCTCTCCTTGGTGACGTTGGTCTGCTCTTGTTCTAATGTCTGTGACTGGTTTGGAGGCACAGGGCTCGTGCTAGCGCACTTGGAGACACACTCCAACTCTTTCACATGCTCTATTCTTCTCTTAGCATTCTCTTTCCCCACTCTTGTTGTTGTGCTAGCCACAAGGCCCTCCTTTTATCACTGAGTTGCCCCGTGTGAGTGGGTTGGTTGACAGATTATGGCTGGGAGCTGTGCCTCCAAGTCAACTCAGTCTTAGTTCAATGCAATCATCCCTACTGTTAAGGAGAATTCTCATAAATGTGCTAATTCCCTCTACCTTAGAGCCCTCAAGCTCTTTTGCTAAACTTTGGGTCTTTGAACTTTTTAATTCTGTTTGTTTTCTGTGTTTATTTCTTTTGATTATGGAGTTTTAGACCAATCCATAGGCATCATCTTTTCATTTGTGTCGCGCAGCACCCTCAGTGCAGTGACACAGCGAAGTCTTTTAGGCTGTCCCAAGGTTTAAATATCTTCTCTGGGATAATCTACTGTTTCCCAGAGAAAGTAAAGTAAAATTGACTTTACTAGTCTTTCCAAATTCCTAGAACCAGTACACACTATCTTACAATATAGTGCTGGAGGGGTTACTCTATGTCTAGAAACTCATGTAGCAGTCTGTGACATATAGTTACTCACTCAGCAGTACTTTCCCACATCACCAAGCTGCACTTCAGCAGAACCAGCAAAATGGCTGCGCTGGCTCCTGTGTCCAGCAGCATTGACCACGTGTCAAAATGGGCTTTTACAAACCAAGAAAAAAAAAATGCCTGTTTTAAAAAAAACAATGTTGGAAAGCTTGTCCGTGCCTAGGAATGTAAAGGGGTTTGTTTCTGGGGAAACATATATGGGCGGTTTATTCAGAAGGCTTGTTTGATTTAGGACAAAATAAAAGAAAAATAAAACTGTTAAACTGCACGGGCTAGATTTTGCAAGCTCCCAAACAGGTTATTCCTGTTGGCAGAGATAAGGCTTCCCCCAAAAGGGAACCACCATAAACCTCCAGGACACGAAAGTGATAATTGCTAGGTTGGAAAACTTGGAACTTCTAGGACACGGATGTGCGAAGTGAAAAATCCCACCTACTCGTGACTTCTACAGGAAGCTTCAAAGGAAATCTCTGACAACCCTGGATTGAGGGGGTAGCTTGGAAGCTGTGCCAGTATATGGCAAACAATACTGAACATTTGTTTCCAAAGACTATTTTGTAAATAAAACTTGTAAGACTTTTATCTTTGCCACAGGACTTTGCAAAAATGTGAAAAGTTAACCGTTGAAATGTGATTTTATGGGCTTTCGTTTAAGAAGTCATAGACTTCACTAACACATGGGGAATAGAAATGGCAGAGAATTGGGTATTATGAGGAAAGTATCCATGATGCCATTGTGAATTTTAATACTTACATGCCTAATGATAATCCACACCCATGTATAAAGTTATAGAATTTTAAGTAATCTAATTCTCACTGAAAAGCATGAAAAACTGGTAGAAGGGCGAAACAAGGTCCCACAACCGTGAGGATTGGACTGCTCTGCTCTACCTACAATATGTAATATGCCCATGTGCTTGGTTAAAGTGCCACAAATGTATAAATGTGTAAATTAGGTTGACTGATTTTTGGCAAAAAGGACTGTGGGGTGGCTTGTTATCTCATAAAATGCAACCTCATAAACTGGGACTCCTCCTCGAGGAGGCAACCAACATTGATTGTCCTATCTGCTTCTTGGAGCTAGATCTAGCTCAGTTGTGCCCACCGATAATTGTGTGATGTCACCACGCTCTATAAATAAGAGTGCTTGACAGAGCTCCAGACACACTTCTGAATTTCCAGCGCCTGTGTTCCTGATCCTCCACATTCATCCTGCCAGACTCCAGAGTTCACTGCCAGGCCAAAGCATAGCTGACTCTACTCCAGCAAAGGCCTAGATTAAGAAAATTTCACTAAAATACCATTAAAAAGAGAAAAGGTGCCTTAGCATCCTGAGACCAGACCGGCTTGTCCACTACCTGTGCCATCCAGTGACCCGAATTGCCCAGCTGCACTTGCCATCCGGTGACCAGACCTTTGCCTAGCTGTGTTTTGCCAGGAGAGTCCGCTAACTGGTGACCCGAGTGGTGCAGGGACCAGAACCCCATTGACTGTTCCAAAATTCCCAAACCCAAGCGCCGACTTTGAGTATCCCACATCCCGTAATACATAGTCTACCCCATCTTGACCCGTTTGTCTTTGTTCCACTCTCTTAGCAATCCTAGCCCTACCCTGGTAACTTGTTAAAACTGTTAGAATTCTCTGTGCACCTAGTCATTGAATTTCACAGCGTTAGCCCAACTTTCCTATTTTCCTTTTGTTCTGCATAGATCATAAATCATTAGCGATATTTTGATTAAATAAATTAATTTTCCCTAAAGAAAAGGGGTACACTGCGTGAAGGGTTACAACTGCAGCATAACTTTTATATTCACAGGTGCCGTTCCTCTTTTCCTAGCCATTAAATCTAGTTTAAGTAAAATGTGCCTTTCATTTTAAAACCGATTTTTCTCTTTCACTGATATATTTTCCTAAAAACAAACCTCACTCTACCTTCCAAATCTCTCTAAATTCACCAGCTAGAGACCTATTTTCACCTCTATCTTGTCCCTGTGATTTATATCTATTCCCCAGCTGAAAAACT